>NC_044991.1:10725776-11025776 GCF_008728515.1 Papio anubis | reverse complement strand
CACAAGCTCATTTGGGGTAGATGGAGAGAATGAATGTCCTGCCTTCTTTGTCACCCTTCCCCACAGTTTCTGTCATGGTGCTTTGGCTGGGTGGAGATCTAACACTGATTCCAGGGCCTGGGGTGGATCAACATCTTCCTCCTTGCCCCCCCCCTTTCCTCCACATTTCTGTCCTTTGTGCTCTGTGCCCTTTCCCTTGACCCCAACCCTCTGTGGTCTGTGCCACTCCCCCTGCACCACCTGCAGAGGCCCAGCGGCTGCCCTACTATGCCACCTATTGTCACACCCGACTACTCATCCACTCTATGTGCACCAGCCACTACCTGGACATCTTCATCACCTTCATCATCTGCCTCAACGTGGTCACCATGTCCCTGGAGCACTACAATCAGCCCACGGTGAGCCCTGGTCTGCCTCCCAGCCCAAGGTTACAAGGTGAGGGTGGGGTCCTGCTGAGACCCCACCCCAGGGATAGGGTAGGGAAGGGGTTAGCTGATAGCAGGATGTGAGCAGCCCCTACATGCTGGGCTCTATGCTGGGCACTGCAATGGGAGGAGGTGCCGGACAAGCTTGCCCTCAGGAAGCTCAGGGTCTGGAAGGGAAGGGTCAGAGGGAAGGTGGGTCAGGGAGGCAACATTTGGTCCGTGGTTTGCACATGGGTGGCAATGACTGTGGTGTGTTAAATATTGACTCTTTGCAAGGCACACTACATGTATGAACTCTTTAATCCTCATAGCAATCCTAAGGCTGGCAGGGGGAATCATTTGTCCAGATTTTATAGGTGAGGAACCTGAGGCTGAGAGAGCTTAAATATGCTGCCAAAATTACTCAGCCATAGGTAGTGGAACCAGGTCTGGAACTTAGATTTGCATTCAAAGCCTACCATGTAGCCTCCATTACTACCTGGGCATATGGAGACTATGCAAAGGGTGGAAGGACCATTTCAGGCAAACACTGGTGGTGGATGAGGATGACCATTTCCCAGCTTGTTGCAGACCGGGTATGTGAGGGGCATGTGAGAAGCAAGTCCATTCTAAAAACCCTTTTGGAGTTGGAGGGGAAGAAGAGGGAAGCAGAGCTTCCAGGTGTGGAATTAATACCTTATTGCAAATGATGGGAGAGGAATATTATGAATGCAGGAAAAAGAAAGATAACCATTGGCAAAATGAAACAATAATTATAGAACTTCCAAATTAACAGGAAAAAAATGGAAGAATAATGGTTTACATTTACCAAGTATTGTTCTGTGTCCAGCACTGAATTATTAGCTCATTTAATTTTCATAGCAGCTTTCTAAGATGAAATGACTTACTCAAGATCATATGGTGAATTTGGAGTGAGCACTAAGCCAGGATTCAAATGTAGGCAGTCTGGCTCCGTAGCTCTTCATTAATACCCTATATTGCCTTCAAAGGTACCAACTGGACCAGATACACACAAATAGGAAAAAGGAAACAGAAGGAATAAAAACATAAAATAAATAGCACACATTAAGATGGAAAGAATAAAAGCAGCATATAAATAATTACGCTAAAAGTAAATGTACTAAATTCTCTCCTTAAAAGGCAGAGACTTTCTGAGTGGAGGAAGGTTCTGGCACTGGTCATGTGCCCTGGATCATGCTTCTCTTTGTTCCCCCATAGTCCCTGGAGACAGCCCTCAAGTACTGCAACTATATGTTCACCACTGTGTTTGTGCTGGAGGCTGTGCTGAAGCTGGTGGCATTTGGTCTGAGGCGCTTCTTCAAGGACCGGTGAGTGGCCAGGCTGGGTTAGGGCAGTAATAGGGTAGACTGCAGGATGAGGAAGCAGTCCTGACCCTTAGGGAAGTCTGGAGCAGCCTGAAGAGGGGAACCAGTAAGCATCTAGGCACTGATGGACAGGCGTCCCAGCTGCTGCTTATAGCTCTGAACAAGAAATGATTATGGCATCATCTGATGGGTGCAGGGTATTCTACTTGGCCCTTCTCGGTTCATCTTTGGTAGGTTGTTTCTACCCTATAGGCAGAGCAGGGTCTGCCTCATGCTAATACTCCTTTTTGAAGGGAAGAGTGAGGCTCAAAGAAGTTGGTGGATTAGCCTAAGGCCAGACAGAGGGAGCAGCCAGCTCAAGGTTAGACCTGGAAGTCACAGTCCATGCCTCCTCTCCTGCAGGAGGCCAGAGATGTTTATTCTGATCAGCCCCTTGCTTGAGGAAGTGATGGCTATGGGGAGCAGAGACAGGCCTGGACCCAGTGGCGTTAGGAGGCGCTAGTAAGGGAAGGCAGCCACACAGCCCAATGGGCCACAATAGAAGGTTGAGGACTTGGGAGGCTCCCCTACTAAGATGTGTCTGAACCAGAGGGATCCTCCTCATGCCCGCTCCTACCCTCCCATGCACGGCTGAGCAGATGGAACCAGCTGGACCTGGCCATTGTGCTACTGTCAGTCATGGGCATCACACTGGAGGAGATAGAGATTAATGCGGCCCTGCCCATCAACCCCACCATCATCCGCATCATGAGGGTTCTGCGCATCGCCCGAGGTGAGGGGCAAGGGGTGGGACAGGGAACGGGGGCAAACAGGGGCAGGATGAGACTCCTCATTGCCTGATGAGAGCACACAGGAGTGGGGTGGGGAGAGGTGGGGGCAGGAGTTCGTGGGCATGGTAGGCTCCTTGCTGAGCAGGGGTGAGCAGGAGCCGGGAGGCACACAGCCAGCACACACGCATGCACCCTCTGTGTGCACACACCTCCCCCAGCACACAGACAGCTTGGCATAGCACACATGGATACACACTCCCACTTCCTTATAACGTCATGACCCATGGGGTCCAGTCTCAGAGTGTGATGCAAGGAACCCAGTCCAACTGGGAAGATGCGCAACACCTCCAGGCCCTCACTGGCGTTTCTCAAACACAGTGACTGGGACGTACGGTCTTCAGAGACCCTTCTCCTCCCCTCAAGGTAGTTCCCACACTTAAAAGCCTCCTGCCTCAGGGCGAGCCCAGGTGCCTCTTGCTCTTCTGCCTGCCAGAAACTCAGCGAGTGATGCCAGAGTCCTCTTTATCGAGAGGGGAAGGGAAGAGATGTGGCCACTCACGCTGGTCCTTTGTGCCTGTGACAGTTCATGGCACACTCATTCACACGCTTCATAGACCTCAGTCCCCATGAGAATGCCCCATCCTCGGGGGCTGTTTTACAGTGACGCCCACGCCTTGTGTCCACATGTTTTTGTGCATGCCCCACTCACCCTGTGGCTGCACCCGCATTCTTGTAATGTGGCGTCTGAGAGCCGGACTCTGCTTGCACGTGCCTTCATGTGCTCTTTTACCGAGTTTACGCACGTGCACACATGCGTGCACATACATGTCCCCACCGGCCCGGGGCTGAGTGGGCGGGGCTGGGTCTCGCCCACAGTGCTGAAGCTGTTGAAGATGGCCACAGGGATGCGGGCCCTGCTGGACACGGTGGTGCAAGCTTTGCCCCAGGTAAGAGCCACTCTTTCTGGCAGCCCTACTAGGGGTCATTGGTGTCAGGCTGGATCCTGGGGCATGAAGGCCCTGATATTCCTTCTCACATCTGCCAGAGCCAGGGCAGATGCTGTCTCTGGGGATGCATTTTGAGCCGAGGGCTGACAGGCAGAAAGGGTCCCTTTCTGCCTGTTTTTTCCGGCTTCACCACATGGTTGCCAGCGACACTCTGTGTCCAGCCCTGCGCATGCACTCAGGGTCCACATCGTGCCCTTGATTGCCCCAGGCTGGTGGAGGGAGATGGATACTTCAGGGAGATGTGGGGAGGGACCTCCAGCATGCTCCAGGGAGAGAAGACTGCCAGACACTCCCTGGGGAGATCAGGGAAGGCAGCCTAGAAAAGGGGACCTTTGAGCTTGACTTCCAAGGGTGGCTTGGCAGAAGAAGGTGGCAGTGTGGATGGGGAAGTTCCGAGATGGCATTCCAGGAGGGGCAGCATGAGACACTGACCCAGGTGGGGATCTCAGAAGTTAGGGAAGTTACTTTACCCCCACCCCGTGGTTAGTGAAAAGGGAGATGTGATCAGGGCCACAGAGGGCATCTTTTTCATCCTCCTGGGAATTCTGCAATCCCAGTCCTTCCCTCCCTTGCTGTCTGGACTGCTTGAGGCTCTTCTTCCCCCTCCCCTAAGGGTGGCCTCTGCTGTGATGACCCTCAGGCACATTTATTTATTCATTATGATTCATCGAGTCATCAGGAACTTTAGACACCTTAAAATACAAGGCACAGATACTGTACAGTAAAAATGAGGATACAAGATTAATGGCCCAGGGAAGGTGGAAGCAGAGCTAATTCTTTCGGAGAGTGGGGCTAAGGACATGGGTGAGTTCTGTTCCTGAGTTTGGTGTGAGCTTCCCAGCAGCCTCGGTATAAAGGGAAAGTGGCATGGTCTGGATGGAAAGCAAGGGCATTCATTCAGAGACGTGGTTTTTCCTAACACTAAATTCCTTCAGGGGACTTTGTCCCATGGGAGATGGGAGTGATGCTGGGCTGCAGGCTGTGCAGACAAGAAGTAGATTGGAACCCCGACTTGGGCCATAATGCCTGAGAGCAAAGTCTGGGCCCTGGGCATGCAACTTAGCTTTTCGTGCCTCAGTTTCTTTGCCTGTGAAATGAGGATGGTGGTGAAGCATCGCTCCCTCAAGTGCTTATTTCAAAGGGCAGCGGTGAAGTTTCAGATGGTTAAAGCTTATGAAGCACTTCAGAAGCCTGGTTCATGGGAAGTGCCTTGTAAGAGGCTGCTAGGGATGGGGATGGCAGGTGTGTGGCTTGGCCTCCCTGGCCTCCTTGCTCCCACTCCCCTCCCCATGCTCTGAGCCCTGGGCAGTCCTATCATGACTCCCAAATCCAGCGCGGAGCTGGCATGGGGCACGGCATATGGAGATGTTCAGGACCTCCCAGCCTCCAGCAGGAGACCCATGGTAGTCATTACAAGTGCATCAGCACTTTAGACGCAGCATGTGCCGAGTGCTGCTGGCCATGAAATGGTGCTGACCCCTCAAAATCCATTTGCTGTTGCTCATGCTGTTGCATGGACATTGTCCATTTCCTCGATTCTATGTAAAGTGCTCGGAAAATGAAACTTCAGCCTCTCCCCACCAGGCTCTGCCCCAAGAAGAGGGAGGAGGCATCAGAGAAGGCTTCTCAGGGGAGGTAACCCATGGACTGGGCTTTGAGGGGTGGGGAGGAGGCATTTTCCAAGCAAAGGCAGAGGGTCCTTCCTGCAGAGGGAAAATAATATGCCAGGGCACTGTGGGGCTGTTTTCTGTGTGGCTGGAGTGTGTGGGGTTGGAAGATCAGGCTGGGAGGGGGTCCCTGGGGGCCAGGTCACAACACACCTTCAATGCCAGGGAAGCAAAATCGGGCTTTATCTTGCAGGCAGTGGGTGCCACAGGAGGGTTCTAGACAAGGGAGGTTGCAGCCAGAGCTGCTTTTGAGAAGGTGGCTCTGGCGGCTGGGAGGAGAGTGGATTGGAGGAAGACGCTGGAGGCAGGGAAGCTGGTGAGGAGGCTGCCGCAACCCTACCGGCTCTGAGATGCTGACAGTGGGGAGGGGACGGAGAAAAGCTGAAGGCAATCCTGGTTAAGAGACGCTGCCAGCCCCGGCCTGCGCAGAGCACAAAGCTGATTTCCTAGGGCCTCGACCCCGCCAGATCCTTCTCAGCGGTTAGGGCTTTACAGTTTGCCTCACAGGCGCTCAGTAAGTGCTTGTTTTATTAATGAAGGGAACATCATTTAATTAGCCACTAGCAGTGCAGAACGGCTGGCCAGGAAACCCTTCTTTGGAGTGGAGAGGAGAAACTTGAGGAGTGGTGATTAACGGGGTTTACTTTTCAGCAGTTAATGTGAACGTCTTCTGATTCTCTTCACGCAGGCCTTCTGAGGGTTCTAAGAGAGATTTCATTTCTAGGGCAAGAATGTGGTTGAGCCTTATCTTATCCATAGCATGAGTTAAAGGTGGTCTCCAGTGCATGGATAGATTTGACCTAGGTCTGGAATCTGGGACGCTTTCTCCCACAGGAGCTGTGGGACGGGGGTGGCTGGGTTTGCAGAGCCTTCTGGGGTCCACGGGCCTGCGTGATTCCTGCCTTCCCTCCTCTCTATGGCCGGGCCTCGTGCTGGCCGGAGGAGGCAAATCTGACCTCATGCAGCTGTGTTCCTGTTCTTGAAGATTTCCCAGACCAGCAGATGATAGTGACAGGGACAAGTGCGTTTTGGTGGTTTCGTAGAGGAGCTAATGTTAGTGTTGAGACTTCCTGCCCTCTCCCTTCCCTTCATTCATCCATCCATTCAACCTTGGTAGCCACACAAGGTGTGTAGCACAGGTTGTGTGCACAGATCCTGGGGCCAGCCTGCTGGGTCTGGACCCCTGTCCTACCAGTTACTAGCTGTGTGCTTCTGGACAAGTGATGTCGCCTCTCAGTCTGTCTCCTTCTTCATCTGAAGAATGGGGATAAAAGATAGTTCATGGATTATTGTGAGGAGGAAGTGAGCTCATTAACCTCAAGTGCTGGAAACAGGGCGGCTTGTGGTAAAGGCGGCACAAGTGTTTTCTTGTTATTCTGAGCCCTGTGCTGGAACCAGCCTGCCCTCCAGGTCCTGTGGGGTGGCAGACGTGGACACACAGCCTGGGGGAATGTTACAGCTGCTCTGACCCTCAGGCTGCCCACCCCCACCGCCCCAGCCTCCACCCTTCCCAGGCCTGGTGCGCCCTCACCCATTCCCCAGTCCCACCCGGCCTCACCTGTCTTCCCGCAGGTGGGCAACCTGGGCCTCCTCTTCATGCTGCTCTTCTTCATCTATGCTGCCCTTGGGGTGGAGCTCTTCGGGAAGCTGGGTGAGTGACTCCCAGAGCAGGCCTGTGGTGGGGTGCAGCGGGGCTGCAGGATGACTTGGTGGAGCAGGGAACCCCAGCCCATCACATCAGGGTCTTTGTATTGAGGAGATGCCTACAGCAGGGCCCCCACCTGTCTGGTCTCCCAGGGAACCTGCCCTCCCTACCCCTGTAGTGGTTGCCTGTCTTGTGTTGGTGCCTGTCTTGAGCCAGCACCGCCCCAGCAAATGGAGAGGCCAGGGTGGGGGCAGAGGGCAACAGAGCACTTGCTGAGCTCTGCCCTGCACCGGGATGGCTCTGGAAAGCAGGATTCCCTGACGGGCTGGCCCTCACCCCATTTCATCCTCTTTCTCAGAAACCCATTCTTTGGTCGGGGACAGAACTAGACTCACCCAAACCTGAGCCCCAGCTCATGCGCCATCTCCCCGAGCCTCAGTTTATCTGTGGGCTGGGCACAGTCTGCACGCCCCTCCTAGAGTGTGATGAGGGTTGAGGCAAGGTGGGAGGCACTGGGTCAGGGTGAGCCCCGCAGGTGCTTTGCCATCGGGCAGGGCTGACCTCCTCCCCGCTTCCAGTCTGCAACGATGAGAACCCATGCGAGGGCATGAGCCGGCATGCCACCTTCGAGAACTTCGGCATGGCCTTCCTCACGCTCTTCCAGGTCTCCACGGGTGACAACTGGAACGGGATCATGAAGGTACTCCCGGGTGGGCTGGGGTGGAGAAATCAGCCAGATGCTGGGACAGTGAGGATGCTGGTCCTGCTCAGGGCTCTGCCCACCCAGGGCCCCACCGCACAAGGGAGGGGCATGCAGGGCACGGAGGAATGGAGGGGCCTGCCCGGGACCAGCAGAGCCATAACAGGCCCCTTGTCTACCACTGTCCCATCCCCCAGTGTTGCCTAAGATTGGGGCTCAGATTCTAGGGGAGACAACTCCACCCGGTTCCAGGGGGTATCTGGGGCCCAGGCAGGCCCGAAGGCCAGCGCCAGGCCCCCTAGTGACTGCCGCACTGACCAGGTCACCCGGCAGAGGCTCCCTAGACTGGGCTGCAACCTGGGCTGGGCTGGGAAGGGCAGGGAGGGGCTCCCGGAGGACAGGGGTGAGGCCTCGGTTCCGGGGCCCTAAGGTGGAGAGGGCAGTGATAGGCCTGTTCTGCCTCTCACCCCCACCCTGCAGAGCCCCCAGTCCCCCAGCAAGGGGGCAGGAAGCCGGGGGCTAGGAGAGGTGGCCACTCTCCTCGGCCCAGGGCGGGAAGGTGGTGGAGTCTTCTTGGGCTTTGTGGGTGGGGATGGAGCTGAAAAACCAGAAAGGAAGGACGGGGAGGCCCTGGTCCCGAATGCACCCTACTCCCCAGATGCCCCTGAAGGAAGCCCCAGATGCCCCTTCTCAGGCCTGACTGTGTCCCAGGGAAGCAGGCCAGCTGTGGGGAGGGTGACGTGGGCGGGAGCAAGAGAGGAGGAGAGGGTGCTGGGCCATCGTCTGTCCATGCGGGGACTTAGCTGAAGCTGAGGCAGGCAGATGCCGCCACAAGGCAGAGTGGGGCAGGGCAGCCAGGGCCATCTCGGGGGTTGAATCTCGGTCTTGCTGCCTCCGTGCGTGGCCCTGGGCTGGCCTCTGCCTCCAGCAGCCCTCGTCCTCTCCGCCCTCCCCACCACACAGGACACGCTGCGGGACTGCACCCATGATGAGCGCAGCTGCCTGAGCAGCCTGCAGTTTGTGTCGCCACTGTACTTCGTGAGCTTCGTGCTCACCGCGCAGTTCGTGCTCATCAACGTGGTGGTGGCTGTGCTCATGAAGCACCTGGACGACAGCAATAAGGAGGCGCAGGAGGACGCCGAGATGGATGCCGAGCTCGAGCTGGAGATGGCCCACGGCCTGGGCCCCAGCCCGAGGCTGCCTGCCGGCTCCCCGGGCGCCCCTGGCCGAGGGCCGGGAGGGGCGGGCGGCGGGGGCGACGCCGAGGGCGGCTTGTGCCGGCGCTGCTACTCGCCTGCCCAGGTGGGCAGGGGCTGGAGCGGCGCGAGGGTCGCCAGAGGGGGGGCACTGCAGGGCTAGATGGGCAGCGGGGCCAGGGAGGCCTTGCACAGAGACCTCTTTCTGGGCCCCACCCTGCTCAGCTCCATAGAAGGGGTGACCCTGTGATGAGGGGGTCGGTCCCAGGCCATGGGCGCAGAGAACCAACCGGGAGGGCAGCTGTGTCCTGCCCACCCCGCAGCCCCGGGACCCGGCTGATAATCCCGCCTGTCCCCACCCCGTCCCCGTCCGCCTAGGAGAACCTGTGGCTGGACAGCGTCTCTTTAATCATCAAGGACTCCTTGGAGGGGGAGCTGACCATCATCGACAACCTCTCGGGCTCCATCTTCCACCACTACTCCTCACCCGCCGGCTGCAAGAAATGTCACCACGACAAGCAAGAGGTAATGGCAGCCCGGGAGGCCCAGCCCCTTGTGGCAGGGGCAGCACGAAGCCTGGGGGGCCTGCCCGAGGGCAGAGCCTGGCTCTGGGCCGTAGAGACCAGGCTGGGTCAGTGTGGGCACACGTAGCTTCCATGGCCTGGGCAGATTGGCTCCCTGAGCCAGGGCCAGGTGTGGGCCTGTGGTGTGGTGGCCGCAGCTACTGACCCCAGCACCGTGCCGCACACAGTAGGTGCTTGGGTAGGGCAGCTGCCCCACCTTGTGTATTGCAGGTGCCAGGCAGGGAGCCTGTGTGTCACTTGCAGGATAGCTTGCCCTTTCTGTGACATGAAGGGGTCATCTGCCCGCTCTTCCCCCAGGGCATCATCCTGGCACTCAACCTCCTCCAGGTGCCCTGCCCTGGTCTCCAGCTCGGGGCTTAGGCCCACCCAGCTCAGGGGTTCCCATGGGTCCACCTCCAGTGCAGGCGCAGGCAGCCCCCTCCCCTCTCCCCAGCAGTGTGGGCCCCTGAGCTCTCCCTGGGGTGCTCCAGCCCCCAGGGTGGCCCCAGCCTCAGGTGGCTGCAGGGCGGGTCCCCAGGAGCCGTCAGCAGGAGCTGGAAGTCTGGGCTGCCCCACACCCCTGCCCTGTGGTGGCTGCAGATTCTCCAGTGTCTCTGGGCCCCGCAGTGTCCCCTGCCTGTGACACGCTGTGCAGGTTGTCCACACAGGGCCATAGATGAGTCAAGTCCAGCCCAGTCTTGATGGGCACTTGGTGTGGGGGCAAGCAGACAGCTGTGGAGTTCACAGCCCATGGCAACTCACCTGCCCTCAGGCCCAGATAGCAAGATGGGCCACTCAGGGCTGGCTTCCACTGGAGGTGACCGCTGTGTCGCCATTGCATACCGCCCAGGCTGGGCCCCTGCACAGGATGGATACATCATCCGTGCCCAGCAGGTGTCTGGACCTTTCTGACCACTGCTTGGCCTCTCTTCAGAGCCTCAGGCCTGTGGCTGCACGCCCCAGGACCCAGGCCTGCCCATCCCAACGCTGTGGTGACCTGAGGCCACCCCCTCTTCCTGCAGGTGCAGCTGGCTGAGACGGAGGCCTTCTCCCTGAACTCAGACAGGTCCTCGTCCATCCTGCTGGGCGACGACCTGAGCCTTGAGGACCCCACAGCCTGCCCACCTGGCCCCAAAGACAGCAAGGTGAGCTCCCCTGGGGACTCCTGAGCAGGCGGGTCTGTCCTTGAAGCCTGGCCCCTGCCCACCCAGGCAGGAACCCCCTGTCTTTCCAGTCTACCATGTAAACGACACCCACTGTGTGCTAGGCCTTCATCTCCTGTTGGACGGATGAGGGCAGTAGGGCTCAGAGAGGTGGCGTGATTTGCCTGAGGTCACACAGCCACAAGCCCAGCCAGTGATCCAACCTGGCACTCAGCAGCACTGGCTGCTTCTTGTTGCTTTGAGTATTTTTTGGTCCATTCCATGGGGGTCATCCCTGGCTGGCAGGGCTGTGAGGCCGAAGCGAACGGGGGAGTCGTGTCGGGCAAAGCACCTACTCTGTGCAGGCGCTCTGCCCGTGCCGGCTTTGTCCGCCCCACAGCTCTGTGCAGCAGGCATGATTCATCCTCGCTTCACACGTGAGGAGATGGGGCTTCCAAGAAGTGGGGTGATGCTCACATCACACAGCCAGGAATGACAGAGCAGGAAGCCACCCCTGAGGCTGGGCCCCAAACCTCTGCACCCCAGGGGGTCAGTCTGAGGAGGCCTGCAGGCCAGGAAGGGCCCCTTGCTGATCCTGCAGTCTTAGGGGGTGAGACCTCAAGACCGGGGCTCCTGATCTCAAGGTCAAGGTGGTCCTGCCCTGCTGGGGGTGGGGGGTATAAGGGACAGCTGGGGGATACCCTGGGCTTGGCACCTCTGCCCCCTAGGCTGGCCCTCCATCAGCTCAGGGTAGGTTGCGGGGCGAGTGATGGCTCACAGTTGCTGCAGCTCCCTGTACCCCCACACTGCTCTTCTACAAAGGATATCAGGGTGCACAGTTTTTGGGACTCAGCTGGACTTGGGCAGGGTACAGTCTTCTGTGCCAGACTCAGCAAGTCATCGGAGGTTGGGGTGGCGCGTATGCCTCTGCCTTGGAGGGGGCACTAAGGCAGCTCTTCTGGGAAGGGGTCACTGTGGGCTACAGGCCTGAGGAATGTGGGGGCCAGGGAATGCCTAGGAAGGAAGGCATCACTCTCCTCGGATGCAGAAACATGCTCAGCAAAGGGAAGGGACCCCCCCAAGGTCATGCTCATGGGACACTGGCCACTCAGCCTGTCTTCTGATGCCTTCACCAGCCTTGACCTGGCTTCTTCACCGGCCCAGGGTCTGTACCAGGGGAAGTCACTAACTGCCTGGGGCATCCAGGGGGGCATTCGGAGGTGGATTCCTTTCACCGGGGTTTGGGAAGATGGTCAGGTAGAGGAGGTGAGAGGAAGGTCAGACTAGCCATGAGGGTAGCCTAGTTAAGCGAGGGCCCGTGGAGCAGGTCATGAGGGCAGCTGTCCCCGCCCCCCCAGTGCTGCCCCATCCTACCTCCCTTTCCTTGCAGAGTGAGCTGGACCCACCTGAGCCCATGTGTGTGAGAGACCTGGACGAATGCTTCTTCCCCTTGTCCTCTACGGCCGTCTCACCGGGTCCAGAGAACTTCCTGTGTGAGATGGAGGAGATCCCATTCAACCCTGTCCAGTCCTGGCTGAAACATGAGAGCAGTCAAGGTGAGGGGTGGGAGCCCTGCCAGCTCCCCACAACCCTCATCTTGGGCGTCTGCTTCAGAGGGAGATGGTTGAGTTTTTTCCTTAGTATTTTTACCCAGATTATTATATTTAGTCCAGAAAGAACCAAATGGATATCTGACAATGAGAGATAGACTCTCAGGCCTGACATAACAATGATAAAAGATCAAGAGCCAAATAGTACAAAAAGATGAGATAATTATAACAAAAACCTAAGCATCTAAAGGAAGCTTTATGCTAAGCTTCCTAGGAGCCATAGTGAAAAGGGAAAGAGGTGGGTACACACGGCTCTCATATCAAGCAGAAGGAAAGCTGCCAGATTATTGTGTTTTTCTAGAGCTGAATTAGAGAGGTGTGTAGCCCACAGATCTTCATATACATGGGATGTTAAACATAGGAAAGCCTGGTGTCTTTAATAGCCCTTTTGCAAATTCCTGATACTTATCCTTCAGCTCTACCCACAGTGTTCTGTTTGTGCTTTGGGCCCGTGGCTGGGCTCTGGGCACAGGGCCAGGGGACTAAGCTGGCCTGCCATCACAGGTTCATCTTTACTGTGGTCCTCATGGAGGGTGGCAGGAACCTGGTTTCACAGCACTGGCTATGGAGGGAGGCAGAGAGATGAGGAGCCCAGCAGAAGAGGGACACCCAAGACTCTGAGCCCACCCCAAGTACCCTTCGGGGATGCCTCCCAGGAGCCAGGCATGGGTGACTTTCCTGGGCACCCTCCCTAAAGCTGATGGGCTTTCAACTGGCCAGGGTGGCTGAGGTGCCAAGATCCCAGACTTCCCAAACCAGAAGTCAGGGCACAGGGCTGACCCGAGAGCCATTCTGGTGGAATGCAATCTCATTCCCTTTAGCCAACCATTTATTTACGTTTTCCTTAAATGGTAAGATGGTATGGCATAGGATCCCCAGCCGGGACATTCAGACTGTCCAGCTGTCTTGGGTACATTCCTCCATTATCTCACCCTCAACCCCTCAAGGTGTGGAGGGGACGGTGGAAAGAGGCTGCTGCTACCCCCCCACGCCCCCCACAGCCAGACCTGCCCCAGCCCTCAGACCCCCCACCCCCGTCTCTGTCCCTCACTGTGTGCAGCCAACCAGGCCAGACTGACCTGCCATCCAGTGCAGCATCTGACCCGGGGCTGGGACACCCCAACCCACCTGCTGTCCCACAGGGCCCCCCAGGCCTGGCCAGGCTGCATGGTGGGGTCAGGACCCGGGGGTGACTGATCCTAGTGAGCACCTACTGTGTACTTGGTACTGAGCTGGGAGCTTCCAGCTGTTTCTTCTCCTGATGACCCTCAAGATGGCATCTTGTTCCCTTTTACAGAGGAAGAGACCTAGGCTTGAACCCGGGTCTGCTTGCCTCCAAAAGCTGTGTCTTGCCCAGGGCCCCTGCCCCCTGGAATCAAAAAGGCTGGTTCAGGATTTCTCTCTTGCTCTCACAATGGGGAAACAAAGGTTTAGAGGGGGGGACTTGCCCACGGTCTCACAGTCAGTTTATTAGGTGGCTCCTCCCTGCTGGCCCAATGAGATTGGTGCTCAATGCCACCTCCCAGGGACTGCCCCCTGGCCTGAGCGTGCTCCGTCAGCTCTGTCTCCTCCTTTCCCAGCAGCACCCCCAAGTCCCTTCTCCCCGGATGCCTCCAGCCCTCTCCTGCCCATGCCAGCCGAGTTCTTCCACCCTGCAGTGTCTGCCAGTCAGAAAGGCCCAGAAAAGGGCACCGGCACTGGGACCCTCCCCAAGATTGCGCTGCAGGGCTCCTGGGCATCTCTGCGGTCACCAAGGGTCAACTGCACCCTCCTCCGGCAGGTACCGGCACCTCCCAGGCTCCAGAGCACTGGTCTGTAGGCAAGGGGCAGGATCTAAGCCAGGCCTCGAAGTCCGAGGGACTGGGAGGGGAAGGACCCAACCAAAGGCCCAGGGCACCACCATGCAAGGGGGTTTGGGAACGCTGGGGTGATGCTGAGACTGGAGCAGGAGGTGGCACTGGGGCGGACGGGAGTGGGCAGAGCTGGGTCCTGGGGACAGCAGAGTGTGGGGAGGACCCCGAGGGGGGTCTGGAAGAGGCCTGTGATACCTAGCTGGAGGGGAGGGGAGGAGGAGGAGTACTGGAGGTTTTGCAGGGTGGCGGGGTGCTGGCGGTGGGGAGGATACCCTGGGTTATCTGGGTGGGTGTGAGTGGGGGCTTGATTACTAGGAATGGAGGTGGGAGGGTGGGTCTGGTGGATGAGAAGCCTCGGCCTGCAGGGTCCCCTGTACTGGATTGGCCAGGGCCACAGCCCTCCTACCCAAGAGAGCACTGAGGGCTCTGTTGTGGGGGTGGGGAAATGGGGTCGAGCCGGCTCCCATAGTACGGTGAGTGCGGTTGATTCACTGGGTGACTGTGGGACCCAGTCCTAGCAGGCTGTGTGGCCTGGCGGGCAGGATACAAACTCCCTGCCTGCTGAGCTCACCGTTTAGTGCTGAGAGTGAGCTGCAGGGGTGCAGTAAAGTCTACTCCATGGTGGACAGCAGGAGGAACGAAATCCTCAGATACCGATAAAATGGGATAAAATCCCGGCGTCAGATGTGATCAACAATGATGCGGAACTGGCGCCGATGTCAGATCGTAACCCGGCGGCCGATGCGATCGCCAGATGCGTAAACCCGGCAGCCGGGGAGCGGTCAGAGATCAGAGTTCAACAAAACAGGAGCAAAACTGGCGCCGATGCGATCGGTACCGATGCGGAACCCGCGCCGATATCAGATCGTATCACAATGGGGATATGGAAATCTGGCGCCGATGCGGGGATCGGGCCCGGAGCGTAAAACTGGCGCCGATACCGTCACCGATATGCAAATCAATACCGGAGACGCAAACCTGGCGCCGGATGCGACCGGGCAACGGAACCCCGTGATAAAATGAAAATCTGACAGCGGGAGGACCCAACCAGTGAGAGCACAGGGTGCAGGGCCGCTGCCACCATGGGGGCTGTGGTGGGGGTGCCACGTGCCCTGGGGGAGGGCGGTGGGCCCAGGGCTTCCCCTTGGAGTGAGCCTGGAGCCTTCCGTGAAGGGCAGGGCCGGGTTTGACCTGGGTTTGAGGCGGGTGCTAGCTCCGGACCTCTCGGGGCAGGTGCAGGCCCTGTGGTGACTGCCGCCTAAGCTGGACGTGCAGAGGGGAGAATCCCTGCTCCTAAGGAAGCTCCTTGGATGGGGGCTGCCTGCTGTGCCGGGGAGGGAGGCGTCCAGGTTGCTGGGGTGGGGGCAGACCCAGGCGGCCTCCACCGCTCCCACCTCCCCCCAGGCCACCGGGAGCGACACGTCGCTGGACGCCAGCCCCAGCAGCTCCGCGGGCAGCCTGCAGACCACGCTGGAGGACAGCCTGACCCTGAGCGACAGTCCCCGGCGAGCCCTGGGGCCGCCCGCGCCTGCTCCGGGACCCCGGGCCGGCCTGTCCCCCGCCGCGCACCGCCGCCTGAGCCTGCGGGGCCGGGGCCTGTTCAGCCTGCGGGGGCTGCGGGCGCATCAGCGCAGCCACAGCAGCGGGGGCTCCACCAGCCCGGGCTGCACCTACCACGACTCCATGGACCCCTCGGACGAGGAGGGCCGCGGCGGCGCGGGCGGCGGGGGCGCGGGCAGCGAGCACTCGGAGACCCTCAGCAGCCTCTCGCTCACTTCCCTCTTCTGCCCGCCGCCCCCGCCGCCGCTCCCCGGCCTCACGCCCGCCAGGAAGTTCAGCAGCACCAGCAGCCTGGCCGCCCCCGGCCGCCCCCGCGCCGCCGCCCCGGCCCACGGCCTGGCCCGGAGCCCCTCGTGGGCCGCGGACCGCAGCAAGGACCCCCTGGGCCGGGCACCGCTGCCCATGGGCCTGGGCCCCTTGGCGCCCCCGCCGCAACCGCTCCCCGGAGAGCTGGAGCCGGGAGACGCCGCCAGCAAGAGGAAGAGATGAGGGTCGCAGGGGCCCCCGGCCGCCCACCGCCCGCCCCGTCTCACCTTTTTTACCTCAGGAGCCAGGAGCAGACAGCAATACTTCGTCCACACCTGGGATCGCGCAGGGCCCGCCGGGCACAGGCGCCCGTCAGCCGGGCTGAGCGGAGTCTGGGTTAGCCAGGCCTGCGTGGCCCATGGTGGCCCTTCCAGTGCATATATATACATATATATATGCGTATATACACACACACACACATAGACAGACATATATATATATATTTATTTTTTTTACTGAGAGCTTATGACTTCCAGAAAGTGCTAAAGGTGGGAGGTGGGCCAGGGCCTGGACGGGGCTTTTGTCTGACGCTCTGGAATTCAGGCCAGACCCACCCCAGGGCACATGTCCTGCCGGGGCGTCGCAGCTGTGTTTTTTGATGTCTCCTCCCGGGTTGAGAGTAGCTTGGAGAGGACCCTCAGGCCTCTGAGGGCACCAGGCCCGGGAGAAGAGGTGCAATTCAGGGTGTGTTTTCTTTTTCTTTTTTTTCTTTTAAAGAAGAAACGCTGCTAAGATTCCCCGTGGCTCCCCCGCGTCGGGGTGTCTGTCCTGTCATCCTGACCGTCTCGTTGTTGTGAAGTCTTTTGTAGACACCCCAGAGCACACACATACCCTTAGTACACGGGTTAGATGTCTCTCTTTAGAAAAATCAGGGGTGAGTAGCTGTGTTTCCTTAGGACTGTGGTGGGGGGTGGAGGGCAGCTAGGAGGCTGGGCTGGGGCTCTGGCCCCAGGGGAGGTCCCAGCTCCTGAGTACTTCTGAGGGGGTGGGTTCCACCCCAGGAGGGCGGGGTTGGGTGGAGCAGGAGTGGAGGCCGCTTGAGAGGCCAGGGTACCTGCCTGGTCTGGGCTGGCTCTGGCTGCCCTGCAGGTACCCCTGGGCTCAGGCAGTTAGTTGTTCAGTCACTTATGCCTTTTATCCCCAATATGGGCCCTGAGCTGTGGCTGTCCCTGGACGCTGTGCTGTCCCCGTCCTGAGCAACTATGCCCCCGCCCCAGTGGGTTCAAGGCAAAGCAGCTCTGACCGAATTCTAGGCAGGAGTGGGGGCACCTGCCTGGGCCCTGGGTCCAGCCACATCCCCACGCCCAGCCTTTTGTGTCACCTGGAGGCCACATTCTCCGACCCCACCTCCCCGCCCCTGTCTCTCCTCCCTGCCCCTGTCTCTCCTCCCCGCTGCCCCTAACTGCAGGTCAGCTTTCACTATAGTAGCGCTTCCCAAACGGGTTATAGATGGGGGTGTTTGATTTGAAGAGTTATGCATTTATTTCACTATTTATTAGAAAAAAAATACATTGAACCCGTGATTTCACAGAGATTTTGCTTAGGTCAATGCTACTTTTTAAAAAGGGAGTGACTTTCATGAAGTCAGTTTGAAGAAGGAGGTTGGGAGCATGTTGGTGGCGGTGGTCTGGAGAGGCTGCAGAGGCCACGAGTTTGGAGATGCTGTGCTTCAGCAATAACCTTGCCTTTGTTAAGACCCCCCCTTGCCTTTGCTAAGACCCCCTCTGAGGGCTTCATGGGGGCCTGCTGAGGGGCAGCCTTGTCCTTGTTCCCAAACTCTGACTTGGAAGAACTCAGCTCGTGGCCAGGCTGGTGAGGGTGTGGAGTGCCCCTTGGAGGGGTTCTGGGTGTCTTCCAGGCTGGCACAGGGACCCTGGGGGAGGTGGTGGGCAATGTGTGCTTTGTCACATACAGAGACCTTTCGGGCTGAGGGAGAGTGGTCTGGGAGGGGTTGTCAAGCCCACCCGGGAAACTGAGCCCCGGAGAGGGGAAGTGGCCAGCCCAGGATCCTTCAGGGCCCTAGTAGCAAAGAAGCTGGGGTGGTGTGGAGGGCCCCACTCCACACCCTAGGGCTGTGATGCTGAGCAAGGTGCCTGCGGCGGGAGGAACTGCCCAGTCCTCCCTGGGGGGCAGGTAGACCTGTGAGGATGGCTGGGTCCAAGCCCAACGCTGACCCCTCCAGAGAGCCTCGGCCCTGCCTCCCTTTCCTCGGAGGTGGTTTTATGTGGAGCGAGCTACGTTGTCTGGGGAAGAAGTGTCTGGGCGGGCTTACCTGCTCCTGGCTGACCCTGAGCATGCGCAGTTGGAGGGAGGCAGGCAGACTTGACTTTTTGCAAGTCCGTGTGTTGCTGGAGGGACGTGCGTGTTGGAGCCCAGAAGAGGGGCTGTGTGACCTGGGAAGACCATGTGGAAGGTTGGGCTTCAAATTGGCAGGATCAGACACCGGTCCAGCAGCCTTGGGTCATCTTGTGACTCTGCTGAGCATCCTTTCCTGCTGTTACATGGGTTCAGAGCAGCTGCGCGGGGAACACATCCTAGGCAGGTCTGATGTGAAACCTCCCCTTGCCCTGAACCATGTGGCTCTGGAACAAGCAGACACCTCGGGGCAGGTGTTCTAGGCAAAGGGATGGGCATGAGCGAAGGCTCCAGGGCCCACAGAGCGGGGCGTGTGGAGAATTTAAAAGAGCTGAGCTCAGAGGCAGAGAAGCTCCTTGCAGGGAGCAGTGGGAGATGGCCTGGCCGATCCCAGGCTCCTGGAGGCCCCACCTGCTGATCCCAGACACTTGGCCTTGTTCTTGTGGGTGACAGAGATGGGGAACCAGGGAAGCTGTGATCTACTGGCCAGCACAAGTCAGAATGGGTGAGGGTTGGGCAAAGGGCCCTTCCTTCCTCCTCAACCCTGTGGTCTGGGGCCATGGCCTCAGGCCTGTGTCTATCACAAAAGCACAAATTTGCCCTAACCCACATGGGCCTGGCAGTGGGGAAGGTGGGGCACAGGTCCCTGAGCTGTCTCTGCTGCTCCATAGGGTGGTGATGGGCAGGCACCTTGGCATCTGTGCAGAGACAGCCCAGTCTAGCCAAACCCTCTTCGTCTCCACCGCTCTACCTTCTCCTGTACCAGGCATCCCCTTAAAGGAGGACAAAGCGTGTAAAGCCCGTCTGCCTGTCTTCCCCCATATCCTCAGCTCGGAGCCTTCCGCTTCCAGGGCCAACCCCAGCCCCCTTTGCTGCGTTGTGTAAGGGCTTGGGGTCATAAGAGCTGCTCTTTAGCCCAGATACACATACTCTTTTTTGTCTTTGTGCAATAATCCGTGTTCCTGGCAAAGCCTGGGCCAAACTGCAGCCTACTGAGGAGGTAGAGGCCACCTCCTCCAGGAAGCCCTCGGCCTGGGCCGCCACCGTGACTCTAGCACTCTCAGTCGCTGTACAGTTTCTATGGTGTGAATGAACTTCCCTCCTAGTTGCTGATGGCGCTGGTACCTGCTGGCCCAGATGGCCCGGGTGTAGAGAAACCAAGCGGCAGCCACCACCAGTGTTGTTTTGAATAAAAGCCCAGAAGCCTATTTAAGAATTTCTCCGTGTGTCTCTGCTGTTCTTCCCCGGTGGGGTGGGTGTCAAGCTGGGGCTTCTCTCAAGGGAGGGGTGGCGGTTCTCCTCCTCCATGTTCAGGTGTGGGGCTGGGGCATCGGGGACCTAGAACAATGCTCATGGCAGGGTGCTCTCATGGCCGCTGGGTGGGTGGGGGCCTGTGGAGCTAGGGAGGAGGCAGGCCTGGTTCCCACGCTCTGCTGCTGTGGCTGAGGTGCTGGCCCCGGGCGAGAGGGTCACATGGGAAGAATAATCTCCTCATCCTTTGGCACTGTCTATTTCGTTTTCTTTCTTTTCTTTTTTTTTTTTTTGAGACGGAGTCTCGCTCTGTTGCCCTGGCTTGAGTGCAATGGTAAGATCTCAGCTCACTATCGTGTCAGCCTCCTGAGTAGCTGGGATTACGGGCGCCTGCTATCATGCTTGGCTAATTTTTGTATTTTTAGTAGAGACAGGGTTTCACCACATTGGCCAGGCTGGTCTCGAACTCTTGACCTCAGGTGATCCACTTGCCTCGGCCTCCCAAAGTGCTGGGATTACAGGCGTGAGCCACCGCACCCGGCCTGCACTGTCTGTTTCTTGAGCGAGTCTCCATCAGATTGGACTGACCCAAGGACGGGGACCGTGTTTACTTCTCCCGCCCGTAGCCCGGTGCTGGTTGAGCTTCAGCAAATGTCAGCTCCGTGGCTGTGTTTTGGAAGCAGAAGGGATTTCAAAGACCAACTAATGCCTTCTCTTATTTTTCCACTTGAGGAAACAGGCCTGGAGAGGCTGCAGGGTGTGGTCTGGGCCACACAGTGAGGCAGAGGCTAGGGGTGATGGGCACCCGCTTGCCACCTCCACAGCCAGAGGCACGGCCCCTGGGGAGGAGAGCCCTGATTTGTTTTCCTCTCTCTTCCCTGTTAATAATGGGATTAAAAGCAAGTTGCTGCCAAGGAGAGAGACTGGCTTAAAAAATACATAACCCAAGAACATTTTAAGAGAATGAAAAACTTCAGCCATCAGCACTTTTTATTTAGACCTGAATTCATGAATTTTAACCAAATAAACACAGGCATGTTAGGTATTAATATATGTACGATTATGCAAAACCACTATTATGGCTGTAATGAAAATTAGATTCTAACGCTTGTGGTGTTCCAGGAGGGAGGCATCCACCGGTTTCTAGCGCGGTGACCTCGGATTGCTGTCACCATGGTAACAGGCTGCCGTGGGAATCTGTGGACGCCCGGCTGGTCCTGTTGGGAGGGGTGGGGGTAGGGCCAGGCCGGGCTGGTGCGGATTTGCCGGCCCCCATCTGGGCAGAGTGGGGGCACTTTGTCCCCTGGGCGGAGGCCAGCCTGAGCCTCAGAGGAAAGGGAGCCGGTCATCAGCAGGAGGAGATTGGTGGGGCAGAAATAGCAGGTGCACTGGGCCCCGCCCCACTCACCCTCATCTTCCTGTTCCCCCTCAGGCTGCCCCTCCAGGGAGGCGTCCATGCCATCTTCAGTAAATCGTGGCTGCACATCCACACACGCCCAGCCTGTGCTAGGTGCTGGGGACACAAGGATGATGGGGCCCTGTGCTCATGGAGCCCGCACCTCAGAGTGGGAGAGAGATCCCAGACAGACAGGCACACAGCTGGGCCATTTCAGAGCCTGCAAGTGCCATGAAGGCACCAGAGCCGGTGGAGTGACCGTGATTGGGGCTGGGGGTGGGGGTCTTCCTGGCTGGGTGGTCCGGGAGGCCTGGCTGGGGATTCCTGAAGAACCAGAGGCGAGAGCCTTGTCAAGGCAGTGACCACCCCTTTCCAGATGAGAGGCAGGAGCCTCAGAGGGCAGCGTCCAGATAAGACCCAGGGCACCTGGCTACATGAGAACATCAGAGACACCAGGAACACGTTTACAGCGTGAGCAGGTCCCATGCGGTATTTGGGACATATTCACACTAAAAAGTTATTTGTTGCTTTATCTGAAATTCTTATTTAACTGGCTGTCCTTATTCTTCTTTGCAAAGTTGGCAAACCTGTCAGAGAGTGGGGTGTGACTTCCCTGGGCCATGAGCGGCTGTACCCTGCCCAATAGCCTGCCCGGCACCCCTGCCCCATGGCCTGCCCGGCACCCCTGCCCTGTCCTCCTGGGATACTGCTTTTGGTCGCCCACCAACCTTGCCCCCGCAGTCCCTTCTCACTGGGAGCCTGGTGAAGGGGAGACATCAGCGGGCCACCTCTGCAGCTCAGCCCAGTGGTTCCGTGGCTCCTGGGACTTGCCTGATGCCTGCAGGGCTCTGGGCGTTCCTGTCCTCACCCACTGCCCAGCGTGGCTTCATGGACTAGCCATAGCCATGCTGACCTGCCCTGCTCTGCCCTTCTCCCACCTCTACTGGGCTCTTCACCCTTCAAGCCCCTACTTAGGCGTCACTGTCTCGACACACTTCCCTGTCACTCCAGACTGTTCCCACCCTCTGACTCTGAGCTCCTCCCTGAAAAAAATTAGCCATTTAAGAAACTGTGGTGAAGTATATACAAATGATGTGAAATTTACCATTTTAACTCTTATTAAGTGTAGAGTTCAGTGGCATTAGGAATGTTGCTAGACACTTCTCAAAAAAAAAATGAAAAAATATTCATCATCACTGGTCATTAAAGAAATGCAAATCAAAACCGCAATGAGACACCATCTCATGCCAGTCAGAATGGTGATCGTTAAAAAGTCAGGAAACAACAGATACTGGCGAGGCTGTGGAGAAATAGGAATGCATTTACACTGATGGTGGGAGTGTCAGTGAGTTCAACCATCGTGGAATCCAGTGTGGCCATTCCTCAAGGATCTAGAACCAGAAATACCATTTGACCCAGCAATCCCATTACTGGGTATATTCCCAAAGGATTATAAATCATTCTACTATAAAGACATATGCACACATATGTTTATTGCAGCACTATTTATAATAGCAAAGACTTGGAACCAACCCAAATGCTCATTAATGATAGACTGGATAAAGAAAATGTGGCACGGCCGGGCGTGGTGGCTCAAGCCTGTAATCCCAGCACTTTGGGAGGCCGAGACGGGCGGATCACGAGGTCAGGAGATCGAGACCATCCTGGCTAACACAGTGAAACCCCGTCTCTACTAAAAAAAATACAAAAAAACTAGCCGGGCGAGGTGGCCGGTGCCTGTAGTCCCAGCTCCTCGGGAGGCTGAGGCGGGAGAATGGCGTGAACCCGGGAGGCAGAGCTTGCAGTGAGCCGAGATCCCGCCACTGCACTCCAGCCTGGGCGACAGAGCAAGACTCCGTCTCAAAAAAAAAAAAAAAAGAAAAAAAAAAAGAAAATGTGTCACATATACACCATGGAATACTATGCAGCCGTAAAACATAATAAGTTAATGTCCTTTGCCAGGGACATGGATGAAGCTGGAAATCATCATTCTCAGCAAACTAACACAGGAACAGAAAACCAAACACTGCATGTTCTCACTCATAAGTGGGAGTTGAACAACGAGAACACATGGACACAGGGAGGGGAACATCACACACTGGGGCCTGTCAAGGGGGTAGGGGCCAAGCGGAGGGAGAGCATTAGGACAAATACCTAATGCATGAGGGGCTTAAAACTTAGATGACGGGTTGATGGGTGCACCAAACCACCGTGGCACATGTATACCTATGTAACTAGCCTGCACGTTCTGCACATGTATCCCAGAAGTTAAAAAAAAAAAAAAATGTTCCTAATGTTGTGTGACCGTCACCACCGCCCATCACCAGAACTCTCCATCTTGCAAAAGCAAAACCCTTGGTACACGTTAAACAGGAACTCCCATTCTCCAGACCCTGGCAGCCACCGTGCCACCGTCTCCATGAGTGTGACCACGCCAGGAACTGCGTGAGTGGGGTCACACGGTATTTGTCCTTTGGGACTGCTGATTTCACTTAGCACAAGGTCCTCGAGGTTCTCACATGCCGTGGTGCGTGTCGGACTTTTCTTCCTTCTTCAGGCGCAGTGGGATTCCCGTCGCGTGTCTAGACCGAACTGTGTTTGGATCCACCCGTTGAGAAGCCCTTGGTTGCTTCTACCTTTCGGATACTGTAAGGAGTGCCGCTGTGACCCTGGGTGTGCCAGTGGCTCCTGAGTCCCTGCGTTCACCTCTGTTGGGTGCATCCCCAGTGGTGGCGTGGCTGGGGCAGGCGGTGATTCTGGGTTAAAGTGTCTGAGGACCTGCCGTGCTTTTCTCCAGGGTGACAGGCTCCCCATTCCCTTTGGCGATTCAATTCTTTGTGAGGCTGGATTGACCCTTGGAAGGGTGATGTGCAGTGGGGTATTTGCCTCCCGTTTCTTCCTCTTTCCATCTCCCCCTCCTCTCTTTCTGGCACACTCTTGCTGTGTGGTCCTCGAGCCGTCCTGACCTTTGTTTCCAAAAGCCCAAAGGAGAACTTGGAGAGTGCAGAAAAGAGAGGAGGGAGTTTGCAACCAGGAGGAGGAGAGAGGGGCTGGCGCCCAAGAGGAATGGCCGTGAGGCTCTGCCTGGGCCAAGCGGTTCCCTGGGCCACTTGTGGTCTGGAAGAAGCCAGGGCCACTGGCAAGAGGGGTGCATGTCTTAGGCCACAGGACTCGGCTACAGGGCCCTGTGTAGTGCCCTGGCACAGTGTGAGGAGGCATAGCCTGGAGGGGCGGCCTGAGAAAGAGCCGGGCTGATGGATGGGGGCAGAGAGGTGGCCGGGTCTCTCTGAGCTCCTGGGCTGGGAGGCGCCCTGCCCTGCTGAAGGGTCTGCTGCACCCACTCCCCAGCTGGACGGGGCCCAGGCCCCTCCTGAGCAGGGAACTGCCAGGCCACATGCAGCTCCCACCACCCTGCCTACAGCTCACGGGCTGCAGTCCCGGCCCTCCTCATCTCCAGGACTGGCCCTGAGCTCCAGGAAGAGGCTTCTCTGCCTCCTCGGAGATGCCTGGAGGCAGTGGGGAGGGACTTCTTCCTGCAGTCAGCTCCTGCAGGCACTGACTTCTTCCTTCACTGTCCTCAGCCCTTAGCCTTCCCTGCCTCTGTCCCCACCCATCCCTACCTCTCTCTCCCTGTCTCATTCTCTGCCTCTTCCTGTCTCTGCCTCTCGCTTTGTCTCTTTGTCTGCCTCACTCTCTCTCTCCCTTTTTTCCTCTCTCTCTTTCCCTCCCTCAATCTTTCTGTCTCTTCCTCTTTCCCTCTCCCTTCCTCTCTCTCTGTCTCTTCCTCCTTTTTTCTGCCTGTCTCTCATCTATCTATGTTTATCCCTTCATCTGCCTCTGTGTCTCGCTCCCTCTCTCTGTCTTCCTCTCTGCCTCTCTGTGCACACTTTCCATTTCCTGTCCATTTCTTCTCTGAGAGGGAGGGGCTTGCCCATCCTGGGAGGAGAGCCAGATTCCTGGTCCTGTCCTCACCTCCTGCATCCCCTGTGAAGGTGGGGGCACTCAGGACAGGGCTGCAGTCCCACTGTCGGCCCCGAGTGACTGCAGCCTGGGGTCTCCCTCACTGGGCAGATATGGACCATGTGCTGCACTGGGTCTGATGCTGAACTCAGGGCTCAGGGGCTTCTCCCCGCTCCCCAGGGCACCCCATGCTCTCAACATGGGGTGTCCCCACAAAGCACATGTTCCCGGGAGGCTGGGAGACGCAAAAGTCAGGACCTCCGGGCTTTGGTTGGCTGCAGGTCGGGGTGCAGGCCGCCAGCAACCACGGGGAGGTGGGGAGGGGGCATCTTTCCAGGCGGCCACGCAGAGGGACATGGGCACAGGTCTGTCACTGTGGCCCCCTCCTGCAGCCGGGTGGGCATTTGGAGGGAGTACCAGGAGTGCTGTTCCCAGCTGTGATGGGTGGGCCATGGGAGTCTCAGGAACATGCCAAGTGAGAGGCACTCCACCCGAGCCAGAGAACTGCGCGGGGCGGCTGCTTAGACAGGTCTCAATGGTGCTCTGTCCCCGCCCTGGGTATGACCCCTCCCGGGTGTGTGGGCAGGACCTGGTCCCCCACTTCCTGCTAATAAGTAGAATATGGCATAAGTGGTGGGATGCTGCCTCTGAGAGTGGATGACAGAAAGACACTGGCTCCCGTCTTGCTCCATGTGGGAGCTGCCCTTCGGAGAAGCCCATGAGCCGAGGAACCAAAGATGCCTCCCTCTGGTCCAACATCCAGGAAGGAGTGGAGACCCTCAGCCCACAGCCCTCAAGGGACAGAGCCTTCGTCCAGCCAGCCACAGCCCACGTGTGGATGGCAGCCTCGGAGAGACTCCACGCCAGAGAGGCTCCCGTCAAGCTGCGTCCTGGTTCCCAGCCACAGAAAGTGTGAAATAATAAATGTTGTTGTTTTAAGCTGCTAAATTTGGGGTAATTTGTTTCACAGGCATAAACTAATACAAGTACACCCGTACTGTGCTATGAAATCATGCCCTATATTATATGGAATTCTAGAACAGGAAAAATCAATCTATGGTGGGAAAAAGCCCTCAGAATGGTGGTTCCTCCTGGGAAGGTGTATGCATTTGTCAACATCCCGAAAATGTCTTTCAAGATTTGCAAATTTCCTCGTATGTAAATGTTACATCAGAAATAATAAACACTGCAGCATTTGGAGGAAGCGTGCTGATGCCTTCAGTTTTCTTTGAAACACATTGAAAAATAAGATGCATTGCTGAGTGGAGAGCGGATGGTTGGATGGATATATGATAAAGCAAGTATTATTCTACATAAATGGTGGAATTCGAAGTGATGGGTATAAGAATGTTCACTCAACTTTTTTTTTTTTTTTTTTTTTTTTAGACGGAGTCTCACTCTGTCGCCCATGCTGGAGTGCAGTGGCACTCTCTTGGCTCACTGCAGTCTCCGCCTCCTGGGTTCACATCATTCTCCTTTCTCAGCCTCCTGAGTAGCTGGGACTACAGGTGCCCGCCACCATGCCTGGCTAATTTTTTTTTTTTTTTTAGTAGAGGTGGAGTTTCACCATGTTAGTCAGGGTGGTCTCCATCTCCTGACCTCGTGATCTGCCCACTTTGGCCTCCCAAAGTGCTGGGATTACAGGCATAAGCCACCGCGCCCGGCCCACTAAACACTTTTTTTCAACTTTGTTATGTGTCTAAACATTTCATAAAACAACAGGAAAAATCATTTATTTCACAAATGTTCGCAGCATGCTTAATGGCAAAAATAAGAATAATGAAATGGCTCTGTGATCTGAGTAGCAATTCTAATCCAGATTTCTTACCTCTGATAAGGCTTCTTAATGTATTCTTTCATCCTGATTGCCACCCACAAGGAAGCAGTGATAGTTCTTAATTTACAGATGGGGAAACTGAGGCACGGGGAACTCACTGCATAGAGGTCATGCAAGAAGGACGTGGCAGAGCTGAGATTTCTCCAGGTCCAGGTGCTCTGAAGGATTGAGCTGTGTTAACCTACGGGTTGCCATTTCCACCTGTGCCTCAGTTTCCCAGCATCTCAGAGATACAAATTGCCATGTGAGTGAAATCAGGTAACAGCAGTTCGCTCTGCCCAGCTGTGCTGTAGCACCAGTGCACAGCAGGTGCAGTGGCCGGAGGTAGGGCAGACGCTGTCCCCTCCTGGCTGTGTCTTCCCTTTGAGGCTGGCCTCCTCTGGGTGTGGGGCTCGGCCACCTGGCTGGGAGGTTTCTCTGGGGGCCTCACTCATGAGGTCCAGTCTGTGTCACATCCAGAAGTGACTTGGTGAAAAGATGCACCACTTCACAGCAGCCCTGGGCTGTGACTCCAGGCTGTCCCTTTGCAAGGAAGGAGGTGGTTCAGGTCCCCACAGCCCCGACCTGCGAGGAAAGTCTCAGAGCCCATCTCTGAGAGTATCCATGGGGCTCGGGAAACTGTCTCCCTAAGTCTCCCAGCCCCTGTAATGCGCATTGTAATTCCACGCTCTGCACAGTGGAGAGATGGAGGAAAGAACTCAGAGAATAGCACAGGGCTCTCTTGTCCCTGGGCCTTTGCCCATGCTGCTCCTGGCACTGGGGTCACCTCTGTGACTGCCACTCCTGCTCTCCTTGCACTCCTGAATGGTGTTAGGTGTTACAGGTTCTATATCCTCATGAGCTTCTCCCGGCAGGGACAAAGCCAGATTCTCCTTTAAATCTTCTCTCTGGCTGGGGGCCTGGCACTGTGAAGATAGAGGAAGGAGCCCGAGGCAGGGCCTGGGGAGGCACGTGAGAGGCGGAGTGCAGGGGTGGGTGCCTGGGCTTCACGGCCCTTCACCCGCTCGCCAGCCTGCTGAAACGGCGTTCTCCTTCCCGCTCCTGTGAATGAGGAATGGAGGCTCAGGGAGGTGAAGCAACCTCTCCAGGGACCCCACCCACAGGGCATCACCAGGACTAGCCCTGACCGGTGGACTCTGAGGCCCCTGCTCTTTCTGGCTGGAGCCACAGGTTTTAAGGATGTAAGGGAAAATAAACCGCTCTTCACAGACGTCTGTGGGCTTCTGGGAGTCCTTAACAGCTGATTAATGGACGGGCCGCGCTCTTGGCTTCCTACTGCTGTTTGATCCTAAAACCCAGGGGCTCTGCTCTGAAATGGGGTAACCGGAGGGGGACGGTGCAGAGGACGAGCAATTTTTCTCTGCCCTGCAGTGCAGCAACTAAAATAGATCCTCATCAGGTCACAGGGCTGGCCCAGGCTGCAGGAAGCATGGGAAGTGGACAGGGAGGCTGTGGGTGGTACCCAGGCCCTGGGGTCTCCTCCTGCAGTGATGGGGGCAATGGGTGGCTCCAGGCATGACCCCAACCCCCAGCTCAGGCCTCCTCTTTCATCTGGGATTTGTGTCGTGTGGCGTATGGGGCGGAGGGGAGGAGGAGCAGATAGGCTTCTGAGGGGCACTTTCTTTCTCGAGAACCTCCCGGTCACTGTGGATAAACACTGAACAGGTGCAGTCCAGGAGTTCTCCGTTTCCCGGGGTGGCATGGAAGGTTGGGGAAACCTCCCCCATCACCTCCCCCATTACCTCCCCTATCACCTACCCCATCACTCCCCATCACCTCCCCTTCACCTCCCGTTCATCACCTCTGCCATTACTCCCCATCACCTCCCCTTCACCTCTCCTTCATCACCTCTCCCATCACTCCCCATCACCTCCCCTTCACCTCCCCATCACCTCATCGTTCACCTCCCCATCATCTCCTCCTTCACTTCCCCCATCACCTCCCCCATCACTCCCCATCACCTCCCCATCATCACCTCTCCCATCACTTCCCATCACCTCCTCCTTCCCCCCCCCCATCACTCCCCTTCACCTCCTCCTTCACCTCCCCTGTCACTCCCCATCACCTCCCCTTCACCTCCCCTTCACCTCCCCATCACATCCTCCTTCACCTCCCCATCACCTCCTCCTTCACTTCCCCTTTCACCTCCCCCAACATCTCTCCCATCACCACCCCATCACCTCCCATTGCCTCCCCCATCACCTCCCCCATCACCTCCACAAGCACTTAGACTCCTGAGGACCCAGATCCTCCTTGAGCCATACTGAGCCTTGGGGCAGAATCAGCCAAGCCCTTTTTTGTGGCTCCCATGGCTTTCCTTCATCCCCCTTCTCTGGGGCAGGTTGAGCTGGCATCGTATGTGAGTCTGAATCCTTAGAGAGGTGGTCTTAGTCAGCTCAGCAGCTGAGCTGATACCCTAGACTGGGTATTGAACAGCAGACGTGTGTATCTCATGGTTCTCAGAGTCCAGCAGATTCTGTTCTTGGGGGGTCCCCCTTCCTGGCCTTGGGATGGTGCCATCTCACTGTGTCCTCACATGACCTCTTCCTTGTGCCCGTGTGGGGAGACAGCCATGGAGCTCTGCTCCCTTCCTCTTCTTACGAGAACACTGGTCCCATCATAAGGGCTCCACACTCATCAGCTCCTCTAAACCCCAAAACCCTACCTCTTTTTTTTTTTTTTCTTTTTGAGATGGAGTTTTGCTCTTGTTGTCCAGGCTGGAGTGCAATGGCTTGATCTTGGCTCACGGCAACCTCCACCTCCCAGGTTCAAGCGATTCTCCTGCCTCAGCCTCCTGAGTCGCTGGGATTACAGGCATGCACCACCACACCCGGCTAATTTTGTATTTTTAGTAGAGATGGGGTTTCTCCATGTTGGTCAGGCTGGTCTTGAACTCCTGACCTCAGGTGATCTACCCGCCTTGGCCTCCCAAAGTGCTGGGATTACAGGTTTGAGCCACCGCACCCGGCCCCCAAAGCCCTACCTCTTAACACCATCACACTGGCAGTCTGGGCTTCAACATACAAATTCTGGGGGAACATAAATATTCAGCCCATCACAGAAACAGTCATGCACTCCTGAAAGGCAGGGCCTGGGCCTCAGGGTCTGGTGCACAGGAGGCTCTCAGAAGGCTGAGGCTTGGTTGAGGAGGCAGGGAGGGCTGGAGCAAGCACTGGTGTGTCCCTGAAGTCCCCCAGAGAAATGGGACAGACCGATAAACACTCAGCTGGCCCCTGAGCAATGCGGGATCGGGACGCCAACCCCTGCCTCATATGACTTTTGACTCCCCCAGAACTTAACTACTAGTAGCCCACTGTTGACTAGAAGCCTTACCCATCACATCAACAGTTGATGAACACATATTCTACATATCAAATGTATTATATACTGTGTTCTTACAAAAAGGAAGCCAGAGAAAAGAAAATGTGAAGAAAATCATAAGGAAGAGAACACATGTTCATCAGTCATTACACAGAAGTGGGTGATCATAAGGTCTTCGTCCTCATCATCTTCACGCTGAGTGGGCTGAGGAGGAGGATTGCGGGGGGTCTCGCCATCTTAGGGGTGGCAGAGGAGAAAGGAAATTCGTGTATACGCAGACTGTGCAGTTTAAACCTGCATTGTTCAACTGTGCATATATAAATAGAGAGAGAGAGAGGAAATTGGCTTATGTGTTTGTGGGGGCTGGTAAGTCCAAACTCTGCAGGGCAGGTTGAAAACTCCGGCAGGATTTCTTTTTTTTTTTTTGAGATGGAGTCACACTTGATCACCAGGCTGGAGTGCAATGGCACGATCTCGGCTCACTGTAACCTCTGCCTCCCAGGTTCAAGCGATTCTCCCGCTTCAGCCTCCCGAGTAGCTGGGACTACAGGTGTGCACCACCACACCTGGCTAATTTTTGTATTTTTAATAGAGACGGAGTTTCACCATGTTACCAGGATGGTCTCGATCTCCTGACCTCGTGATCCGCCCACCTTGGCCTCCCAAAGTGCTGGGATTACAGGCGTGAGCTACTGCGGCTGGCCTCTCAGGCAGGATTTCTATGTCACAGTCTCTGGGTTGAATTCTATGTTCTTTGGAAAGCCTCTGGTTTTCCTCTGAAGGCCTTCAACAGATTGGAAGAGGCCCACCCAGGTGATCAAGGGTAATTGCTTTTACTCACAGTTAACTGATTGTAGGTGTTAGTCACATCCACAAAATACCTCTACGGAAACATCTAGATTCGTGTTTGACTGAGCAACCAGGCTCCGTAGCCCAGCCAGCATGATACATAAATCAGTGGGTACAGCTGGGTTCAAACCCTGGCTCCAGCCCGTGTGAGTGGTGGCCCATTGGCTATGCCTGAGCCTTGGCGGCTGGCAGGCTGGTCGCCCTGCCCCTGCTCCTGGCGGGCTGCCGAGAGAAGCAGAAAAGGCTGCGTACATCGGGTTCCCAGCGGGGGTCCCGACACCTGTCCTCGGGCCTCCTGTGTCACCGTAGAGCCTGTCGTGGGAGTGTTGCCAGCTGCAGGAAGCAGTCCTCATCCCGGGAGAAGAGCCTCTCTAGTCATTAGAGCTCTGATGGCTTCTCAACGACATGTTTGCACAGTGGGCAGCCTGAGGACTCCAGTGACTGCCAGGCAAGGTGTCATCGACGGCTTCGGAGATGAAGTTTCTAGTTCTGCTAGCCCTGGGTCCACACCGTCTCTGAAGTATGCACTGTCCCCTGCCAGGGGAGGCTGGGCTGCTCCAAGAGTCCTACCTGCTCCAGCCCAGGGGAGGCCTGCCTGGTGCTCTGATTCCAGTGCTGTCAACCATGTGGTCCTTGCAGCAGGCCTAGTCCTCCCCCAGGTCCTGGAGCCTCGGCCTGAACGTGCTGTCACCCGAGTAACACGGCCTCTGTCCTCAGACCCGCTGCGGCCATTGTCCTCTTGTTCCAGGGCCACCTTTGTGTGTGCCTGTGTCCCCGACTACCTAGGAATTCCTGGAGAGCAGGACCACAGCTGCGTTGTCTGGAGCTTGGCAGCCAGTGCAGGGCCTGGCCCAGAGCTCTGCCTTGGTGGGAGGAAGTGGGGGAATCTTTCTCAGCACCAGCATCCCATTTGCAGTGCCAGGGGCCGCTTGGGCTCTGTAACCCGCCGTCCCACCTCCTGAGATCCAGGCCAGATAAACCTCCTGATATCCCTATGCCAGACAACGATTCTGTGTGTGACACTAAGCTGTGGGATCACAAAGAGAGGCTTTGATTCTGGCAAACGGTGGGCTTGTGGACTGTGCTGTCCCACCAGCTGACACACCCTTGGTCCCAGGGGTTTTTCTCCTGCTTGTTAACCCCTGATATGGCAGGCAGCTCTCCTGTGAGCAGTGACGAGGGACCCAGGCACATCTATCTCATGGCTCTGCCATCGTCACCCTGAGGTTTCTAAGGCCACTGAAAAAGGGGAAGGGCATGGAGCATTGTGTGGGAGGGTTTTATGGGCCAGGTGCAGGAATGGTGCCCACCACTCCCAGCCACATCCCACTGGACCGAACGCAGACACGTGGCCGCGCTCAGTGCAGGGGAGTCTGGCGCTGCGGTCCTGCTGTGAGCCCAAAGGAAGAAGAAATGGTTTGGTAAAGCAATGAGACCTGTTCTGCTACAGTCAGACCTTCTGGGGCGGGGGTGAGGAAGGGGGGCTTCTGCTACAAAACCCCTAAAAATCCAGGACAAGTTGCCACAAACTTCTTTATTCAATGCATAGCTAAGTTTGCAAGGGAGTGAGGAAAATTTCTGAGAGCCAGAAACGAAGAGGAAACCGACGCCAGACAGGAAGCAAACGCTGACTTCTGGACGCCCCAAGGCACATTGCCCACACCTGGGGCCTTGTGCAGGGAACAGAAGACACTACCTTATCTTGAGCGGACGAAAGGCTGGGAGTGGCACGTGAGACTCTCATCTCAAGCTGGAGTCCTCAAACGCTGTACCTTCAGTGTAAGGGTGGGCTCTAAAAAGACAACCTTCTAGCAAAGAAAAATGAGAATGATATTCATTTGTCCTGGCCTCTGCAATCAATGTGGATAAAAGGATTGCTTCCTAAGAATGTGTCAGTTTAGGCTGTGGATCACTCGGGATCGGGTTCAAAGTTTTGGAGTGGTCCAGAAACCCCAAGCCAAGAAATTAACCTAAAGAGGTGTTGGCTTGGTGGCCCCAGGCACACAGCCAGAGCAATCCCTCATCAGGGTCTTACCGGGTCCCTACAGAACACCGCCAGGCCCACAGCCTCAAACTGCAAAACCCAGGAGAGAACATTCCACAGTGAGTTGCAGTTGGAAGAAGCCGAACGTGCAACGCTAGATCAAAAGATTTCACGTTTGAATGATTAGAAATAGAATAAAAATAAGTTTAAAAATTCTAGGCTGGGCACGGTGGCTCACACCTGTAATCCCAGCACTTTGGGAGGCTGCGGCAGGTGGGTCACCTGAGGTCAGGAGTTCAAGACCAGCCTGGCCAACATGGTGAAACCCCATCTCTACTAATAATACAAAAAATTAGCTGGGCATGGTGGTGCCTGCCTGTAATCCCAGCTATTCGGGAGGCTGAGGCAGGAGAATCACTCGAACCCAGGAAGCAGAGGTTGCGGTGAGCCAAGATTGTGCCATTGCACTCCAACCTGGGCAACAGAGCGAGACTCCATCTCTAAAGAAATTTAAAAAATGGAGAGCATAGACAAGGAAAAACAGACTACGAAAGTGCTCAGGGAGATATGAAAAAAAGTCATATAGAACTTCTTGGATTGCAAAATGTAATAAGTGAAATGAGAAACTCAGTGCATGGGCTGAACAGCAAATAGACTCAGTGCAGGAGGGAATCAGCGGGCTAGACGATGGAGCTGAAGCAACTGCCAGAACGTACAATGAAGGACAGAACGTGTGAGGTGGAAGCTCAGAGGGAAGGTCAGAGCAGGAAGTGAGAATGCTCATCCGCTAGCAGCTCCAGAAAGCGCCAAGAGGGAGAAGGGCGAGACTTGCTATTCAAAGAGGTAATGGCTGAGGATTTTCCAGAACGGTTAAAAGACGCGCATTTCAGTTCAGAGAACATGATAAAGCCTGAGCAAGGGATTAAACAAAAAATCCATGCTTGGACCCAACACGCTGATATACAACAGCAAAGAGACGGTTTCAAAAGAAGCTGCCGAGGAGACTAATTACCTCCAAATGCACGGCAATTAGGTGGCGGACCAACCTCCCGACCGCACTAATAGAGACCGAAGGCCTGGAAAACAACGTCACCAAACACTCTATGAACAGGTTATAAATAACTGTCCACCTTGCGTTTGTACTGAGTAAAAAGATCTTTCCAGAATAAGATGTCGGCATCTTCAGACAAATCCCAAGCGAGCTTGGAGCCTCCCTGGAGCCATTTCTAAAGGACAATGTTTCCAGAAGGAAGGTCCGAAGAGGCAAGAGTGAGAGGGCAAAGAAATGGCCAACTGTGCGGGAGAACCTGAGCGCACATTCGCTTCCTACAATGGTCCTAACGCCTAATTTGGGGGGTAAAAGACACTGAGTGTCCGTCAGAATATTAGTGTTTCCCATGATGCTGATGTTGATGCTTTCTGGAAAAATTTTAAATGCCAGGTTCTTCTAGAACTCTTTTCTGCTTTGCCCCTGCTCCGAGTACACACTTTGTCCACCTACGAGCACCTTGACCACGGTGCAGAAAACGCGGTCAGGCCCCAAACTCTTGGCCGAAGGAGAGAATTCCCTGGATACTGGTCCCCTTGGGACCCAGTCTCCCATGCCCCAGCCCAGTGGTTCTCCCCAGAAACACCTGGTCACTTGTTAAGGTTCAGGTGCTGGGCCCTGCCCCGGAGTGGCTGATCCCTGCTGAGAATTTGCGTTTCTACAAGCTCCCAGGTGCTGGTCATAGACCAGCTTGAGAAGCGCTGCTGTAGCTGATGACCCCCTCGTCTCCTCAGCCTGTTGTAGGGTTAACACCCCTTCTCCAGGACGCCTTCGGGCAGAAACACCTCAGCAGGTAAGCTCTACGTTTCAGTCATGGGCTGCTCAGAACGGAGCAGATGCGGAATCAGTTGCAGCTGAATGACTGGCTGTGTGAATCTTTTTTTTTTTTGAGATGGAGTTTTGCTCTTGTTGCCCAGGCTGGAGTGCAATGGCGTGATCTTAGCTCACTGCAACCTCCGCCTCCCTGGGTTCATGAGCCAGTTCTAATGGGGTTTGGATCTTGATCATGGGGATGTTTGGTTGGGGTTGGGTGGATGGGGTTCTTGCGCATCTGGATATATCTGGATGGGGAACCTTGCGCGCGCGCCGCGCCGCTGCGCGCGCCTTTTGCGCGCTGCTGCCGCGCGCATCCGCATCACCACGCCCGCTACGCGCAGCGCGCATGCGCGCGCCTTGCGTCGCCGTGCGCGCGCGCGCGCGTAATCGCCCGCGCCCCATACGCCGTACGCACGCACCCGCGCGCGCCGCCCGCGCCCGCGCCCGCCCCGCCCGCCCGCGCCCGCGATCCGCGCGCGCCCGCTTGCGCCGCGCCACCCCACGCTACGCCCACGCCCCGCCCCGCCTTGCGCGCCACCTTACGCATCACGCGCCTGCACACCCCGCGCCGATCCGCATCCCCGCGCACGCGCGCCCCCGCGCCCGCGCCGCGCACGCATCTGGCCGACACTTACACCCACACACCCACACCCATGCACACACGCTCCCACGCACCCACACCCCACCCCACACCCACCCCACCCACACCCCACCATACACACACACACACACCCTTTTCTCTTCACTGGGGCTTCCACGTAGGTAGACATAGCCTTTTGCCAGCCTTCCTGAGTGCCCGCCGCACCAGGCCAGGTGCTGGACTCTGGTTCATCCTACTGCCCTTTGCTCTGCACAAGTGGAGGCTAAAGCCCAGGGGCCTTTTGTAAAGAGGGGATCACGGGCCCTGGGGTGCTTCTGCTAGCCCCCAACCCCTTCAGACCCCACTGGCCCCTTTCTGCTCTCCATACCCTAAGGTATGTCCTGACAAGTCCTCACGCCTCCTCTCACTAAAGCTGACAGTCGCCTGCCAGGGGGATTAACTGGAACGCCACGGACAATGGATCCCAACAAGCTTAAGATGTCCCGTTCCAGGAGAAGGCCCTGCTGACAGGGGAGGCAGCTACTGAGACTGCTGGCAGGGATCCTGCAGGAGCAGCTGTGAGCCTCAGCCTGTCCTGGGGCATAGGCCCTGGGAGGGGAGGGGAGAAGGACAGTGCCGGGTATATTGGGGTCATGGCTGTCCCCCGCAGGAGGGAGCTGGGGATCTTGGGGCTGCCCCAAGAGGTGCTAGAGGATTCAGAAATTCAGGGGGGGTGCGCAGTGGAGGCGTGTGGGGGTACTCAGGTGGCTGATTTATGAGGCCAGATTAAGAAGACTGATGGCCAGTCCCTTAGCTAAGAAATGAGTGCTGTTGCAAACCGTTGAAGGGCACGAAGGTGGAAGAGGGAGAGGCTTTACACAGAGCGGTTTGGGAGAGTAATGAGGAATAGTGGGCTGAAAAGGAGCCGGATACCAGGAAAGCTGGCTTGGCTGTGAAGTCCGCGTGAGCTGGAAGCCGGTGCCGACAGCGAGGGATAGGGCTGTGATCTTGAATCATGCGGAACCTGACTGGACCAGGCGTGGGAGGCAGAATGGGATTTGGCCCAAGACGATTTGTCTACAGCCACTTTGGGCTATTGGGTCACTCTGCTGTCTCTGGACTGCCTAACTCAGGTGGGTCAGAAGTTGGCCTATGTTCCCACCCGAGTGGGGCACCTGCAGGCTGCCTGTGGGCCTGGAGTGGCCAGGAGGGGTTGGGGCCCCAAAGAGTGACTGGCTGGAGGAGGAAAGCTGCAGGTGTGCCCTGCGCCCTGGGCTCCAGGCAGGCTGAGACCCCATTTCACAGCAGGGCACCCGAGGCCACAGTGTGCAGGGCAGGGATGCCAACGCCATGAGGGCCAGTGCCAGAGCCCAGCTTTCTGTTTAGATTTTTTTTTTTTTGAGACAAAGCCTCGCTCTGTGGCTCAGGCTGGAGTGCAGTAGTGCAATCTCAGTGTACTGCAACCTCCGCCTCCCGGGTTCAAGTGATTCTCTTGCCTCAGCCTCCTGAGTAGCTGGGACTACAGGCGCCCGCCACCACGCCCAGCTAATTTTTGTATTTTTAGTAGAGGCAGGGTTTCAGCATGTTGGCCAGGATGGTCTCGATCTCCTGACCTCGTGATCTGCCCACCTTGGCTTCCCAAAGTGCTGGGCAATTCCAGGCGTGAGCCACCGCGCTTAGCCTGTTTAGGATTCTTGAAGCAAATTCCATTTCTGTTCAGGAGCCGCAAAGTAAATTTCGAGAGGAGCTCTGCTTCCTGCCTGGCAAAAGACCTATGGGGAAAGTTCTGGAAGACCAGGAAGGCCGACCTCACCACTTCCCCATGCTCATGAAAGCATTTTGTGAGCTCCCTGAGATACGTTCTGGGATCCAAAGCCCCCCAGGGAAGCGTGCTGCGTCTTGGGCCTCGTCCACAGGAGCATGAGTGGGACATTTGAACTTTCCTAAACTGATGACCAGGCTTCACGCCGCTCGAGTCCACCACAGCCTGCAGATGCCACCCCCAGGCAGGGCCCATCCATCTGTGCCCACGCGAGCTCCTGCGCTGGAGGAAGCGGCCCCGTGACTCAGGCTCTGACTCAGCGCCAGCTAGATGGGCACAGGCTGTGCTGGCCAGGGTACTCTTCCTGGAGGTGTGGGTGCCCCGGGAGTGTGGGCACAGCCCCAGGGGGCAGCTCTGGGCAGCATGGCTTTCCTGGGCACCTACTTGGCCTCTTGTGGCCTGGCAGGCAGGAAGCATTTCTCCCGATTTTACAGGTGAGAAGGTGGATTCAGGAGAAGTCACATGCCTTGCTCAAGGCCACGCGGTTGCCAGGTGGGTTTGAACCAGGTTTATCTGACTCCAGGGCCCTTGCTCTGACCCGCTCCATCCTGCCGCTCCCCAGGCCTCTGCAGGGCGGGTGAACCTCTCTAGGAAGAGGGCCGAAATGGCCGTGTTGTGTGTGCAGACCCTGCCTGGCTCAGACAGGCTCTGTCCTTAGTTACGCGACCTTGAATGAACAATATTACCACCCCCAGCCTCTCCCAGAAAAAGGGGCAGGAGCTGTTACCCACTTTGGTGGTGGTGGGAGGTGGGTGAGCAGGGAGCCAAGCCTAGAAAACTGAGTCAGCTCAGCCCTGTGCAGGTGCCGGTGTCTGTCCCCTGCCTTCTGAGGGCCAGTGCGTGCTGCTTCCCTGGGCCCTGCGGAGGCCCCTGCGCTCTCAAGGAGGATGATGTCCCCTCTTCATGCAAAACAGCTCTCCCAGGGTAGGCCCTGATGGGCCACGCACACTGGCAACATCCTGCCCTGATCTTCGTCTCCTGGGACCGCTTAGCGTGGCCATCTCGGACCTGGTGGTCCACGAGGTCCTGCAGCCAGAGCCTGTCCCTGCCTGCCCCCTCGGGGCACTGTGCTTTGCAGCAGCCTTGCTGTGGTGTCTCTCCCTTCCCGCTGGCCGACAGCAGTGTTTCGGGCACACAAAGGATTCATCTGTAGGGTTCTTATTCCCCCTGTGAAACTTGGTGCTTGACAGACAGGAGTGGCGTCTCTGTGCAGCCGTAGACAAAAGTGCGAGCATCTTCCCCGCCCCCACCCAGCAGACTCCGCCCTGGATTCCTGGGGTGCCGCTCAGCAGACCCGGGTTTAAATTTGGCTTCACAGCTCACGAGCAGTCACACCCCGTGTAGATTTGTATTCAGGGAAGGCTTTGGGGAAAAGTAATAAAAAATCGGGGGAGGTAGCAGCTCAACACCCCCAAGCAAGATTTCTCATTAGTTTGAAAGATGGACAAGGAACCTGGTCTGTAATGAAGAAAATGGATTGTGCCCTGACTAAGTAGTCTGCAACTTGGAGACGGTGCTGCGGCTCTGGCTCTGACCCTCACAGACGTCTCAGAATACATCCAGCTTCAAACCCAGCGAGGCCCTGCCCAGTTTGGGGTGACTTTAAGATTCTCATCTGGTGGGGTGTGGTGGTTCATACCTGTAATCCCAGCACTTTGGGAGGCCGAGGTGGGTGGATCTCTTGAGCCTAGGGCTTCAAGACCAGCCTGGGCAACATGGCAAAACTCTGCAAAAAAATACAAAAGTCAGCCCAGTGTCGTGGCATGTGCCTGTAATCCCAGCTACTCAGGGAGCTGAGGCAGGAGGATCACTTGAGCCCAGGGGGTTGAGGCTGCAGTGAGCCATGATCGTGCCACTGCACTCCAGCTTGTTCAACAGAGCAAGACCTTGTCTCAAAAACAAAGAAAAAAGAAAAAGAAAAATTATCATCAGGCCAAGCCCCTGGCCCTCCCAGGCTCACCAAAGCCTGAGAGGAGGAGAGGATGCTGGTTGGAGGGCTGAGGCGTTGGGCTGTGACTCTGTTTCTCCAGGCCTCAGTGTCACTGTTGGCTGGTGATTGCCATCCTGCCACAGAGCAGCTCCATGATGCCCAGTGAGAGGCGGGAAAGCTCCCCCTGCTGCATCTTGCCTTCCTGCCCTGACGACACCTCACCTGGTCATCTGGTGAGAGAGGCTGTCTGCCCAGTGGAGTCGCTGACCGAGCCCAGGGGCCTGGCTTTCCACACTCAGCGAGGCTTCAGGCCAGGGGTTGACATAGTCACTGCAGACCGGCCCAGGCACCCCTGCTCAGACTTCCCCTGCAGTTTTGACTGGAGGTGATGAGTGTCTCTACACGGGTCCCATGGAGTTGGACCATGTTGAACAAGGCCTGTGTAATCTAGCTCTGGGATGGGCCAAGCCATTTCTCAGCCCAGATGCAAATTCTTCCTGGAGAAAGATCTTGAAACACCTAATAAACAGGGTCCACATGCAGCAAAGGCAACTCAGATCCTTCCACGTACAGCCTCTGCAGTGACACCAGCCACATAAAAATGATAAAGGCCATTTATCCTCTGTCTTTGGAACATAAAAGCAGATTCTTAGGACTGCAGCTATAATATGTTAACGGAATTTCTGGTACGGGAGCTGGCAACAGCACCCTGCCTTCCAGAAGCAAGGCCTCTGGGGACAGACTATAGCACTCATTAGAGAAGATTCCACATGCTCTTAGATTAATGGCCAGCTTTAACAGCTGTGGGGCCTCTTCCTCCCCCAGCTCTGAGTGTGACGGTGTGATGGTGGCCCTGGTCGTCTCCTGAGGCCTCTTGCCCTTGACTGTTTCTTTTCTGTTTTTTTGTTTTTTTTTTTTTGAGTTGGAGTCTCACTCTGTTGCCCAGGCTGGAGTGCAGTGGCGAGATCTCGGTTCACTATAACCTCCACCTCCCAGATCCAAGCAATTCTCCTTCCTCAGCCTCCCTAGTAGCTAGGATTAGAAGCGAGTGCCACCATGCCTGGCTAATTTTTGTATTTTTAGTAGAGACGGGGTTTCACCCTGTTGGCCAGGCTGGTCTTGAACTCCTAAACTCAAGTAATCCGCCGGCCCAGGCCTCCCAAAGTGCTGGGATTACAGGCGTGAGCCACCGTGCCTGGCCGCCCTCGGCTGTTTTATTACCACTCATTGCCACCTGCAGGCTGAGGCTCAAAGTTCACGTCCAGAGAACTCGGCCTCCTAAATGTCTCTGCTGACCAGACCACTGTCCTGAGTCGGCCCTCACCCTTGCCCCCACAGGTCCCCCCTCGCCCTACCCTCCGCCCCACACCCCAGGATCCGTGTTAAGTGTGAATGAGTCCAGCCCCCAGCCCCTCACCTTTGGTGGCCCCAGGGCTTTCCGAAGGAGGCTCCTGCTCCTTCCCACCCGCCGCCCCTGCCTGCTGTTTCAAGCTTCTCTCAAAAGGGGGTTTAGATCGTATCCTGAAAGACACAATTCCAAATGCCATAATCCTGGACGTCAAAATCCCAAAAGATCAAAATCCCTAAAGTCTAAATCCCGATTGTCTAAAATCCTTAAATTCTAAAATCCCGAAGGTCACAGCCACAGGCTATTGCATCATGTTAGGCAGAACGATGACCTTGCTGTTGTCTTTATTTGGAAATTAAGTGTGGCTTCAGGACATGCGTATGGTGCCAGGTTGACAAGGGTAGATCTGTGGATGAATTTTCGGCATCCCCTTGCCGGGAGGAAGGACCGGATGAAGCACTGTGTTGGGTGTGTTTGTGAGGGAGTCTCCAGGGGAGACCAGTGTGTGGGTCCCATGGGCTGGGCGGGAAGCTCTGTCCTCAGTGTTGGTGGGCGCCATCCAAGCAGCCAGTAGGTGGAGAGAACAAATGCCAAAGGCGAATCTCCGAGAGCCAGGGCAGGCTTTCCTTCTGCTGCCTTGGACATCAAAATGCCAGGCTAACAACCTTTGGACTCTAGGACTTAACCAGCATCCCCCTACCCCAGGCCCTTGAGGCTTTTGGCTTCAGCCTGAGATATAGACCATTGGCTTTCCTGGTTTTCTTTTATTATTATTATTTATGTTCTAGGGTACAGGTGCACAATGTGCAGGTTTGTTACATATGTATACATGTGCTATGTTGGTGTGCTGCACCCATTAACTCGTCATTTACATTAGGTATATCTCCTAATGCTATCCCTCCCCCCTCCCCCCATCCCACAACAGGCCCCGGTGTGTGATGTTCCCCTTCCTGTGTCCAAGTGATCTCATTGTTCAATTCCCACCTATGAGTGAGAACATGTGGTGTTTGGTTTTCTGTTCTTGCAATAGTTTGCTGAGAATGATGGTTTCCAGCTGCATTCATGTCCCTACAAAGGACACGAACTCATCCCTTTCTATGGCTGCATAGTATTCCATGGTGTATATGTGCCACATTTCCTTAATCCAGTCTATCATTGATGGACATTTGCGTTGGTTCCAAGTCTTTGCTATTGTGAATAGTGCCACAATAAACATACGTGTGCATGTGTCTTTATAGCAGCATGATTTATAATCTTTGGGTATATACTCAGTGATGGGATGGCTGGGTCAAATGGTATTTCTAGTTCTAGATCCTTGAGGAATCGCCATACTGTCTTCCACGATGGCCCCAGTGTGAGACGTTCCCCTTCTTGTGTCCAAGTGTTCTCATTGTTCAAGGCTTTCCTGGTTTTCAACACAGAAACATTGAAACTTCCTCAGTAGATGAAGAGATGTCCTTTTTGTACATCTGCATTTATGAAATAAAATTTCTTGAGATCTCAGTTCTTCAGGTGCCTGCACATGCTGTGATGACCCATTGTGGGTTTTGGTCAATTTTGTCAAAAGGCTTAGGTTGTCCGTCTTGTAATATTTCAGATGACCACGGTTATGAAGCCAGGTGCATGCACTCCCTCGGTGATGTGCGTGTACCCTGTCCCTTTTTGACTCACTTCTTTATGAATACGGTTTGTCTGCCTATAATTGTTATACTCGGTGATATGCATGCAAACTTCCCCTTTTGAGCTATTTCTTTATGAATAAACTTTGCCTGAATAATTTTTATACCTGGGCGACTGTCATTAGCATACCTGGCTGTTTCTGCTTGCAAAAATATGTGTGGTGTTATTGCCTGTTTTATGGTGTAAACTGGCCTGTGAAGTGTTCTGTCATGCTTTTATATGTTTCTTAAATAAATCTCCTTTTAAAAATATAAATAAATGTCTTTTAAAGACTTTTAAATTATTTTTTCCAGAAGTGATAGCTTTGGGATTTCAACATTCAGGATGAAGATATCCAGGATTAAGTCTTTTGGGATGATAACTGGCTCCCCTCTAAATGCCATGCTAGCTACAGCTCTTTGGGTGGGTCTCATGTTGTCCTCCACCCCACCCCCGGGCGGCCCGAATGTCCTTCCCCTCCCAACCTCCTATGTTTTGCCAAAGAATTCCTACGAGTTTTAGAAGAACTTCTAATTTTTAAGATGCTCCAGCGGCATTGCCTTCTGCAGGAAGCCCTCCCCAAGCTGCAAACCCTCCCCCTCTCACTGTACTAGGTAATGCCACTGCCTGTCTGGGACTCGTCTGCCCCCAGTGTCCCATCTCCTCCAGAACACTAGCTCTGCCCCAAATTCCAGCCCACGAGACTGCCTGACTCTGCCACTCCCAGGACCCTGCTGCAGATCAGAAACTTCCCCCCAGATGGAGCCCCCTGGGTGCCTGTGGGCCCAGAGTGGCCAGGAGGGCTCCAAAACGGAGGAGAAGGCTGCCCAGAACCAGCAGCGGCTGCCATGCCAGCAGCAGCTGGGTCCTGAAGGAAAGCAGCCAGCCTCTGGGCGCCCAGATTACACGCCCCTCAGCTCCCGGCACCTGCTCTGCTCTCTCTCTCCTTGGAGATCAGGTGCCCTGCCCTGAGGGCATGGAGGTGCCACCTGGGATTTTTGCTCCAGGGCAAAGAGCTCTGAGGCCAAAGCTGCTCGGTCAGCTGCCTTTTCTCCCAGACTCTGCTCAGGCACAGCTGCTCTCACGTGTCTTTGGTGAAAGTTGTCAGAGTAAAAATGGAGTCAGGGTTTAAAACCCTGATAAATAGAGCAAGAGAAGGCTACAAAGGGAGGGTTCTCATGATGAATGCCTGATACTAAGAACTATCATAAAAGTCTCTTTAAAAATCACCACTTTGCACAAAGGCCATTGCAACCTTACACAGAAAACCGCTCTTGGAGGACACTGGCCCAGCAACTGCCACTGTCTAACCTTGGCCCAGTGCCACCCTTGTTCCTGATTCTAGTAGCCAAGGATACTTATCTCAAAATGATGACCTAATCCGCTTCATTTTCCTTTAAAAACCTTTGTCTACCTTGACCTCCCTGGAAGTGCATGCAGTTTACTACGCCACACGTATTCCCACGTAGCGCCCGTTCCCAAATGAACCTCATTTTTTGTAGAGAGCCTCTCCTAGTTTGTTACTTAGGTTGACACGCCACATCCATGGCAGGGGGCTGCGCAGCTCTTAGGGTCCCCATGCTCTCAGCTCACCCACTGCAGACTTGCAACATTTTACTTTTCATCGCATGTTCTCATTGGGAGGACCTTGGGCGGACCCCAGTGGCGCCAGGATTGGACCCATCTGGAAATCCCTCAGGTGCTTGGACAAGTGGGCCCCTGATTCTAGGTGCCCAAGAGGAGGACCTGGCAAGGACCCAGATGGTCCTCATCAAGATGAGGATGGGGCTGCCTGTGCCTTAAAACCTGCCCCCAGAAGTGTCCCTGCTCGTTGGGAGTGCGGGGAGCAGGGCGAGGGTGGGAAATGTCTTGCTGGGAGAGAGATTCTTTATTCTTTAACTTACATAAGCTGTAGCCACAGTGCGCTCCTTTGAGACCCAGTGTTCCCTGTACCCATACTGCAGGAGCCTCAGAAGGACAATAAACTTCCTGCTCATTCTGGAACAGGCTGGTTTCCATCGTGTCTTCCTCATTACCCCATAGCCTCAAGGGCCCAGCAAAGGCTCTGTGTGCAGCAGAAAAGGTGCTTCCAGCCCCCGCCTTACAGGCTCAGGGGGCACCTAGGCTTAGCCGTTATGGGTGGCCCCAGGATGCCCAGCCTGCTCCTTTCCAGACCTTGGTATTGGCCTTGCTTATATGTTTTTACATTCCTTCCGTTTCTCAGAAATTTTGCTGGTGCAAATCAAACCTTTCTGTGAAGTAAGAAACGGATGGATTTAGGATTCAAGCCTAGGTCGGGCAGACTGAGCACAGCTTTGATAGCAGTGGAGGAGATGGAAGTGGAGGTGACAGTGGTGGAGGTGACAGTGGCGGAGGTGATGGAAGTGGAGGTGACAGTGGTGGAGGTGATGGAAGTGGAGGTGACAGTGGTGGAGGTGATGGAAGTGGATGTGACAGTAGTGGTTGTGAAGAAAGTGGAGGTGATGGAAGTGGAGGTGTTGAAGTCAATCACATTGACGTTAGAAGCAGCTGCAGCGCAGAGGGGCACGTGGTGGTGGCTCCTCACGGGTCTGAGATGGGATTCACAGGGATGACATGCCCAGCCTAGCACCTGGCACAGGCAAGTGCCCGGTCAGTGCCCACTGGCTGCTGCTCTGAGCCTCCCTTTTTCCAGCCGCATGCTGGGTGCAGAGGACGCAGAAGGAGATGAACCTGGCTTCCTTCCCTGAAGACTCCCTCCGGGCTGAGGATGGAAGCTCTCAGGGTTTGTTGGATGGGAAGGAGCCAATCCCTCTTGAGCCGATTTAAATATCAGATGAGTTTGAATCAGGCTCTAGGGGGATCTCCCAACACTTAATTGCAGTTAGGGATAGTCTCTCCCAGCCCCTCTCTGTCTGCCAGCTCCAACCTCCACGCTACAGGCAGGCTTCCCTGACAAGGCCCTTTTGGCTGTCCCATAGCTTTGTCATGTGTGGGGCCCTATAGCTTCTCTTACCTCCTCCTCAGCAACTCCCAAGCCCAGCACTACCTGCCTGACACTCAGCTGCTTCGATTTCCCAGGACAGGAGTCCAGTTAGTCCTGGTCCGATCAGTGGTGGACAGGGGCTGGTCTCATGGAGGGAGGGAGCTCACCCTTGTCACTGGCGGTAGAACAAAGTCTCTTTGGAAGGTGCCTATGTGCGTCTCTATCACAGATGAAAAGCTGTGCAAACTACTCACCCACTGCAGTGGGAGCCCAGAGGAGGGGGCAGAGGCCCTAATCGGGGGCATCCCAGGAGATTTCACAGAAGGGGAAGATTCAGCCCCAGACTGGAGGTTTCTGAAGGCTGGGCTAGGCCTTGTGTGAATCCCCAGCACCTGGGGCCCGGCCCAGAGGAGATGACAATGAATGAATGAGTGAAAGAATGAATGACAGTCAAAACATGAATGGGCTTGACTGCGAAGCCGGCATTGGAGGTGGACAGGGCCAGGCCGGACCAGTGCAGGACACCCCACAGACTGTCGGGCTGAGCTAGTGTGTGGCTCCCAGGGAGCCCTTGTGACCTTCAACCCAGCAATTCCACCTTTAGGAATGTATTCCGCGGGATGACTATTTACTACGGCGCGGAAGCAGCCTGACGTTCCATCAAAGAGGGATCCAGACACTCTGCACTGGGGAGCATTCACACAGTGGAATTCCAGGAAGCCTTTAGAGAGAATCGAGTCCATCTGATAAAGGAAGATCTGTAAGATGCTTAGCTAAACAGCAGGTGCGGGATCAGCTGTGTGAAACACAAATCGGGAATGGGATGGGGCAGGGCGGGTGGGCTGGGTCCTTTCCTGCGTGTAGAAGGGACAGCCGTGGCTGTCTGAGGGGAAGAGGTGGGACTGGAGATGGAGACCAACTTATCATCAAGCGTCCTGCTTTTGCCCTTTTTATTTCCGTCTCAGTTTTAAAAGTATGACTAAAAATAGAAAATAATAACACAAAACTTATTTAGCACCTTTCCAGCAGGAAGGAGCAAGTTGCTTGCTAAAAATGTGATCAATCTTTAAAAAGTGTTCCCCAAACATAGAGGCAGGAGGACCTTGGTCTAGAGCAGGGCCGAGGCTGGCTCTGGGGGAGGTGAGGGGCTGGATCCGCAGGTGGGAGGGCGGTCCTGGCTGATGCCGCCGGAAAAGACTGGGGCAGGGGCTGAGGGAGGGCAGGAGATGAACCAGGCTGGGTCAGGGCCTGGGAGAGCCAGACAGGGTCAGGGCCACAGGGGTTCCGCTGAGGCCTGGGTTCCCCAGGCCAAGACAGTGCAATAGAAATCATTGCATGTTCACGGGGCGGTCAGAATATAGCAGCATAAAGGCTGTAAGTGCCTCAGTGTGTGGCATAGTCCTGGCTTACCTGGCTCAGTGTGAGGCCCTTTCTACCAACTCTCACCGATGCCTCTAAAGATCGTGCACCGTGAGCACGGCAATGATCCCATCTTACAGACGAGGAAGCTCAGGTTCAAGCAAGTCCAGGTGATCTAGCCGGTAGTAGCAGAGGGGAGTTTGGACTCAGGACTGTGTAGTCCCTGTCTGTGCTATTCTTCAGGGTGACTGAGAGCCCCAGACTCACTGTGGATATGAGTGAGGCTTCTCGGGCCACGAGCCCTCACGGGCACCTCTGTGACTGGGCAGTGCAGAGCAGGCCGCCCCTGATGCCCACTTAGGCCTGCTGAGTGGGGTCTGTGTCCCGCTCAGCCTGAGCCTAAGGGAATGCCCTGTACCCCTGGGAGGCGGTGGCGCAGAAAGATGTGCAGTTTCCTCTGACGGTGTCTTTGCCAGGTGAAGGCACGGGGCATTGTGCATTTGATCACTGCATACCCTTGAGAAGGGAGGTGTCCCGAGGAAGCAAGAGCGGAGGGGTGGGACCAGGCCTGGCTGTTCTCTCTCTATTTCTGTGAAATACCGACCCCCACCCTAGCTGGGCCCGAGAGGACCGTGGCCATTTCCCCATCTGTCCCGCACACGAGGTCGCAGAAGTGGGCTTAGAAAGGGTGCAGCCGAAAGGCCAGGGGCTGCACTCCTCAGCCGGGTGTTTAGGGGTGGGCTCAGCTGTTCAGAGACCACCCCTTCCCTGCTGTGGAAAGACAGCAACACATACACTGGCAGGACTGAATTCATTTCAAAGAACTTCATAAATAAATTCGTGACGTTTATTTATTTATTTTTGAGGCAGGGTCTCGCTCTGCTACCCAGGCTGGACTGCAGTGGCACGATCATGGCTCACGGCAGCTTTGAACTCCTGGACCCCAGGAATTCTACTGCCCCAGCCTCCCACATAGCTGGGACTACAGGTGAGCACTGCCACATCTGGCTAAATCTTTTATTTTTAAATTTTTCTATAGAGATGGGGTTCTCACTCTGTTGCCCAGGCTCGTCTCACACTCCTGGTCTCACATGATCTTCTTGCCTCAGCCACCCAAAGTGCTAGGATAATAGGAGTGAGCCACTGGGCCTGGCAGCTTTTTAGGATTTGAGGCAGACCATGTCCCTGACCAGAATTCATGATTTTTAATAAAAGTAACTGAGGCGTGATCCGAGATCGTGCCACTGCATGCCAGCCTGGGTGACAGAGAGACTCCATCTAAAAAAAATTAATAATAAAATAAAAGTAGCTGCAAAGCAGTATAAACCTGAGTACAGCTTATTCTTCCAGGCCTTCGCGAATTCCTGTCCAAGTGCTGCGAGGCCGTCCCCCTCTCCCTGCTGTCCCCTGCCTCCCCCATCCCTCCCCCATCCCTCCACCAGTGACGCTGCCATGTGCTCAAGCAGGAGCGGTCAGCCTTCATATTCCTTCGCTGGGCGGGCTTGGTTGGATTGAATATATTCAGTGGAGTTCTGAAGTCGCTATTGTGTTTTCACACACCCAAAAACTCTGCCTGGCATTTTATACACGTTATATCTGTTAATCCAAACCTAAATGAGGGTCACTGTGTCCGTTTTACAGATGAGGAAGTAGAGGTGGCTTCCCAACAGTCTCACAGCACACGGGGTCCAGCTGGGATGCTGCCCCAGACCTGCCACTTCCTGGCCCTGGAGCAGTCTCGGCGGCAGCTCGCTAGGGGCCCAGATCCTAGGGACACAGCTGGCTCTCCCCTCGCTCTGCCTTGTCTTGAGCTTGTCCCAAGTCTTGGGAGTCCCCGGGGCTGATACAGACAATGATAGACCTGGTGGAGTCTTTCAGGTCAGACCCTGGCACACCAGCCTCTCCATGCTCCCGACCCATGTCCTAGCGCTTCCTGCTCACCCGCCAGGGCCCGTGCACACCTCTACTGCAGACCCCAGCCTGCCCTCCCCAGAGCCTTCCAACGCCTAGACAAAATAAGCAGGTTCAGATTCCAAGCCTGAAACTTCTAGCTGGGTGAACCTGGGCAAGTTTCTTCCCCACCCCAAGCCTCAGTTTCCTCACTTGACAAACGTGGGCAACTCTCCTTACTGTTCTGACTCCTGCAGTTCCCCACTCTTGGCTGGAAATGAGGGCTGGGCAGCCCTGGAGGTAGCCGAGGCCGACAACCGCCTGTGCCTCACCTGACTTCTGGCAGATGTGTAGTCACCTTTCTGGTCCCCAGTTGTCACCAAGTCCTTCCCCTGCCTGATCCTACCAGATGCCAAGCCCTGAAGTCACCCCATCCGCACCGCTGCCACCACATCCCACCTCACTCTGGGCCCTTCCATCTTCATGCCCGCCCCTGGCCCGGGGCCTCACCTGGGCTTTTGAATAAATGGATGTGAGTGAATGAATGCGGTAAGAGAGGCTGGCCTGGCTATCAGCCGTGCTGGGGACCCTTCGTGGGTCTCTGGACTGACTTCAGGATTCGGAATCAGGCCGGGGCGGCGTCTTGGTGGGACAGCATTGTTCAACAGTCAACTCACAGTTTCTGCGCAGGGTCTTTCTAAAGGCGGTTATCTAGGGCTGGGGGGCGGGGAAGGCCTCGGACAGTCGGAACTCAGGAACTGGAACTCAGGAGCTGGTATTGCCTGGGTCTTCACTTTAAGGAAGATGGGAGCTGCTAGGAGCTGGGGGCTGAGCTGGGCAGCGAGCTAGGAAGAAGGAAGGGACTTCCTGGAAGACAGACAGACAGATATACGCACACAGATACACATACTTTGTCTTTCCTCTTTAACAGAGGTATATAATAAGTGCAGCAAGCAGTGTGAAGTGCAAAGCGAACAAATCTCAAATGCACAGCCCGATTAACTTTTCCATATGTGCACACCCTTGATGAAGATACGGAATAGCCCCCAGAAATAAGGCCTCCTCTTGCCCGTCCCAGTCAATCCCAGCCCCTTTCCCGGAGGTAGCCACGTGTTGGTCTCTCTCACTATACACTAGTTTTGCCTATTCTTGAACTTTGTATACAGCAGATCACACAATGCAGGCTTTTGTGCCTGACTTCTTTCACTCAGCACAATGTCTGTGAGAGTCGGTCGTGCTGTCATGTGGATCCACAGCTCTCTTCTCTATCTTCGAGGAGCTCTCCATTGTGCGGGTGTAACACTGCTCACCCTTCCTCCTGTCAGCGGGCATCTGGCTTGTTTCCATTCTTTGTCGACTTTGAAAACAGCTGCTCTGAGCATTCTTGCACTTGTCTTTGGTTGGATATGTGGACTCTTTTCTCTTAGGTAGACACCCAGAGGTGTAATTGCTAGGTTATAGGATAGGCAGGTCGGATTAACCATTGGTGCACTGGTTTAACCACCGGCTCTTTGAGGAGAAAAAGAAGCCCTTATGTGTGGTGTTGACCGGCTTTCCCTGGAGTAAAGAATCCCGCCATGGCCAATCTCGAGCTGCCGAGGCGAAGTCACTGCACGCAGGCGTACTCCATCCGACCCTGGAGTCCACATGAGCTGGCTCAAGAACACCTCTGGGCTGCTTTTCCTTAGGAGCCTGTTCAGATAGAACAGGGCCTGGGAACAGGATTATTCCTCCAATAAAGGAATGTGAGTGAATGATTGTGATCACAGGTGCCGGCCAGGCTATCAGCCATGCTGTGGACCTTTTGGGGGCCTCTGCACTGACCTTAGGATTCAGAATCAGGCCGGGGTGGTGTCTTGGCGAGACAGCCTGGTTCAACCCCAGAGATCAGGCTGTGTGGCATAACATGGGTCCGTTCATTGAGGGCACACTTGATGCTTATATTAACTTGACAACAGTGTCATCCCAGCATACTCTTTGGGCTAAAGGGCAAGTGTCCGCCTCTCACCAGCAGTTAAAGGGGATAGAAGGGGACCGTGGGCTGAGTGCCGTGGCTTGTGCCTGTAATCCCAGAACTTTGGGAGGCTGAGGCGGGTAGATCACCTGAGGTCAGCAGTTTGAGACCAGCCTGGCCAACGTGGTGAAACCTCATCTCTACTAAAAAAACCAAAAATTAGCTGGGTGCGGTGGTGGGCGCCTGTAATCCCAGCTAGTCGGGAGGCTAAGGAGGTTGCAGTGAGCCAAGACTGCACCATTGTACTCCAGCTGGGCAACAAGAGCAAAACTCCGTCTCAAAAAACAAAAACAAAAACGGGGGACCCTGTATCTTTGAGGGTAGCGTGCCTGTGGTGGCCGGGATCAGCCAGCCACTCCGAAGGTGAACTGTAGAGGAGAACTGCCTCACCCCCGCCTGCAGTGTCTCTTTGCTGCCAACTTGGAAGGTCTTATTAAGGAAAGTCATCATTTCTGTATCAAAACCAAGGCTCAGAGGGCCTAAGGTCACATAGCCAGCAAGAGGAAGCCAAGCTGGATGGCTCTGAAGCTTGGTGCTTGGAAAGGACATCTCTAGCATCAGCGGTATAAGCCTCTGTTGATGGTGTAAATGATACCTCGAAGCTCGTTTGGAAGCACCAGACCAGATAGGCCTTTCTGCTTCATTCAAGAGCCCCCCAGCTGGGCACCGTGGCTCAGCCTGTAATCCCAGCACTTAGGGAAGCTGAGGTGGGAGGATTGTTGAGACCAGGAGTTCAAGATCAGCCTGGGCAGCAGCATGGTGAAACCCTGTCTCTACTAAAAATATAAAACTTAGCTGGGCCTGATGGTGCATGCCTGTGGTCCCAGCTACTCGAGAGGCTGGGGTTGGAGGATCACCCGAGCCCGGGGGGTCGAGGCTATAGTGAACGGTGATTGTGCCAGTGCTCTCCAGCCTGGGTGACGGAGACCCTGTCTCATAAAAAGGGCCCCTCAGTTCCTCACTGTGGTATTTTATGGGCAGTGAGAAGCCAGCCTCCTGTCACCGGAGTGCATGGAGCGTCTCCAGTCCAGGCGCACCGCGGCTGTGATGAATCTGCCACTCTGAGGGCCTGCAGCCACCAAGGACGTAGCTGTTCCCAAGAAGCGCTCTGTGCTTATCTCCATCTCTGCTCACCCTCCCTGCCCAGGGTGGGGTGCATTCAGCATTCCTAGGGCTTCCTGGGCCGCTGTCCCAACTCCGTCTCTCTTCCCTATTCCCCTGGGTCTGCCCAGCAGGCGCTGACACACCCTTCGCCTCTCCTCAGTGCGGACATTTCCTGGCGCCCCCTTACCTATAGGAGAAAGTTCAAATGCCCGGGCTTGTTGGTGGTCCTTCTGGGCCTTGTAGAAGGTGGCACCTGCCTGCTTCCCAGAACAGCCCCTGCAGTCACCAACTTCCTACCTGAAAGTGGCTCAGGACAGAGCACAGGGTGGGCAACATTCTGGGGCCTTGGTCCCTGAGGAGGGGTCCCCAAGACCACCGTGGTGGCAGCAGTAGAAGGAGCCCAAGTCTGGGCCTTGTCACAGCCCCCTGCCCTGAAGCTGGACTTCTAGATTGATTTCACTTTCCTTCTTCCATCCCACCTCCTCATGCCACATCCTCTAGCCACGTGGTGGTGAAGGGTGTGATGGGGAGGGTGTGATGGGGAGGGTGTGATGGGGAGGGTGGGGGCAGCTCCCCTCCCTCGTGGGTTGCTGTGAAGAGTGGAGACGCTGGATGGAGTTCCTGAGAGGGCGCCCCACCTACTGACTGGCAGGTGGTCCTAGTCGGTGCCCAGCCACCAATGGCTCTATCACTTCCCTGGCTTGCTCCGCCCCCGCAGGTATGGTTCCGTTCCAGCGTAGACATAGTCTAATCTGGGTCAGTTTGCATCACCAGTGGCCTTAAATGCAAATACGAGATTTCCTTCTGTACCTTTTCAATCATTTTATCTTATAAAAAAGCCCGAAAGGCGTAGCCTTAGAGGTTCACAGTGGTTGGAGGGCACTGGGAGTGGGGTGGAGTTTTTCCTGTCTTTCTATGGGTTCTTTGGAAACCAGATTCTCTCTCCACCCTGACCTTATCTGGGCCCCTGCTGGAAGCCTCTGACTAATGGATGTAAGTGGGGAGTGAAGAAAATGGACAAGCAAACTTTAGCCTGAACAAAGGCTAAGTTCTGTTTTCAACATTTGAGATGGGGGTATCATGGGACGGGGGCTAGAAGGACCAGGGCTCTGGTGAGAGGCCGTGGGTCCGAGCCCTGCTGTTCTACCCGGCATGTGGCCCAGGACAGCCCCTTAGCCTCTCAGAGACTTGGTTCTTCCCATATGAACTGGGGTAATTGTGTTTACCTCCCAACCTTGGTAGGGATCAAATGAAATAACGTGTGGAGAAAACACCTTCTAAAGGGAAAAACAGTGTTTCACGACTAGCCATTGAGGATCTTTCCCCATTTAAAATATATGTGAGATATCCATATGATGGAATAGCATTCAGCATTAAAAAGGAAGGACATTCTGACACGTCCCACAACCTTGGATGGACCTTGAGGACGTCATACCAGTCACGGAAAGACAAATACTGGAGGATTCCACTTAGATGAGGCGTCTAGAGTGTCAGAGTCAGACAGACAGGAAGTAGACGGGGTTGCCAGGGGCTGGGCCGGGGGAACAGAGAGTTAGTGTTTCGCGGGTGTGGAGTTTCAGTGGGGGAGGATGAGAAGGTTCCGCAGATGGCTGGTGATGACGGTTGCATGTCAATGGGAATGGACTTACTACCACAGAACCGCACGCTCACAACTCGTCCCGATGGTAAATTCTATGTGAGGTATATTTTACCACAATAAAAAAAAATGTGTGACAGCCACTTTGGGAATGGAAAATGCAGGGATGGAAACATACACCTCATTCCAGAAAAAAAAAATAAGTCTGTGTGTATGTAAATTTCCTTTATATAGATGACAAGTGAAATGCAGGGAAAAGAGAGGAAACGGAAGGGAAGGTGCCAGCCTGCGAGGCTGCGGGTTTTTATAGCCTCCGGGTCAGTGTCCTTCACATTGGAGAAAAGCTGGTGTTGCCTGTAACATTTTTAAAGGTCAAAACCAATGGGAACTTCAGCCCCATGCCTAAATGCATGAAAATAGCAAATTTAAAAATTAATTACAAGGGCTCTCCTGCTGACACCTGGGTGCCAGCTCAGTTGGTGCGGAGCCGAGAGGGACAGTCGCTCTCAAAGGTGCCACTGTTCTCAGGAAGCCCTTTCACTGTCTGCTTCTATTCTCAGGAGCCAGCTAGGCTCTGCTTTATGCCATTGTCCCTGGACAACAATACATTTTGAAATGAAAAATGTTCTAATTGGATACAAAGGAGACACCTTCCAGATTCCAAGCCCAGGCGGGAATAAAGACTCTACGTAGCTAAGGGCAGAAGGAAGAAAGATTCAGCCAGGATGCTTGGGGAACCCTAAATCACCTTCCAACTTCCTGAGCTGTATGCAAACCTCTGCGACTCCACGGCACAGGAGAGTAGCCAGCCCCGGGTCCCGGCGGGGAGCACTTAGGGAGTGCCTGCCGCAGAGGGCTCTGCACTTGTCCTCTGACTGCAGTTCCCCCACCGTCCTGTGCATGGTTATCAGCCCCTCTGTTTTTCAGGTGAGCAACGCAATACTCCCAAAGGCTAAGATGGTTTGCCCTAGGTCAAGGTCATCAGCCCTAACAGGGAGAGCCTATGTGGCTTCAGTCCTTGCTCTGCCTATGGTAAAGTGGCTTTCCAATTTATCATAGTGCCAGCCTTTAGTCTAAGGAGCAAAAGACCTAGATTCCGTTCCAAGCTTGTATCTGGGAGGCCTTGGGTTAAGCGTTCACTCATTTTGAAACTAGTGATAATTTCTGTACCCATGACTATGGCTGGGTTTTGCTGCAGTAACACACATTCATGCTATACCCACTGCTGGCTAACTGGGGACCCTGCTCCGCGGGTCCTCCTTCTGGGACCTGGGCCACACCAGGGCAGGCAACAGGTGATCTGTAGTGGAAAGGCTTCAACCACATCCTTTAAGTGACACGGCCTAACTTCTAGGCGGTGGGAAGCGCCGTTTCGCCTTGTACCCGGGACAAAGAGAAACAGGCACTGGTGCTTATGATGGGAGTTTCCCAGCTTGCTTCACTGGGTTGTTGTTAGGATGGAGAGGGAATTGTGTCTGATGTGCTTTGTGAGACATTAAGCCCTCTGCAGATGTAAATTACACACACAAAACACAAATGTAAATTACAAACATAAAACATGAATGTCTCATCATTGTTGATGCCACTCCCATCTTCAAGACCATTCCAAGAATCAGCCGTGGCCGTCAACCCAGAGCCTCAGGACGCATCCCTTCCTGTCAGGACAAAAGACCCGGAGCAGACCCGCACAGGCGCTGTGGCTGCGCGGGCTGCACTGGGTTCCTGGTGCGCTGATTGTCTTTCCATTTTTCCTTCCTGTTTCTATCATTTTCCAATCCCAAAGCCACAGAAGCACCAGAATTTTAATAGACTTGGGCCCTAGAGCCTGATAGCAAGACATCATGGTGCACAGCTACAGAAGGCACATGCTGGGGCTTTAAACTGTGACATGAACACTGTCGTTTTTAAACCATACCACGGACCTCAGGGCCCTGCAGGGTGGTTGGGAGGTTTCTGGGAACACATTCGATAGTGGGGTGCCCATTTGATTGTTCTGTCCCAAGGCTATACCATAAGTTGGCTACCATGGCTTAAAAAAAACAACTCTGAGAAAGATCCTGACAACCTCTAACAGTGTCTAAATGTCTGGCATTGAGATTTATGCTTCCAAACGTCTGTCTTTTCTCTTTCCCTCAACCTCATTCCCCTTCCCTCAGCAATTCCATCTTTCTTTTGAGACAGTCTGACTCTGTGGCCCAGGCTGGAGTGCAGTGGCATGATCTTGGCTCTCTGCAATCTCTGCCTCCCAGGTTCAAGTGATTCTCTTGCCTTAGCCTCCCGAGTAGCTGGGACCACAGGCGCGCATCACCATGCCCAGCTAATTTTTGTATTTTCAGTAGAGATGCGGTTTCATCATGTTGGCCAGGCTGGTCTCAAATGCCTGACCTCAAGTGACCCACCTGCTTCGGCATCCCAAAGTGCTGGGATTACAGGTGTGAGCCACTGTGCCTGGCATCCTTCTCCTTTCTGATGACCTTGTCTCATCTTCCTCATGCTCCCCTCCGCCCCACGCACCTGACACACACACACACACACACACACACAGACGCACACATACCCCTTAAGCTCTAGCTTCCTTCTCTCTGCACCTCTTCTCCGATAGGAAGTGTAGATAATGAAGTTTCAGGAACACACCCTTGGCTTCAGACAGACCTGAGTTCAATTCCTGACACTCACTCTTGCTTGCTGGGTGATCTTGGGCCACTCCTAACCTCTCTGCACCTAGTTTCCTCACCATAGCTGGGGAAGGCAGCACCTTACAGGCTCACAAATGGGCCAGGGGTGACCGTGCCTGCCTTCCACCTCCTGCCCTCCCTCTCCTCTCCTGCTTGTAGTCCTGGCTCAGGGCCTGCACCTGCCTGCTCTGGGCTCTCCCAGCCCTCATGCGATGATGGCGCCCACCTGGGCCTGGCATTGGGCGGCCTCGCTCCAGTCTCCAGTCTTTAGGGCTCCGGGCCTGCCCGTCTCAATCCAGCCCAGCAGGAGGAAGAGGAGTGTGGCTGAAGCCTAAAGGCTGAGGTGGAGACTTGGGAGTGGTGGGGCTTTGGCAAATGGGCAGCCCAGGAGCAGTGTGGGTGGGAGAACGGGGATCTCCAAAGCCCAGAAAGAACAGCTGCATCTGCCTAAAGAGAAGTCCGGGTAAGAATGAGAATTGCTTTATTATCACTTCTGACAATTTGGATTGGACTTCTTATCTGTGACTCTACTCAGAGGCTGGACCGCGTGGGTCCACGACTCGTGGAATTGAATCTCTGTATGGTGCCTCCCACAGTGTAGGTGCTTGGGAAATCCTAGTTCTGTCCCAAGTCCCCTCCCGCTTGGATTCGCTGTTGCTTTTATGGCTTAGGCCCACCCCCACAAGGCCATAAGAGCAGCCCCTCGGGAGGGCTCTGGGCTGGGTGCACCCTCGCTCCAGGTGTGCCCTCGCTCAAGGTGCACCCTCACTCCAGGCTCACCCTCCAGCCATGCTGCTCTGCAGTCCCTGGCCCCCTTCCAGCCCTGGTGGAATCATTTGGCATTCTTGACCTGGTGCTTGGGCCGGCCTTGCAGCCTCTGCAGGGAGCCATTTCTGGCCACCATAGGCCTGCTCTCCCTCAGCCCACCCAGCCTGCTCCCAACACTCTCTTTCCCAGAAGAGGCAGGAGAATGAGGCAATTAGGGTAACCAAGGTTATTAAGGCAGAAGCAAAAGAACAACAGGTGCAGCCAGTTCTAGGCAAGATTGGGCAGCACACAGGCCACACCCTCCCTCCTGTCATAACAAGGCGGAAGTTTCCACCTCACCCTCTGATTGGCCGTAAGTCAGTCTCCACTTCAGCCTCTGATTGGTCACAAGCCAATCCTTCATAGGGTATAACCAATTGGAGGCCTCTAAAGGGCACCTGGGGTGTTACCAAACATTTGTAGCTTGAGAAAACCCACTTGCTCCAGCCTGCTCCCACTCTGTGGATTGCACTTTCGCTCTTCGATGCGTCTGTACCTTCCTTACTCTGTTCTTTTGTTGCACTGTTTGTGCGTTTTGTTCAATTCTTTGTTCAATATGCCAAGAACCTGGACAACTCAGCCAAGACCTTCCATCTGGTAAAAAGAGAACTCGGGAAGGAGGGGCCGTGCCCCGCCCCACCTGAGGCTTGAGATACTTCCTAATGTTCCTGCTGGGCCCTGGCCCTGCTTGGACCCAACTCCTTGCCCCCTCAGCTCTGCTTTCGCCGTCTCCAGGACTTCGGATGCTAACAGAAGCCGTGGGTGAGGAGGAGCTCCTGAGCCAGGAAGGTGGCCGGCTTCACCATCACTGGCCTGGTCCTCTGCGGAACAGACCTCAGAAGCGGCCCCTCTTGAAGGCATGTTTGGAATAGGCCGATTCCTTTTGGGTGGGTGCTAATTCCTCCCAGTTTTGCTGGGGAGGGCCTGACGGGCGAACTTCCATGCCTCCTTTGACCCAGAGGTGGTCTCCACCCACTAGTCAGGCAGGGGAAAGATCACCTGTAGTTCTCCATCTTCCTACAGCAGGCCCACACCGTCCTGCCTATTTCCCAACACCTCCCTGCAGAATCACAGAAATGGCAGAGTTGGAAGGGCCCACAGAGGATCTGAGCCCACACCCCACAGGCCCTCATGCACAGCTGCGTCCCTTGGCTCATGCCAAGCCAGGGCCAGCGTCTATGTCTTCAAACTCCCAGCTAAAGACACAGGCTTCCTCCCGTCTCTCCACCACCTGTCTCTGCACAAGTGGCTCAGGGACTTGCTCTGAAGTGAGCCCGAATAGCAGACATGACTCAGCTATAAGCTATAATAACAGCTCCCTGCCCTTCCCCCCAGCCCCCTTAGGCCTCACGCTGAGACTGCCATCCTGGCTCTCAACAGTCCAGCCGGATCCACTTGTCCTTCACGTGGGTACTGAATGCGTCTCCTTGCAGAATAGGTGTCTTCAAACCTCCCAGAGCTTTAAACATAAGGATCTTGCAGACTGAGGAAGGAGGGATGCTCACACCAGGAGAGGCAGCAGGGCCTCACGGGACCCTGAGTCACACCTCCGGGTTCAGCTTTCTGTGGCATGCCTTCACTGTTGTTATTTAAATCACTCTCTCCTCGTCTGCAGGCAGGTATCACTGACGTATGCAGATGGAGTTAGGTGTCTTATGATGTGACTCCACTGTGTGTGGGTAGCAAGATCCATGTCCTCAAAGTGAAGGTCACCCTGAAACCCAGCCAAGGTCAGCGGCTGCCATGGTTTGGAGGCAGAGCTGAAGGCAATCGGTGTACAGTGGATGGAATTAGTTGTAGCCCGTTCCACACCGTGATTCGGAGAGAGCTTATTTATAAGAGAGGCTTTTTCTCTAGGTTGTTAGAAAGCAGCCGCTGTGCCAAGTAATATGAACTCAGCTGTAATTTTGAAAATTGTAACATGTCACCAAGTGATGCTGATGCCATGGAGTGAGAGAAGTTTCTAGGAGACAGGGAATTCAGGAGAATGAGAAGGAGAGAATGGACCAGAGCTTCAGAAGCCCTCTCCAGGGGACGGGCAGCTCTGTGTCTGGTGTGGCCATTGTCCCACCCTGATGGAATTCTTTCCCCAGCAGGTGTTTCCCAGATGTTTGGGATGCTCCAGGCACTGCGCTAGGTTCTGGTGGCCCTGTCCTTAAGGGACTTATGTGCTAGAAAGGACAGCAAGAGACTAGAAAAGGGATGAGGGTCCCTGCATGCTTCTCTGACGTCCTTCTGTGTGGCTTTGCCATGCGCTCAGGGCACCCCTGCCTGAGTGGCCTTCATAACTTGTCCTGGTCTCAGGGCCTTTGCACGCAGGATCCTCTTTCTGCCCAGGATGCTGTTACCTTTTATCTTTTCAAGACTGGCTCCTCATCATGCAGATCTCAGCTCAAAGTTCCCTGTCTGGAGGAGTCTTTCTTGATTAGTCTTATTTGTTTGAGACAGGGCCTCACTCTGTTGCCCAGGCTGCAGTGCAGTGGCGTGATCACGGTTCACTGCAGCCTCAACCTCTCCTCCTCAGGTGATCCTCCTGCTTCAGCCTCCTGAGTAACTGGGACTACAGGCATGTACCACCACGCCTGGATCATTTTTGTATTTCTTTTCTTTTTTTTTTTTTTTGTAAAGATAGGATTTCTCCATGTTGCCCAGGCTGAGCTTGAACTCCTGGGCTCAGGCAATCCGTCCCAAAGTGCTGGGATTACAGGCATGAGCCACTGTGCCTGGCCAGATTAGTTTTACTCTCTACCCTGTTTCTTATTAATTCTGCTTCATTTTCTTGACAGCTCTTACCACTCTCTGAAGTTCTTAGCTGTCTGTTGTCTGTTTCCCACTAACTGGAACATGAGATCCACGAGAACAGAGATCTTGCTTGTCAGTTGTTCTCTATTAGATCCTAAAAGTTAGCCTAGAATAGTCTAGAATAGTTCCTGGCACAGAGCAGGTGTGCAGTAAATATTGGTTGATGAATGAAGTTTCACAAATGTCTACTGAGCACCCACTCTATGTCAGCCACTGTGCTAGGCACTAGGAAATTGTAAGTCAATTTACAATGTACTGTGCTGCCGGCCGTATTTCATTTAATCTTTGTAAGTGCCTCATTGGGAGGGAACTTCCATTTTGTGAACTAGAAAATGGAGACCAGCAGTATCAATAACCTGAGACCCTAGTTTATATTGCCAATTATTTTCTGCCCCAGTGACAGCCGGCTTTGCCACATGGCTCACTTTGGCCAAGAAAATATGAGAGAAGCAACACTTGCAAGAAGTTTTAAAAGTCGTCATGCGGTCCCACCGTTTTTCTTTCTCCTCTGCCATGAGAATGTGGCCACTCCTTCAGCCCGGATCCTGGAAAGATGGAGATGTGAATCAGAGCCTTATCCGACAGTGCTGATGTTTACCCCGAGTCAGAAACAAACCGTGAGTGCTATAAGCTGCCGGGAATCGGGCTTGCTCCCAACCATAACTTTGCAAAAGCTGATGAAGGCATTGGGTTAAGGATTTTGAGAAGGGCCTGCTTTCTGGGGGACACATCTGTGGTTAGATAGAGATGCCTTAAAGAGGTGGGAAGATGCCGGGCAGCAGTTCATAGTCCCTAAAACGCTCACGTATTGTCCTGCCGAACAGGTGCCCCGTAGGTTTTCAGTCGGTGCGACCACACCCGCCTCCTGTCCCCCACAGCCTCCTCTTCCCACGGCTTTTCTCCCTGGTCTCCCGTGCTCTTCCTGACTTTACCCTGTACTCACCACAAGAGCAGGCATGTGGGAAAATCACTTCACCTTCAAACCTCAGTTTCCCCATCTGTAAGAGGGAGGCTGACACCACCTGTCTGGATTATGTTTAGGATTAAGTGAGTTAACGTGGGAAAGTGCTTAGCCTTCCATGGTGTGCACTGCATGAGTGACGGAATAAACAAATGAATACATCTAGAGAGTCTGGAGCCAGAAACTTCCCTGGCCCGTGAAGCGGTCTTTGGATCTGGGCTATTCCAGTCCACACTCTTTGGGCTTGAGCCCCTCTGGAAAGGCTGATAAAGTGAGTGTTTCTGAACCTACAAAAGTGAGGTGGTGGTGACCCCAGCAAGGGGCAGCCCTCCCAACAAGCATCATTTTGAAGCAGGTGACAGCCTCATCTGCCCTGAGGCGGGGGTTGGGAGGTGAGAGTGTGTTAGAGCCCCTGACCAGAGGGACGCCGCCCTGGCACAGCTGTTCTCTTCTGAATGCTACTCCTTGGGATGCAGGCTCCCTGGAGCAGGGCAATTGATTTCTGTACAGCAGACACAAAGGCTCATGCAAGGTGGGACCTGGAGAGACGCTGAGACAGTCCATCAGTTCCAGGCCTGGTGTTTGGCCTATATCCTTTTCAAAGAAGGCAGCCCATCAGTGTCTTGGTACCCTTGATGTATGCCAAAAAGCCAGGCACTGGCTTTGCCAAAATGCTCCTCCTTGTGAATTAATGGAACCGCAAATTCAGCTGGAGGAGCACATGCGTGTTGCAGAATCATCTAACAGTGTCAGGTCAACCTAAAATCCCAGGACTATGCGAGATGTGGGAATCACGGAGATGGGAGAAGGCAATTAATATTTTTTGAGCATCTACTATGTGCAGGGCATCTTGTAAGCATGATTTCCTTTTATTCTCACAATAACCAGGCAAGGTGGGTATGATGACTTTCCGAGGCAGTCGAAGGAACAGAGGCCTGGAAAGGCTGAGTATGGTCTGGGGCCGCAGAGCAAGGAAGTGTCAGGGCCTGGGCTCAAACCAGGATGGTCTGATCCCAAGAACTGTGCCTTCCAGAAGCAGGTGCCTCCCACACCTGTGTGTAGTTTCCGAATGGTGACAAAGCCACACAGAAGGGCCGGCCTTGGGTTACACTGAGTTCTCCTGGGATCAGAACCGGGCCAAGCCTGGTGAGTTCCCGGGGGACGTGCCTGCTTTTATTGACGTGTTTGTTCACATCTGAGTAGAGGAGAGGCTGCCTGTGGGAAAAGGGTTACAGGTCAAACTGTGTTCCTCAGAAAAGATATGGAGTCCCAACCCCAGGTGCCTCTGCATGTGACCTTATTTGGAAACAGGGTCTTTATAAGGGTAATAAAACTAAGATGTGGTCATGGGGTGAGCCCTAAGTCAATCTCCTGGTGCTGTTATCAAAGGGAAATTTGGATGCAGAGACCACCATGTGCATAGGGAATGATGTGGAGAGGCACCAGGAGAAGGCTGCTGCCAGGCAGAGGACTGAGCGGTGCACTCATAGGCCAAGGCATGGACTGCCACCGTCACCAGGAGAGTGGCAACAGAGGGGGAGCTGCATTCTCCCTCACGCCCTCAGAGGGAACCGAGCCTGCCGACGCCTGTATCTCAGGCTCCCAGAACTGGCAGAATCAGCAACTGGTATTTTAAGTCCCCCAGTCAGTGGCTGCCTGTTAGGGCAGCCCCAGGGAACTAGCACAAGGGCCATCGTGGTGTACTTGGTTCCCCTCTGCTGTTGGAACCCCTCATCTTGGTTCCCAGTGACAACAGCCCTCTTCCTCTGCAAAACCAGAGCCCTGCAGCAAACAGAACAGCTCAGCCTCTGGCCGAGGGCTTTGGTGACGTTTCTGGTAACACCAGTATTCCCACTGGAAGTTCCCCCCGTCCCCTGCCTCTGTCCCCAAAGAGCTGTGGTGAAGATGGTGTTTTTACCGTATCACACTGCGAGTGCCGCTGCGTTGCCCAAGGGATAGAGGAACATTCCGCAAGGCCCGGAGACCTGGGCATTCCTCCACCAGAGAAATCACGGGGAAAGACACGTGCTTACTCCCAACCCTGTCCCACTCCCAGGGTTATTTACAAACTCTTTAACATTTGCAATTTTAATGAATTAATCGATTGTCTATCAATATTGAAACATCTGTATTTATTTTTCCATGTGGTAATGGTCACATGCTAGGAAAGTGGCAAACACTGCTATGCTCTAATGGTAAACAGCGGAACAGCATCGCCGCAAACCGCAGGACATTAGTCACTGAAATTCACCCTCTTCCCGATTGTCATTGAGGCATCTAGATGAAATCAGTGATAACTACCCTCCTGCTACGGCTCATCTGCAGACTCTGAGGGGTCCTGGCTTTGTGTAACATCATTTCCAATAACTTCGACCTTCTTAGAGGAAGAAGCCAAGGTTAATGAGCCACATAAAAACACTAATTTCTATATATTAGAGATGATGAAATATGTCGACGGCTTAAACAAAACTAATCTACGAGGTTAAGAATATAGAGGCCGGGCGCGGTGGCTCACGCCTGTAATCCCAGCACTTTGGGAGGCTGAGGTGGGCAGATCACGAGGTCAGGAGATCGAGACCTTACTGGCTAACACGGTGAAACCCTGTCTCTACTAAAAAATACAAAAAAAACCCAATTAGCCGGGTGTGGTGGCGGGCACCTGTAGTCCCAGCTACTCGGGAGGCTGAGGCAGGAGAATGGCATGAACCTGGAAGGCAGAGCTTGCAGTGAGCCGAGATTGCGCCACTGCACTCCACACTGGGTGACAGAGTGAGACTCCGTCTCAAAAAAAAAAAAAAAAAAAAAAAAATATATATATATATATAGAAGACAATTTTAAGGGCAGAGACTCCATGTTGACTTGTTGGCAGCTGACCAAATCTCGATGCTTCCCTGTGCTAGGGGAGGGGCTGGGGGCCGTATAACCAGCCGGAGAGGATGCCTCCTGTTATGGACTGAATGTGTCCCTCCCAAATTCAGATGTTGAAATCCTAGCCTGCAATGCGATGACATTAGGAGGTGGGGCTTTTGGGGGATAATTAAGTCACGAGGGTGGGGCCCTCATGTGGGATTAGTGCCCTTATAAAGGAGACCCCAGAAAGCTCTCTCACCCTCTTTCTTGCCTCGTGAGGCTTTAATGAGAAGTTTTCTAGAACTGTGAGGGCTACATTTCTCTTGTCTACAAGCCACCCAGCCAATGGCATTTTGTTGCAGCAGCCCAGATGACTACGATGTGGCTCGCATCAGAAATCCTGAGGGAGGCACCAGCCCGCTGCTCAGAGCTGTGTGACCTTGAGCCAGTGACCCAGCCTCTCTGAGTCTCCCATTCCTCCTCTGCCTAGCTCTCCAGGGAACAATGAGGCCAAACGGAGCTGTGGTACTTGCTTTCCCGACTGTAGAGTGCTCCACAAATGTCAGGAAGCACAAGGCCCGGGGACTTGGCCAGACTGAGCAGTGGAAACCTTCTAAGGCAAACCACCAGTGTATCCCGCTAACTTGTAGGTTCACTTTTTCCTCCTAGAACTTCTTACAGTAAAATAAACTAAATAAAGCAGAGAGCTACAGGCCCCTGGATGAGGCTTGGCAGCCACCCCACCCCCACCAAGCAGCAGGTAAGAGCTGTGGGACCCCCTTGTTCCTAAGCCGCACACCATTCCTGTCCTTGACGGGGACCACGGTTGGTTAAGGCGATAATTGCAGCCATCCTCATCAATACAGCAATGACAATTTAGAGGCAGAGGTGGCAGAAGCACACTCAGTAGTGGTCCCCACAGACAAGTGAGTACACCGGCACCCATCTGTTGAGCTGCAGACAAATTCCCCTGGGAAGGACAATCCGTGGTCAGGAGCGGAGCTCAGTGGAAAGGCCACACCCTCTGCTGGGCGGCCTTTGTGGAGAGGGTTGGGAAAGCCCATCCCCCTGCAGGTCGCACAGCTTCTGGTGGCTCCTATTTATTTTGGGGTACACATGAGGATCTGACGGACAGGGCTGGAGGGGCAGCCCCTGTGTCTCTGTAAGTGTCCCTTCCTCCTGCACATATGAACACAGGGCAGTTTTGGCTAAATGGTTCCTTGACAGCCCCAGGGGGAACAACGAGGCAGTGAGCCTGCTGGGCCTGCCCCTGGAGACCATGCCTCCCTGCCTGCCAGCAAGACCAACCTCTGGCCCCGCCCGCCCGCCTCTGTCAGCCTCCAATCAGCTTCTCAGTGAGGTCCCATCGGTGCTTTCTCCAAAGGCTTTCCAGCTGCTAGCCGGTGCTGTCTGTGTGGGTCTGTTACTGACTTGCCATTCTGACCTTGTGAAATGGAGAGAAGCTCTCGGCGGTGCTCGTCCCTAGGAGTTAGATCTGTTCTCCTGTGAGAACGGCTAAACCTGGCCTTCTCACTGGCGCGGGGTGACGGGCTTGTTTTCCTCTTTTGCTGGTTCACTTTATCCTTGGAATTGGTGCTTTTCACACTGTGTTTACCCTCACATTTGGCTTAATCCAGTGAGGTGCTGTTTCTCATTTCCCCCCGACTTTTGGCTTTGGGGAGGTGGCGAGGGCGTGCGCAGGTGGAACAGAACAGGTTTTGCGTTAACAGAAGCTGCTCCTTGGGGGTTGGGGGCCCTCCTGGGCACACCCCTACACAATGCGTGTGGCGGGAAAGCGGACGCCCAGCAGCAGCACAGGATGATGAAACTAACCGCTAAAGAGACACTACTAAGTGCCCCCACTTTATTTTTCAGGAGTATGGACATATTATTGCTTTATGTCTCTGAATTCATGTTTTTTTTCCTTTAGTCTCTGTTGGCTATTTCTGGGTTGCTCTGTGTGATTTTCAGGAGCATATTACATACTCCAGAGACAGAGACCCCACTGTAGTAAATGAAAATTCTCCCCTAGGGTGAAGCAGTGACAATAGTCCCCAATTAAAGCGTGTGGGGGCTCCGTGACATTTTCAAGGTTTGATTAGGTGAGAAAGAGAAATTGGGACAGGCTCTTCATCTCCAAACCAGCTCTAAAAATGTTCTACTCCTGTCCCAGCCTCTGCTAATTTGGGTCTTGACATGAAAGGGACAGGGAAGGGGTGGGGGAGTATGGGAGGAGGCAGACAACCCTTCACAAACAGGAGCCACCGAAAGAAGATCCAGAGGGTCTGGGTGCGGCTGCAACCCAGCAGCTCTGACAGTGGGACTGGGGCAGCCTGAGAGCAGGAGAGACTTGAGGGGCAGGGGTGGAAGGCAGAAGCAAGGCATGGCCCGGCAGGACCCGCTCCCCTTCTTCCCGTGTGCGTAGCCCAGCCAGTGGCACCAACTGTGAGGCAGTGTGTGGCTCTAAGCAAGACCATGGTTCAAGGTCTGGCTTTGACCCTGACTACTGCCTGTGTGGCCCTGGACAAGTTCCTTAGCTCTTTTTAGTCTCTGTTTTCTCATATACAACGTGACGATCTAATACCTTCTTGGTAGGGTCGTTAAGAGGATTAAAACATGCTCACAACATGGTTAGTGTTCATCAAGTGTCAACTAGTATTATTATTATTAAACCGGAATTTTGGAGCTCATCCCTATTTAGAGATACAGTCTCACTATGTGGTCCAGGGTGGCCTTGAACTCCTGGGCTCAAGCAATCTTCCTGCTTCGGTCTCCAGAGTAGCTAAAACTACAGGCCCCACTGCACCTGGCTTCAACCCCATTTTTAACATTTATTTTTATTTTTTTAAGTTTTTCTTTTTTTTTTTTTTTTTTACCTTAAGTTCTGAGATACATGTGCAGAACGTGCAGGTTTGTTACATAGGTGTACATGTGTCATGGTGGTTTGCTGCACCCATCAACCCGTCATCTAGATTTTAAGCCCTGCATGCATTAGGTATCTGTCCTAATGCTCTCCCTCCCCTTGCCCCCCCACACCCCCAAACAGGCCCTGGTGTGTGATGTTCCCCTCTCCATGTCCATGTGTTTTCATTGTTGAACTCCCACTTATGAGTGAGAACATGCGGTGTTTGGTTTTCTGTTCCTGTATTAGTTTGCTGAGAACGATGGTTTCCAGCTTCATCCATGTCCCTGCAAAGGACATGATCTCATTCTTTTTTATGGCTGTATAATATTCCATGGTGTATATGTGCCACATTTTCTTTATCCAATGTATCATTGATGAGCATTTGGGTTGGTTCCAAGTCTTTGCTGTTGTAAATAGTGCTGCAGTAAACATATATGTGCATGTGTCTTTATAGTAGAATAATTTATAATCCTTTGGGTATATACCCAGTAATGGGATGCCTGGGTCAAATGGTATTTCTGGTTCTAGATCCCTGAGGAATCGCCATACTGTCTTCCCTAATGGTTGAAGTAATTTACACTCCCAACAACAGTGTAAAAGCATTTCTATTTCTCCACAGCCTCCCCAGCATCTGTTGTATCCTGACTTTTTAATAATCGCCATTCTGGCTGGCATGAGATGGTATCTCATTGTGGTTTTGATTTGCATTTCTCTAATGACCAGTGATGATGAGCTTTTTTTCATATATTTGTTGACTGCATAAATGTCTTCTTTTGAGATGTGTCTGTTCATATCCTTTGCCTACTTTCTGATGGGCCACCCCGCATTTTTAACCGATCTCTGAGTCCTGGAACCTTTTCCACTTCTCTTATGTCTGTCAACTTTTTTCCATCTCTCCTCTTTCACCCTACTGCCTCTAGCTTATGTCAAGCCATGGCCTTTGTTTGCTGGTTGCTCGAGGGAGGTCTGTTTGGTGGTGAGAGGTCAAGAGCATTGCCCGCGGTAATATGCAGCATGGTGGGAAAGGACTAGAAGTAGAAAGGAGTGAGGTCTCTATTTGCCTAAACTAGGGTGATGGCCAGGTGAGTGGTACAGAGGGGGCAGGAATGAGACCCAGAGAAGACAGAACAGACCAACAGGGCCCAGGAACTGGATGTTGGGGAGAGAGGAAGAGGAAAGACCCAAGTGGCGTCTGGAGCTACTGGTGCCATTACCAGAAAGAGAAAAGCAGAGGAGAGGCTGGGAGGAAGATAATGAGCTCATGATTTGTTGTGAGGTTGAAAACAGAAAATGTGTGCAAAAGTGCTTTGATATCTACAAAATGCTACACAGATGCAAGTGATTCTTTCACGACATTTAGATAAGACGATAATCTTGTTAATGATAATCCTGGCAGCGATACCTGCTTCAGGGATTGATAGCTGTTAGGCACATTCTGTTAGGAACCGAACAAAATAATTCATCTGTCCAAAGAAGTACATGTGTAATCCAGAAATAGAATCCAAGATTCTCATCCAGCCCTGCCATCCATTTGTTCAATCCCTTTGAACCTATACGTGAGAAATTCTTCCAGTGTGTGCCCTCTCTCATGCCCTGTTGTGGCTAAGAGGGTGGCCTCTGAATCTGAATCCCAACTTCGCCACTTAGTAGCTGAGTGACCGTAGGTAAGTTGCTTAGACTTTCTGTGCATCAATTTCCTTTAAAGGCGCTATTATACCTATAAAGTAGGTATCATAAAACAAAATAGATATAATAGTAGTCCCTACCTCAAAGGATTGTGGTGGGGACTGAGTGGGTTAATACATGTAAAGTACTTTTAAAATAATGCATGGCACATAGCATGCACCCAGCAGTCTCCTAATCGCCCTCCCTGTCCTGCCTTGGCCTCTGCAGTCCGTTCTCAACACAAGAGCCAGTAGGAGCCTTTGAAACACTCCACACAACTCATCATGCTTCTGCTCAAAAGCTCCAATATGCCCTTTCTCGCAGGGTGGGACCATAGGCCTTATGGTGGCCTAGAAGCCCCCACCCCCTTACCTCTCTGCCATCCTCTCCTGCCACATCCCATTCCACACATGCTGGCTACCTGCTAGTCTGTGAATATCTCAGCTATAAGCAGGGCCTTTGCACTAGCTGTACCCCCCACCTGAAATGTACATCCCAGAGATCCTTATGGCAAACTCTTTACCTTCTTTAGTCTTTGCCCAAGTGTTACCAAACCGTAAGCCTCCTCCAGTCGCCCAGCCCTTTCTATCCCTTCCCAGCTCTGGTATCTTCATGGCACATGTTTGTTGCTAATAATATGCTACATAACTCCCTTATTTATTGTGTTTACTGTGGATTGTCTCTCTCCTGTCCACGAGAATGCAAGCTCCACAAGGGCAGGGCTTTAAAAAAATATCTTATTAATGAATGCATCTTAAGCACCTAGAGCAGAGGCTGCATTCAGTAGTAGTAATGAAATTGAAGAGATATTCATTTCTAATAGTAAGAATGTCTCCAAGCTGTTCATCCATCCTTTGGAACTCAGAAAGCATCTCCCACAGACACCGTCCCTGGGTGGCAGTCTGGCCACTTGTGGCCTGCGGCAGGCCTGGACGGACGTGCTCACGTCTCACCTTTGCTAGACCTGCCGGTCCCTCCACCTGGAATGGCCTTTCTGTTCATCTTTGTAAGTCCATGTCTTTTATTTTGAAGGGGTAGATTTTCCAGGCTACCAATAGCTTAGACTTCTAATTCTGTCCAAGAGGCTTTTGCTAAATCAATTAGAATGCTTTCTAAATCCCAAATATTCTATAGGGGGACTCATCTTACTAGATTCAGAATTAGAATCAGAACAATATTTATGAATAATAACCTGTGAGATGAACCAAAACATAAAAACGAAGTAGACTTTTCATACATTGTCACCTCAGCAGCAATATGGACTGATGATTTGCTAATTTTATTGATGGTTGATTTAATCAGTGATAGTGAATAATAAAAAATGCTCACCTTATCAGCAGACAAGCTGATATATACTGCTCAACATTGCTTTTACCACCTTTATGATGTGCTGAAAGCTTTTCAGTTAAATAAATGAACTATGATATAAGAACAGAAATGTGAAGGAAGTATAATTTATCCAATTTCTGACTGTGCAACTGTTTAAGAACTCTGCACAGACCCAACAGGATATTGGACCAAAAAATGTACGGGCGGTATTTTAATGATTTAGCCTGACCATGTGGCATCTGCTACACAGAATGCAATAATACTCCTTTATCTTTGCCCTCTGTGATTCAACTTCTAGGATGTCTCCTCCTCCATGCTATACGAGTTCTGTGTTATAAGAACGATGTAGTATACAGTATAGGGGACAAGTTCTCAACTGCAGCCCGAGTGAACACGTAGACGGTGGTATGTTATAATGGAATTTTACTGTTTGAATAGCTGCAAATGCCTGAAGCCATCATTCTGCAATAATTACCATATCTTTGAGAACTTTCTGCACCGTCAGTGAGAAAACAGAATTCAAAATTACCAAACAAAATCATCTTGAAAACCGAGTTTCTTCTGAGCCAATTTTCTCTTTTCTAAGCCTGCCTGCTGATAAAAGGTGGCACATATCTTCTGGCTTCACAATAATATGCTTGGCCTCCTCAAGTTACTTGGTGTTCTGCGAGAAATAAAAATCTCTCAAATCTACACATCTAAACCCTTTTTATCACATCTCAGAATCTACTCTATTAAAAATAAAGTAAAACCTAGAAAACCAGTCCCCAGTATATTGAATGTGTAACTGATTCACCCAGTTGTTCTCAGTATTCCCTTTCTCTTTAAAATGAAAGCACACAAAAGGAGGGACTCCTTGCATATTCAGGGCAAACCATTGTCACAATGAACTCATTTGGAATGGATTTTGGAAACTCTTTAGTCTCCAGATTTCTATGACACTCTATTTTCGACACGATCCATTAAATTGTCACTCAGTCTTTTTCTTTTATTCAGTCTGCACAGGTCACCTAACCATCACCTACTGTGTCACTGCATAAAATCTGAAACTACGGCGATTCAAATTTCTCACGCACCATGAGTTTTGTCCATCCTGTATTCAAGCTTATCAAGTGCTCTCTTGCCCCCAGCTTTTGAACATGCTGTCCTCTCTGCCTAAAAAGCTCTCTCCCCTGACTCATTTTGCTGGACTGAATCCTGGTTATCCTTCAGGATTCCATTTGGACTTCATTTCCTCCATGCAGCATCCCCTGAGGCCCCAATTGGAGTTGGTTGTCGCGCTTTATCAGGCTCTGCCACACCACGCTGTGCTCCCAAATTTATAGGACCTACACATTGCCAGTAACTACCCACTTAGCTGTCTGTGTCTCCACTGAACTAGCTCTGAAGACAGTGAGCACACCCGTCCTGCCCACTATGGTGTCCCAGTGTCTAGCAAACTGCCTACTCATCATAGGTGCTTAATACATATCTAAAGAATGAACACATCAGTAATTCGACAGTAAGCAAACTGTAAAATATCTTTATAACTGCCTTATAAAATAGGATCCTCAAGTTCCAAAGTACTTAAGAGAATAACATCTAATGAAGTATTTTTAATCTAAGATAATTACCAAGTCAATCAGAATACAGCCACTCTTAATTTAAGCCAACTTTGTTCTCTTCATTTAATGGAATTGGCTAAATAGAGGCTCAAATAAGCGCTTGTTAATTATATTAATTAACACATGTTTGCATGGTTGCATTAAAATATATGAGCTCTCTAAAATCTAGTTAATATCTGAGGTTACCATGTGCATGTAGTGAGCTCACAGCAAGTAAGGTAGTTTCTTAAAGGGATAGTTTTGGCTGCCTCAGTTATTTCTGGGGTTTCTCTGAGTATTCAAGATACCCAACGCAGCACCTTTTGGTTAGGGGGATGGGGAGGGAGGAAAGGTTGTCTCTGGAAGTTTTTTCCTTCTCCACTCTTAGCAATGTACAGCTAAGAAATTTTACAGCCAGTGCAAAAAGGGGATGCTGCATCCCAGTAGTAACTCCCTAGGAATCCACTGGCAGATCTCCCAGATGTATGGAGAAAGCCCATGGAAGATGTCTTCATATTTAACTCTTATTTTATTTTATAAAGAAGTTTATTTGCATTCCCTTTTGTATTCTAAGGGCCTGGTACAGAGCCTTACAAATAGTAGGTACTCAGGCACCTGATAGGTAAACGATCACAGAAGCCACTTTTCCCTAAAGGCATTTGCTGAGTCCAACAAATTCCAACCTCCATTTTGATGGTGAAAGAACAGAAATCACCTTCGTAAAGGTGGGAAGTCTAACATGAGATGCTCCTTACAATAAAGGGAAATCTAATAGCTATGCAGTGAGAATGAATTGGAGATAAACCAACTCTTATGAGGAATTTAAGTCTGAGATTAACCTACGTATTCTAGAGAACTTTAAGCCATGACCTTAATTGACTTAACTTGTGTGGCAGCACGCCAGGCACTTGGCAGGAATAAAAAGCAGGTTCTTGTATTATTCATACAAATAATTTTTCAAGTATCATGACCAGCACATAGTCAAAGATAATCAGGCACACAAGGAAATACAACACCATGAGCACAAAACAGCAGAGATATCAAACTGACAAAAAATAAGAACTTTTGCTGTTATTAGTTTATCAGTATGTTAGGAAGTATACCTCTCTACTTCTTCATAATAGGAATTAGAATATATTTGGAGCCAAAAGACAGTGAAAATACTGCATACCAAAACTCATGGTAAAATGGTAGAGCCATTTTGGAAAAGAGTTTGGCAGTTCTTCAGTAAAATAAACATAAGAGTTACCATATGACTCAGCAACTCCACTTCTAGGTATATGCCCAAGAAAAGTGAAACACAGTCACAAAGATGTTCATAGCACCATTATTCACAATAGCCAAATAGTGTAAACAACCCAAATGTTCACCAACTGATGACTGGATAAACAAAACGTGGTATATCCATACAATGGATGTTACTCTGCCACAAAAAGAATGTCAGCTACATGCTAAAACATGAATGAATCTCAAAAAATTATGCTACGAAGTCAAACACAAAAAGCTATATTATATAATTCCATTTGTATCACATAGCCAAAGTAGGCAGATTCATGGAAGCAGATAGTAAATGAATGGTTGCTGGGGCTTGGAGGAGGCAGGTATGGGGAGCAGCTGCTAATGGGGATGAGGTACCTTTTTGTGACGATGAAAATGTTCTGGAATTAGATAATGGTGATGGCTGTGCAACCTTGTGAATACACTAGAAATCACTGAATTATACACCTTAAAAAGGTAAATTTTATGGTACGTGAATTATATTTCAACTTTAAGGGCTTTGTGGGATGCAGGTATACATTTAAGCTATTTATAATCTTAAATGCATATATTAAATGATTATTACTAGTTTGCTGGTAAGAATACTCTCTAGCTTACTTAATATTCTTTTTTTTTTTGGACAGGGTTTCACTCTGTCACCCAGGCTGGAGTGCAGTGGTGCGATCACAGCTCACTGCCACCTCAACCTCCCAGGCCCAAACAATCCTTCCATCTCAACGTCTTGTGTAGGTGGGACCACAGGCACATGCCACAATGCCTGGATAAATTTTCTATTTTTTGCAGAGACACAGTCTAGCTGTGTTTCCCAGGCTGCTCTCGAACTCCTAGGCTCAAGTGACCCTCACGCCTCGGCCTCCCAAAGTGCTGGGGTTACAGGCATGAACCACCATGCCCAGCCTAATATTCTTACCAGTAAGAATTCTATACTAGTTTGGTTAATATTCTTAATAGTAAAGATATATTTGAAAATATCTGCAATAAACATTGACTTATAAAACTATAGCAAATTTTATTTTATTTTTTTAATTTTAATTTTTTGAGAACCCAAAGTTTTTAATGCATTAGAAAATATAGGTAAGTGTAAAGAAAGAAGTAATTTCTCACAATCTTACCACCAATGGCAACCAATATTAACATTTTCCATGTATATAAAATACATGATATTTATTTTCAAAATGATAACAAGTTATATATTTTCTTTCATAATTTCTATTTTTAAAATTATACTTTAAGTTCTAGGGTACCTGTGCACAAGTGCAGGTTTGTTACATATGTATACATGTGCCATGTTGGTGTGCTGCATCCATTAACTCATCATTTACATTAGGTATATCTCCTAATGCTATCCCTCCCCCCTCCCCCTCCCCACAATAGGACCCGGTGTGTGATGTTCCCCTTCCTGTGTCCATGTGTTCTCATTGCTCAATTCCCACCTATGAGTGAGAACATGTGGTGTTTGGTTTTTTGTCCTTGCGATAGTTTGCTGAGAATGATGGATTCCAGCTTCATCCATGTCCCTACAAAGGACACAAACTCATCCTTTTTTATGGTTGCATAGTATTCCATGGTGTATATGTGCCACATTTTCTTAATCCAGTCTGTCATTGACGGACATTTGGGTTGGTTCCAAGTCTTTGCTATTGTGAATAGTGCCGCAGTAAACATATGTGTGCATGTGTCTTTATAGCAGCATGATTTATAATCCTTTGGGTATATACCCAGTAATGGGATGGCTGGGTCAGATGGTATTTCTAGTTCTAGATCCTTGAGGAATCGCCACACTGTCTTCCACAATGGTTGAACTAGTTTACAGTCCCACCAACAGTGTAAAAGTGTTCCCATTTCTCCGCATCCTCTCCAGCACCTATTGTTTCCTGACTTTTTAATGATCGCCATTCTAACTGGTGTGAGATGGTATCTCATTGTGGTTTTGATTTGCATTTCTCTGACGGCCAGTGATGATGAGCATTTTTTCATGTGTCTGTTGGCTATAGCAAATTTTAAAAGAACCAAGTAGAATTCTAGAAATAAAAAATATAATGACCTAATTAAAACCTGATGGATGATTTGACAATGGACTAGACATAGCTGAAGAGAGAAATGATAAACTGGAAGGTAAGTTGGATAATAATTACCCTTGATCATGTAATTAGTATGTTCACCTAAGTGTTGTGAAGTATCAAAATGTCTGCAACTTACTTTCACATAGTTCAGTAGAACATGTCTCTCTATCGATATAATGCATATATAAACATGTTTAGCAACAGAGGGAGATAAGGTGAACATGGCAAAATGTTAACAATCAGTGAATCTATGTAAAGGGCATATATTCAGTGTACAACTGTATACTCTTGGTTTCCAAACACAACATGCTATTATTTAATTCTACCTGGGTGATGGCTTGTTCTCAGTTTCCTTCATTGGCTCTCCAACTTTTTCTTAATCTCTTTGTTATAATGGCCTAGGGCTCAGGCCTTCGACTTCTCTCCATGATCACGCTTAGTCCGTTGGTCATTTCATTTCTTCTCATAGTTTTAAATAACCACCAAATCCTAACTGCCTGCCTCTGTTCCAATGTAGACTCCCTCGCAAACTCGGCTTTCACATCCAGGTGCCTACTTGGCTATCTAACAGATAATTGAAATTAATACATCCAAAACTGAATGTCTCTAAATTTTCTCTACCTACAGCCTTCCTCACCTCAGTTGATGGCAATGTCATCTGAATTTCAGTTGCTTGGTCCAATACTTTGAATTTGTTATTGACTCTTCTTTCTCTTATAAATATTTTGTCCAAACCATTAGTGAATCCCTGAACTAATAACTTCTCACTCACCCTCACTATGCCCTCCCTGCTTTGAGTCATCATCAGTTCTCATCTGGATACCTGCAACAGCCTGCTAAGTGGTTTACCTGCCTCACCTCATGTTCTTGTACCAGTTCTCCTGCCAAAGCAAGAGCAATCATTTAGAATCAAAGTTGCCAGGTGCAGTGGCTCTCGCCTGTAATCCTAGCACTTTGGGAGGTCAAGGCGGGTGGATCACGAGGTCAAGGGATTGAGACCATCCTGCCCAACATGGTGAAACCCTGTCTCTACTAAAAATACAGAAATTAGCTGGGCATGGTGGCGAGCACCTGTAATGCAGCTACTCAGGAGGCTGAGGCAGGAGAATCGCTTGAACTCAGGAGGTGGAAGCTGCAGTGAGCCAAGATTGCGCCACTGCACTCCAGCCTGGGTGAGAAAGCAAGACTGTGTCTCAAAAAAAAAAAAAAAAAAAAAAAAAAAAAAAAAATCAAAGGTCACGTATCATTGTATCATTTTATATCCTAAACTCCATCCTAATTTTTATTTTCACAGAGTAGAAGCCAAAATCTCAAACAATGTTTGTTTTTATTTTTGTTTTCTTTTGAGATGGATTCTCACTCTGTTGCCCAGTGGCTGGAGGGCAGTGGCGCGATCTCGGCTCACTGCAACCTCCGCCTCCTGAGTTCAAGTGATTCTCTGCCTCAGCCTCCTGAGTAGCTGGGATTACAGGTGCCCGCCACCATGCCCGGCTAATTTTTTTTTTTTTTTTGTATTTTTAGTAGAGATGGGATTTCACCATCTTGCCCAGGCAGGTCTTGAACTCCTGACCTTGTGATCCACCTGCCTTGGCCTCCCCAAGTGCTGGGATTACAGATGTGAGCCCCACGCCCAGTCTCTAACAGTGGTTTTTAAGAACCTATGTCATCTGTCATCTTTGCTCCATGACCTTGATCTCTGTCTACTCTCCCTTTTGCTCACTTCACTCCAGCCACATCAGCCTTCTTGCCATTCTTCAACCACGCCAAATTCCTCCAGCTTTAAAATCCTTTCACTGACAATTCCTTTATCTCCTAATCCAGTCTGCATGACGAAAACCAGTTTCAATTTGTCTGGGAGCAGGACCCTGGCATTAGTATATTTTTAAAATGTTTCGTATGTCTTCAAAATAATCAGGATTATTTTAGCCTTGAGTTGGTAATTGTTGAAACTGAGTGGTGGGCACATGGAGCCCATTACACTATTCTCTCAGACAAATATAAAACAACAACAGCAAAAAAGTTTCTGTGGTGATTCCTGTGTGCAGCAGGGTTGGGAATCACTGGCCCATAATCCCCAACTTGGATTGTTTTGCCCATAAAGAACTGAGACATTTCTATTTGAAAGACTGTCTTAATGAATTAAAAAGATACACATAAGATGAAAAATATCAAATTTATTTTCTAAAATAGAATAAAAGGATGGATTTGAATTCACTTTGCAATATACATGGACAGTAAAAACATTTGCCCCATGTCCTGCTTGTTTCCATTTAACTCCCAACACTAGCCTCTGGAAGAAAGAAAACATTTCTGGCCCTTGGTTTGCAGAACCTAAAACTTGCAAAAGAACGTGTGAAATGTATACCCCAAGCTCAATCCTCCTAGGTCACCTCAGAGGCTTGTTAATAAGTTCCATACAGTTGAAAGGTAAAGAGCTTCTTTCTGCCTCCTTATCCAAAAGCTCTTGAATAGCCATTTGCAGTTTGAGGTCCTACCACAATTTTCACTAATACTTAACCCATTTGAGGTACAGAGCATCAAAGAATGAAATTCTCTTCTGTTTCAAATGAACCAATATCCAAATCTGAAATTATCAAAGGTGACATCTTTTCCTTTTAAAAAATAAACCACCCAAATGAAATTATTAGTTTGAAAGATACTTGTTAATAAACCTGACAAGGAAAAATTAAACCATCCCCTTTTTTTGCCATAGTAATATGAATTTATACAATGTTAACTTAAGTCTTGGGGAAATGGAACCGCACGAGTTCTATCAAAAATAGATATTGTGATGATTAGATCTGATCCGAGCTCCCCTCAGAAGACTGGGGGGCCTGCGAGGACTGGCTTATTTGTGAACTATTCTGACTCATGCGCTTCAGGTGGTTATTGATGACATTAAGTTCTTGGATCACTGTGCTCAGATCTTCATGTAATCTAGCAATCGCACATTTTACCTCCCTTAAAAGAACACTAATGGAATTCTCTGCTTCAGGTTCCCTGGGGAAGTCTTTGGTTGACTGAAAACCAGAGCAGGACAGAGGGATGAACTGGTCTACATTTTGGGTGGAAAACTCTCCCCAGTGCCTACTAGAAATATGACTTACATTCTTTTTAGCAGAGTCAGAGTTATTTGGAAGAATTCCCAGTAGATTGAGGCTATCATTTTCCTCTGCATCAGAAGACACTGGGCCCCTAGAAGCAAAGGAGTGATGCAGCTTGGTTGTCTTATCTTCCTCTTTAAAGGAGGTAGAAGACAACTGTTGATGGGACAAAGTCCAGAAGGAAGGTCCAGCCAGAATCGGGGATAAGAGATGAGCTGACTTCTCTGGAGAGGCTAAATCAGGAGATGACATGGATAAAGGAGAAAAGGAAGATGCTCCCTCAGAGGCAGTTGAAACTAAAATGTGTAAATGAGAGAAAAAGATTTATGCAACATACAAATGAGAGTAATAGCTAAAATAATTTTATAATGTAAAAGCCTATCTGGAAGGGCTCAACATAAATAAACTGCTTAGAATTTTAAATGTTAACTATTCATAATAAGCTTAAAAAAACCCAAAGCAGGAAACTAAGAAACTCTACAGATGTATTATATATCAATAATACCATGGAAATGAAACTAAAATAGAATTATCAATATTCATCTTGACTTATCTTGACTCAAACCCTGCCCAACATATTTTTACACTAAACTTAATCAGAGAGAGCAGAAAAGTATTAAACCCCATTCTACTGACTGCCAGCATTTTAAGTTGGTATTTAAAGTAGAAAGTGTGAGAAACCTGTAACAGATTCCTTCAACTTTTTTTATTTTTTTCCTGTAGAGATTATTATGGCAAAATGAACTACCAACTACAAGTACCCAAAAGTTAGTGAAATAAATATTTTTCTCTCTATAGTGAAATATAATCAAGACTGAAGTCCAGCACATCTGAGATCTAGAACACTTTAGCACATGTATATAACCATTTTTTTCTCACCAAGAAACTATAAGTGAAGTAAAAAGCATTCTAAGCCTTTTTTTTTTTTTTTTCCATAAAATTACAGATTTGGGAAAGTTTTTACTTCCCTTTAGGCAAAATCACATTAAATCTCCCACACTTCATTCTAAATCATTATTTCCCAAACTTTTCTGAGAAACACTGTGTTCCTTCAGATGTTAGAAGATGTGTTGTAAAAACAGGCTTCATAGTCAATACAACTGGGCAATTGTATACTGTGCTTCCCAAAAGGAGATTAACAATGTCCATCAGTGCATTTAAAGTGCTGAGATATCTTCAGTAATTTATTTGTTTTGTAAGCTTTCTTAAACATGGAACTTCCTTCTCTTCTTCCTGGAATGTCTATTTACATTCACTTATGATATGTGATACAAATTGGTGGAATCCAGTTCTAAACTCTTTGCAATGAACTCTGAACCTGCTACTTAAAAAAAGTTTCACTGTAAGTCACAGAAGAGGGAAATTGATGCTTACTAATGAGAACACATGGCTTATTTTTCTACATTATTTTATTTTGCTTTACATATTCAGGTCCCTTCTAAACTAAATTGGACCTCCTGTAAAAACTATGGCCAGGACAGGCAGCTTCTATTTTTTGTTTCAAAGCTTTCCATGGCCTATCTCCAGTTCTCAGGAAAAATTCCAATCACAAAACTTTTTTGGGGATGAAATATATTCTCAGCTGATGCAGCAGCAGGGACATGAAAAGGAAAGCAGGAACTTCATCAGCACATGGTCAAGAAAAGCCAAGAACAGTTAGGAATCTAGGTCAGGCTAATTGAGACAGTCTATCTTTGGATTAAAAAGGTGGAAAGATGGTAGTGGGCATGTTAACGATGACAGCCATGAGAAGTAAATGTTTGGAGAACCTGCATGTCTGCAAATGTCTATACTCTACTTTTAGGCTTAATGATAGTTTGGCTAGATAAAGAATTCTAGGTCAGAAATCCTTCTTTCAGAATTTTGAAGGCCACATTTCACTGTTTTCTTGTTTCTAGTATTGCTGTTCAGGGGTTGGAGCCATTCGAATTCTTACTCATTGCATGTAACCTGTTTTATCTCTGAAGTATTACAGAATTTCCTCTTTGTTTCAGAGGGTTTGGAAGCTTCCCGGTGATGTGCCCTGAAGTGAGACTATTTTCATTCACGGAGGTCAATTCAATCAGGCAACCTATTTCCTTCAGCTCCAGAAAATTATTCTAAATGATTTAATCACTTACTTTCTCCTCTGTGTTTTCTCTGTTGTCTCTTTCAGAACCTCCTCTTGTCAGATGTTAGATCTCTTGGACTAGTCTTCTAATTTTCTTACTTTTCTTTCCCATTTTCCCTACCTCCGTCTTTTTGCTTTACTTCCATGTAGATTTTATCAACTTTAGTTTCCAACCCTCATTGATTTCTTATATTTCTGCTATTATATTTTTAAATTTCCAAGAGCTCTTTTTTTTTTTTTTTTGGTTTTCAGAAATTCTTTTTGTAATGCCTTGTTCTTGTTTCATATACTGTATTCTCTTATTTCTTTCAGGATAATAATAAGCTTTTGAAAAAGTTTTCCTTTCCCTTCATAGTGTATGTTTCCTCAAAATTATTTTTCTTTGTTTTTGTTTCAGTGTTTTATATTAGAAGTTTTTTTCCAGATGTTTGGTACTCCTTGCTGTCTGCTTATGTTTAAGGATTAAAAGTTGAAAGGAACTTTGAGTGTGTGCATGACACTTGTCAACTTTGAGCTTCAGTGACTAGTCATTTGTTGGGGAACCATTAATGTCATTATCTTTAGTTCTTTCCTCTAGGCCAGTGAGGCTCTAGGAGAAAAGTTGTCCTGTCTCCTACCTAGAGGGTAAAGGTCTAGTTACCAGGGTGCTGGGAGGCCAGCAGGGGGAGGGGGCTGCAGCATTCAGCATTTGGTTTACATATCATCACATAATCCTGTGGTTTTGGTGACAGTGCCCACACTTGTAACTCTACCTAGCATCTCTCATTTCAGAGACCTTCCATCTGCCCTCTCAAACAAATCTTCAGGCTCTGCCACAGGTTGCAGAGGTAGGTGGGTATTCATGGTAATTGTTCACCTAAGGACTTAACTACTTTTCAAATGCCTGGTTTTTTTGTTTGTTTGTTTGTTTTTTCTTTTTTTAGAGACAGGACCTTGCTCTGTCACCCAGACTGGAGTGCAGTGGTACAGTCGTGACTCACTGCAGCCTCAACCTGGACTCAAGCGACCCTCCCGCCTCAGCCTTCCTAGTAGCTGAGACTACAGGTATGGGCCACCAATGCCTGGCTCTTTTCTTTAATTTTTTGTAGAGAAGGGGTCTTGCTACATTAGCCAGGCTGGTCTCAAACTCCTGGCCTCAAGTGATCCTCACTCCTCAGCCTCCCAAAGCTGGGACTACCTCTGTGAGCCACTGTGCCTGGCCCCCTCAAATAGTTGTTTTTAAATTCTCTTTGTTTAGCACCAGATGGAGTAGGTTTTATAACCCCGTTTTAAATATGAGGCAAAGGAATCTGAAAGAGGCTAAAAATCTTTCCCAAGACCACAAGGCTAGAAAAGGTCAAAGATGGGATTCAAATTCAAGTTTCTCTGATGTCATAGAATATGATCTTAATCACAATTCTATACTTCCACACAATTCTATTACATTAGAATTATTTTTACTGTATTATAAAATTATGTTAAATTTTGAGTATAAAATTTAGAAGGCAGGTAACCAGGACAGTGAGGAGACCTGACATCTTATCTATAAGAAACGGTTGATGGATATACTAATCTTTACCCAAAAAGAGATAGTAGAAGGATGAGAGGCTATATCTAATTATTTTAAGACAATCAGAAAACCTTAATAATAATACCTTTGATTACTCATAGTTTGCAGGAGCTAGAACTGGGATCAATAGGTAGAACTTACAGAAAACAGATTTTAGCCCAATTAATAAAAAAAAAAAAACTTTCTCATTGTCATGGTTCTTCACACACGAAAATAATAATGGTGAGTGATGCTCAGAGCTCATGCACAGCCCGAATAACCATTTGGTAAGGATATTTGAGGCAAGATCGGTGCATCACTTTACAGAACTTATCTATTCTTGATGAGATTCTAGGACTCAACTGGGCGTGGTGGCTCACAAATGTAATCCCAGCACTTTGGGAGGTCGAGGTGGGAGGATAGCTTGGGCCCAGGAATTTGAGAACAGCCTGAGCAACATGGCGAAACCCCTTCTCTACAAAAAGTACCAAAATTAGTTGGGCATGTTGGCATGTACCTGTGGTCCCACCTACTTGGGAGACTAAAGTGGGAGGATCACCTAAGCCTGACAGTTTGAGACTGCAGTAAGCTGTGGTCATGCCAGGGCACTCCAACCTGGGCAAAAGGGTGAGACCCTGTCTCAAAACAAACAAACAAAAAAAAAGATTCTAGGACTTAAAACATATCTGTTAAAGTACTAAGAAAAGATTCTAGAAATAGAATTTGAGCTCCCTCTAGTCAGAAAGAATAACTTAATAAGAAACATTTTAAGTAGGCCAAGAGGGAAATAATATTTGAGTCAAATATTACTATCATGTTATTTATTTATTTATTTATTTATTTATTTTTGAGACAGAGTCTTGCTCTGTTGCCCAGGCTGGAGTGCAGTGGCACAATCTCAGCTCACTGCAAGCTCCGCCTCCCGGGTTCCCGCCATACTCCTGCCTCAGCCTCCCAAGCAGCTGGGATTACAGGCACCCACCACCATGCCTGGCTAATTTTTATTTTGTATTTTTTGTAGAGACGGGGTTTCACCGAGTTAGCCAGGATGGTTTCGATCTCCTGACCTCGTGATCTGCCCGTCTCGGCCTCCCAAAGTTCTGGGATTACAGGCGTGAGCCACTGCGCCTGGCCCCCATGTTATCTTATATATTTAAAGATATGCAGTTAGGTTAGTCACACGTATATGCTGTGACTAAAAACCTGGTATTTAACTTGATGCTGGTGGTTCTCAAAATGTGACTGCAGTAGCATCACCTGGGAATTTGTCAGTAATGAATTTCTTGGGTCCCAGATCTACTAAATCAGAAACTGGGGGGTTGGGCCCAGATAACTAAGTTGTAACAAGCTGCCAGGTGTTTCTGAGGCATGCTGAAGTCTGGGACCCACTGCTTTCTACTATTTAGCCACCTTTCTTTTGCCTTATGACTACAACTGCTGATGAAATCGCTTATCATTGTTTACAGTTTTTCAGTTTTGAGTCATAGGCTACATGATGCTTTTGCTTATAAAAAGCCACTTCATCTATAATTGCCGCATACCAATTTACTTTTGTTTCCAAACACTCCACAGCTGTACACACACTTCAAGCGGCTCTTCAGGGTGCATCCTCACTGCCCATTTAGTTCTCCTGCCCAGGCTCACTACAGAAGTTATTTGGGTCTCCTGTTAACATTCACACAGTCTAGTCAGCAGAACCGAAATAAGCTACAATAAATTGCTGTATTTTAAAATCTCATTGTGTGATATATGCACACCAATTAATGTTGGGCTTGCTTGAAGATAGCACTGATAAAATTATTGCAAATGCTGATGTGTTAACTTTAACTTATTATACTCATAAATAATATTGGACCAGTTAATCGTGATATTAAAACTTTCTATTTTAAAAGCATTTAGAAATGTGCTGCAAAAATAAATTTCTAGAAATAATTAAAAACTCTTATGAGCTAGAGATATAAATCTTTCTGTAAGCAGAAGGTCTTTGGTCAACTAAACACTTTAAATAGTTCGCTGTAAAACAGAGAAGTTTTTGTCATTCTCCAATTCACCTCTTTCAGTCTCCCTAGCTGATATACAATGTCTGTCAAGTTAACTACATACAAATTAAAATATTCTGATTTTGTTTCATGGTTAAAAATGTAACACTGAATGGTCCTGTTCTCGGGACCAGTGATAGGTTGGCTGGGAACAGGAGGAGGCAACCATGCCTCCTAGGGAGTTACCCTGGCTGAGCAAGGGGTTCTGGGGCTGGGCACTAGGTTGATCTCACACCGCTCAGTGAGGTCATCGTTACTGACTGTGGCCTGCAATCCAAGGTGTGCGAGCAGACACCAGGTCGATGTGTGTGTAGTCCTGGACCAGGATCAGTGCCTCTTCAATGGAGGATTCTGAGACAGGATTCATAATGCCCTCCACTTGCCATTCTGGTAGTTGCCAGAAGGCCAGCTTCAGAGAAAGGTACCAAGAAACTGATAATGCTTCCTTGAATTGGCTTCTGTATTTGCTTCATCAGTGTCTCTCATTGTGAATATTCTGGCATTCCTATAGATCAGGTTTTGCTGATTTGGGAAAATAAAGACTATGGATCAACTAGAAATACTGTTCACATTATTGGGAAAATGCTTCTGTTAGAACCTTGTTGAAGGCACAATTTTGAGTTGATCCAGTTCTTGAACTCTGTAGACTCTGATAATTCTGGATCTATTGTTTCATCTTTTGGTGATATTTTGTGTGTGGCAAATGTTGAGGAAGCCAGTTTTCTCAGATTTCAAAATAGTATATGGAAAAATGAAGAGAAAATGGAACGTGTCCATCCTTTGCAACTAGTTTGGGATCCACTGTCATCTGCTCTAAAACATAACAAACCAGTGAAAAATGATCTGCTTGTAAATGAAGCTGCAATTAAAAAAAAAATAGGTGCCCTTGAAGATGAGCTAACTTTTCTTCACTCAGATTGCTGCAATTGTGGAAATGCAGGAACTGAAAAATTTCTAGTTCCTTTGGCTTGAATGATGGGCCCATTAGTTTGGGACAAATGCCATCATCAGGGGTTGTTCAGCTGAGTGGGGAGTCGCACATATATATTTGTTCTTTACTACATTTATACTCTGTTCTTTTGTAGAGTGTATAATGAGCCTTAACATAATAAAAATCAGTTTCCAAGTTCAATGCTTTCTTCTCCTCCTCCACTACCACTTCCTCCTCAGTTTTCTTCTCTCTAGCTTCCATGTTTTCTTCCCATACAACTAGGATCTAATAATATTTGTGACTCAGATAATCCAGCTACTGAAATGAACAAACAGCACCCAGGTGCTAGTATAGTCATCATTCAAAAAGCCACAGAAATAAAGATGTTCTAAACATGTTGGATGTTCTAGAGGACATAAATAAAGTGAAGCTCTGTGCAACTGAACAGTCACCTGGTGGCAGACCCATTCATAAGAGGAAGAGAAAGAATTCATATGGGGATCCGGTGTCTTTAACGTCTCATGCACTTAAGCAGAAATTTGCATTTCAAAAGATGATTCATTTAAGAAAGAAAATAGATCTTAGGAGCCTTCTCCATTTTCTTGTCCAGAAACTTCAACATTTGGACATCACATTTCTCAGTCAGAAGGACAGTAAACTAAGGAAGAACTGATAAGCACAAAGGCTGTTGACCAAGGTATCAGCAACAAAAGCTGATACACTTGGGAGAGACCACAGAAATATGTCAGCCTGTCTTCCACTACACTTCAAAGGATCTTCTCTTCTGTTAAACGAAGTTAAACAAAGTCTATACGTACTGCAATAGATTAGTGGAGAGGTCTGAAAAGCCTTGATTCCTTTTAAGAAGACTTGTCCCTCTTTTTGGAAGATCCAGCAATTAACTGGCTACTGATGATAATTAGATGTACGGATATTTTTTTCTTGCATGTTAATATCATTGAAAGATGAATACATACTTTGGATAATTTTTCTAAGCAATTTTGACTTCCTAAGAAGTCATAGGATTAAAAGTCTTTGAATCTTTTAAAAATTGGTACTGATCTGCTTTACTTGGCTTCCAGCAATTTGGAGATTTTCAAAGAGGATAACATTAAACTTTTTTCATTAAGATAGTCATAGTTTGAATCACATAGGTTGAGTCTTCTAAAACTTCTTGCTGAGATAATAAATTATTTGTAGAAACTGATTTTGACTGTTAAATGTTAAAAGTAGAAGTATTTAAAGAATCTTGACAAGTTTTGTCCATATTGCTATGAAATGTGAATGCCTGCCATTTTTGTTTTCTTTGTTCTTTACTACATTTATACTCTGTTCTTTTGTAGAGTGTATAATAAATGAGCCTTAAAAAATAAAAATGTAACATTTTACACAAATGTTTGTAACAGAATTATTTGTAATAGCAAAAAGTGTATCTATTTCTGTCTCTCTATAGAAGAGAGAAAGCTTTATTTCTTCTATAGAGATCTATCTCTCTTCTATATATATATAGAGAGAAATAAATACACTTTTTGGTATACTATATACTATACACTATACTTTTTGGTATACAATATACTATATTTTTCTATCTATATAGCTATATCTATATTTATATGTATATATGTATATTTCGTTACAATGGAATTAGCCATAAAAAGCAATGAAGTACTGATATATGTTACAACATGGATGAATCTTGAAAATATTAGGCTAAGTGAAATAAGCCAGACACAAAAGGCCACATATTGCATGATTTCATTTATATGAAATGTTTAGAACAGGCAAATACATAGAGACAACAAGATCTGTGGTTGATGGGAATTAGAGGGAAGAAAGAATGGGGAGTGACTGCTAATGAGGGTAGGACTTTTAGCAGGTGATGAAAGTGTTTCTGAATTAGTGGTGATGATTTCACAACTCTGAGAATATACTAAAAGCTACTAAATCATACATTTTAAAAGGATGCATTTTATGGCATATTAATTAGATTTCAATTTTTTAAAAAGTGTAACATTTGGAAATTTAATGTCATTATAAATATGCTACATAAAATAATAGATTTAGGAAACCTCTTAATTGCTTATGCTAAATTTTTATTGGGAAAATTGGATTAAAGATGAATTTTCTCACTTACCTATAAAGTATAAGTTTTGAAAATCAAATAGGTGTGGTTTTTTTTGCCTGTGAAACAGGAGGCAGGAGATGTATACTACAAGAGTTGCTGGGGCTGCCTCCCTGCAGGGATGATGAAGGCTGCCTTCAACTCTACTCTGCACAGTGCTTCTAAGTCAGCCTGACCAGTAACTCAGGCTTTGCCAAGACACTCTGCAGAACTGTTTTCTACCATTTTCTTCAATTTCTGGCTCTGAAGCCTTTTACAGACAAAAAGGAAAAGTGCATGGTTAATGGGTCTTGTGTGTGTGTGTCTGTGTGTCAAGTTTGATTTCTTTCACTATCAAAGGTGGAATGAAAAACAGGTATCTAGAACAACTACTAGTGAAGACCATGGTTTAAAAAAAAAAAAAAGCCAATTGGATAGGAAAAAAGGATGAAGGCAGTGACAATGCCTACCACTATCCAATATGAGAAAGTGTGTGTGTTTTTTTTTTCTCCAAAAAAATTAGAAAGCCAAGACCAGTGTAGTTGAACACACTTACTATAACTGTGGCTTATGAGAATATAATCAAGGCTGTCTGCCACCATTTCTAGCTTCTAAGAATCTACTAGCTTCCTCCCCGCTTTTTTGTGTACATGATCAAGTATCTAGCAGCTTGAAAGAATAGTTTGAGCTACAGATAAATAACTTAAAATTTAAACTGAGGGGGAGAAATGAGCTGTTCCAAGAACAGAGTTATTTAGTATCAAGATCAAATGAGATTGCCGCAGCAAATACATACCTCTCATTTGGTACAAATATTAAGGTGTATTAGGCGGCTGCCTTCACTTTCCTGATAGTTGAGATCCACTAAAATATGAGCATGCAAGAATTTTTAAATTTTCCTAACTCATTATCTCCAAAGAGGTTATAATGCCAGACCTGGACCCTTCACATAAACAAATACTTCTTAAAACAAAACTGGAACACAGACACTATCTTCTCTATTCTCCATCACCCTGAGTGACGCCGTCCGTGGAGACTAGTCATCCATCCTGGCCTCACTGTTTCTTGAATTCCTCACCACAATGACCTTCAGCCATTCCTCTGAGTAGTCCCTAGAACATGTCATCACTCAGGACTGCCCTCCTCTGAAACCTGTTTTCCAAAATTACTTTTCTTCTCGCTTACTTCCAGCTCTCCCATTCTTTTTAACATATTGGTACTTTGGTTTCACTAAGAGAACAGATGCAAAGAAAATCTTCTTATTTTCTCCTACTCTATCAATGCCTGCCTGGCTTTGCCTCCTCTCTTAACCAGTCTAGATCCCCATTCTCCATCTCTTCAACCACTTTCTTACCACTCCCTTGCTGCCATGTATTCTGCCTTACCTGCTAACTTGTAATCCAGGGGTCAGCAAACCATTTTTGCAAAGGACCAGATAGCAAATATTTTGAGCTTTGTGGGACATATAGTCTCTGAGGCAACTATTCAACTCTGCCTGTTGCAGCACAAAAACAGCAAATTAGCATGGTTGTATTCTAATAAAACTTTATTTACCAAACCGGCAGTGAGCCAGATTTGGCCCAGAGGCTGTAGCTTGCCACCCACTGCCCTAATTCTATTTTGATTTAAATATCCACCATTTTCATTCCTGTGCCCAGGCTGCTCAGTTCCACTGGAGTAAACCACAGGCCTCTGCACACTAGGGTGGCACCAATCACGCTCACCCAGCATCTTACCAGCTCCTTCTTCCATTCTCTACAGTGTCTGTTTTAAACCTAAGCATTCTCTTCATGGTCCCTATACCACTCCACATCCCTCAGGCTTGGCAGGTGACCTCTGATGAGAAGAAACTGAGGCCATTACTCACAGTGTATGGCACACAAAGGCTCAATACATCTTATTTATTAAAAATAAGAGGCAGAGAGGTCGGGCGCGGTGGCTCAAGCCTGTAATCCCAGCACTTTGGGAGGCCCGAGACAGGTGGATCACGAGGTCAGAAGATCAGAGACCATCCCTGGCTTCTTGTAAGGTAAGAAAACCCCGTCTCTACTAAAATATACAAAAGAAACTAGCCCAGACTGGAGTTGAGGTAGAAGCCTGTAGTCCCAGCTGCACCAGGAGGCTGAGCAGGAATGGCGTAAACCGGGAGAAATGGAGCTTGCAGTGAGGCGAGATCAGCCACCACGCCACCAGGCGACAAGCTGAGACTCCGTCTCAAAAAAAAAAAAAAAAAAAAAGGCAGTAACAACAAACCCTTCCCTCCCTTCTATCAGCATGCTTTCTCCTGCTTCCTTACAGGCCCACTTGGATGGGGTGAGTCTGTGCTGCAGTTCTGGACTCTAGTTCACCTCTCTCAAATGGTGATCCACCTAAGGCTCCTGGCTGTCTCCCTCTACCTTACCCTCTGTTGTCTAACACCTCTCACCTGGTTTCCTCCAACGGCCTTTGAAGTGTTCCTCACCTCCAGTTTCACCAGCCAGATCAGCATTTCATGCCTAAAACAAGGTCATTAGCCTAGCTTAAGACTTTTAGGGACCAGCACTGCCTTCAAATTAAAGTCCAGATTTCTTAACCTGGCACACAAAGCTCCTATCATCTGTCTGGCTTAATTTTCCTGTGTTTTCCTCTACCGTTTCTTCATGCGCACTTTCCACTTCCGCTTTACTAAGCTGCCTTTGGTTCACTTATAAAATATTGAACACTGACTATGTGCAAAGCTACTGTGTTTGCTGCTGGGGATGCAATAACAAACAGGGCAGGCATGGTCTCTTCTCTCATGAAGATGACATTTCAGTTGGGAAGAAATATTAATACATTAAATAACTTAGTACATATGCAGTCAACTAGAATGACAGTGTGATGAGGATGATTATAGGGTACTAAGCATACAGTTAGGGGGATTTGAAATACCCTAGGAGGTCAGGAAATCTTAAGTGATATTTGAGCTGACCTCTGAAGGATGAGTAGCAGCGAACTAGGGGAAGGGGTGGGCCACGAGTGTTCTGGTCAGAGGGAACAACCATGGTGAAGCAAGATGGTTTATCTGACAAATTGAGAAAATACCGGGCTGGTTAGAGAGGTGGAAGCTAGGCTTCCCAGGGCTTTGCGAACACGCTGGTCAGTCCACTGTTTAAGTCGGGGAGTACCAGTGATCAAACCACTCCAGCTGCTTGATGGAGAACTGGAGGTCCCCAGAATCTCTTTGCTTGGTTACAACTCTGTATCGTTCCCTTGCTTGGAATGCCCTTTCTGGAAGGATAGGCATTTACTTGTTCCTGAGCATAAAATGAGAATCTCCTGGGTACTTTTGGAAACAACTAGAGAGGATTTTGAGGGTTAGGATGGGACTGAGGTTCTACAGTTCTAAAGGTGGAATTAAAAATATGTACACTTGAATAATAATAGCAAATTTTATATTATACTTATCACCAGGTCCCACTCCACACACTTTGCATTTGTAAATTTATTAAATCCCCACAGTATCTCAATGCGGTAGTTCCATCATTGTCTTTGTTCTATAGATGAAGATACTGACCGGCAAGAGGTCAGGTGTCTAGCCTGAGGCTGCACATTTAGTGGTTGGGCTGGGATTATGATCCCAGGCAGTCTCACTCCAAAGCCTGTGCTATCAGCAACTATGCTATTCATCCAAGTAGGAGCCTAGGTTGAATTTATGGTGAGGTTTAAAGGGACATTTGATTTATTCTCCAATCTCCCTCTAGGACTGGGAGCTTTGCCATCCTCTCCTATCAGGCTCATGCTGCCTCTTCTGAGGAACTAGGCAACTTTCAAATTGTGGCCCTCAGTCATGGAGCCAAGCCATGTTCTGACCAATTCTGAAATAATTTGGCCTTAATTTATCAATAGAGAAATACCATATTTCACCCTATTAAGAATTTGTCAAATGTTGTTAAACCTATCAATGTCACACACACACACACACACACACATTTTTTCAGACAGAGTCTCGCTCCATCGTCCAGGATGGAGTGTAGTGGCGTGATTGGGCTCACTGCAACCTCTGCCTCCCAGGTTCAAGGGATTCTCCTGCCTTAGCCTCCTGAGTAGCTGGGATTACAGGTGTGTCACCATGCCTGGCTAATTTTTGTATTTTTAGTAGATACAAGCTTTCACCATGTTGGCCAGGCTGGTCTTGAACTCCTGACCTCAAGTGATACTCCTGCCTTGGCCTCCCAAAGTGCTGAGATTACAGGTGTGAGCCATGGTGCCTGGTCACACACACGTATATTTTTACAAATCAATGTTAAAATGTTATAATTAAGAATTTAATAAGCAATTACATAAGCAAGTTAAGTACAATAGCAATGATTGGAGGAAAATATTATTCTATTATTCAACCAATCACTTTACCTGATGTTCAAGAAATTTCAGAGGGTCAATATTCCAACATTTATAAAAGCTTCAAAGTATTGATAAAAACAATATAAAAATATATGTACTATAGAGACAATATCACACTATTTTGACTACTATAGCTTTAGGATAAGAATTGAAATTAGGTAGTAGGAGTCCTCCAACTTTGTTCTTTTGCTTTCAGAATTGTTTTGGCTACTCTAGATACTTTGTATTTCCATTTAAATGTAAGATTCAGCTTGTCAATTTCTACCAAAAACAAAAAACATACAAACAAAACAAAACAAAAAAACCTTCTGGGACTACATTGAATCTGCAGAGCTATTTGGAGAAAAATTACATCTTAACAATACTGAATCTTCCAATCCATGAACACTGTGTATCTTCTCAATTTAGTTAGGTCTTTAATTGCTCTCAGAAATGTTTCATGGTTTTCACTGCAGAGGTCTTACGTGTCTTTTGTTTTTTTTTTAAAAAAATGCTACTGTAAATGATACTGTTTTAATTTCTAATTATTTAATTATTTATTATTCTTATTGTTGTTTGTTTTTTGAGATAGGGTCTCACTCTGTTGCCCAGGCTGGAGTGTAGTGGTGCAATCATAGCTCACCGCAGCTTTGAACTCCTGGGCTCAAGCAATCCTCCCACCTCAGCCTCCCGAGGAGCTGGGACCACAGGGTGTGCACCACCATGCCAGGCTAAATAAATAAAAAAAATAAAAATTTTTCGGCCAGGTGCAGTGGCCCACACTTGCAATCTCAACACTTTGGGAGGCTGAGGCGGGTGGATCACTTGAGGTCAGGAGTTCAAGACCAGCCTGGTCAACATGGCAAAACCCCATCTCTACTAAAAATACAAAAATTAGCAGGGCATGGTGGCGTGTGCCTGTAATCTCAGCTACTCAGGAGGCTGAGGCAGGAGAATCATTTGAACCCAGGAGGTAGAGGTTGCAGTGAGCCAAGATCACCCCACTGCACTCCAGCTTGGATGACAAAGCGAAACTCCATCTCAAAAAAAAAATTAAAAATTTTAAAAATAGGGACAGGGTCTCCCTATGCTGATGATATGGTTTGACTCTGTGTCCCCACCCAAATCTCATCTTGAATTGTAATACCCACGCATCAAGGGAGGGAGGTGATTGGGTCATGGGGTGGTTTCCCCTGCTGTTCTCATGACAGTGAGTGAATTCTCACGAGATCTGATGGTTTCATAAGTGTTTGGCAGTTCCTCCTTCATCTCTCTCTCCTACCACCTTGTGAAAAAGGTGCCTGCTTCTCCTTCCACCATGATTCTAAGTTTCCTGAGGCCTCCCCAGCCATGAGGAACTGTGAGTCAACTAAACTTCTTTCCTTTATAAACTACCTAGTCTTGGTTATTTATAGCAGCGTGAAAACAGACTAATACAGTTGTCCAGGTTGGGACAATACATTTTTTTATGCTAACTTTGTATCCTGAAATCTTGCTAAACTCGCCTAGTAGGTCTAGTAGCCTGTTTGATAAACTCTTTGAGATCTTCTACACAGATAATTATATCATCTTCGAATAAAAACATTTAATTTCTTCCTTTCCAATACCTATTCCTTTTATTTCTTTTTCTGGCCTAACTGCACTGCCTAGGACCTCTAATACAATGTTGAATAAAAGCAGTGGCAGCAGCCATCCTTTCTTTGTTGCTGATTGAGTGGTAAAGCATTCAGTCTTTCATCATTAATTATGTCAGCAGTACATATTAGGGCTTTTAAAAAAACATTTATTTATTTATTTATTTATTTTGGAGATGGGGGTTTTGCTCTGTTGCCCAGGCTGGGGTGCAGTGGGGCAATCATAGCTCGCTGCAGTCTCAAACTCTTCGGCTCTAGTGACCTTCCTACCTCAGCCTCCTGAAAAGCTGAGATTACATGCGCATGCCACCATGTCTGGCTAATGTTTTAAATTTTTTGTGGAGACGGGGTCTTGCTATGTTGACCAGTCTGATCTTAAACTCCTGGTCTCAACTGATCCTCCTGCCTTGGCTTCCCAAAGTGCTGGGATTACAGGTGTGAGCCACCACATCTGGCCTAAAAAGTCTACCCTTTAAAAATATATACCCTTTAAAAATATATACCCTTTATCAGCTTGAGGGAAGTTCCCTTTTATTCATAGTTTGCTTAAATTTTTTAAAGATTGTAAATGAGTGTCTAATTTTGCCAAATGCTTTTCTGCATGAATCAAGATAATTTTGTCATTTCCATCTTATTCTGTTAATATGGTAGTTTACAGTTACATATTTTCAAATGTCAAACCAACCTTATAATTCTAGGAAAAATCCCACTTGGTCATGATGTGTTATTCTTTTTCTGTGTTGCTGGATTTGATTTGCTAATATTAAGGATTAAGGATTTCTATATTTGTGTAAATTTTTGAGGAATATTGGTCTATAATTTATTTTTCTTGTAATATCTTTGTCAGATTTTGGCATTAGATTATGCTAGCTTCATAAAATGAGTTGGGTAGTCCTTCCTCTTCTACTTTCTGAAAAAACTGGCATATGATTATCATTACTTCTTTCTTAGAATTCACTAGTAAGACTATAGGGAACTGAGGTTTGCTCTGTGATGTGTTTTTGATAATATATGTGTGTGTGTGTGTGTGTGTGTGTGTGTGTGTCTGTATCTATACATCTTTTTCCCCCAGCTTATTTGACAAACACAAAGGTCTTCTCAGGTCAGTTTTAGCCAGCTGTCTTATCTGTTTCAACTAAGGCATCAAATCTATTGCCATAACGTTGTTCATAATATGCTCTCATAATCTTTTGGTATCTATAGGTTTTTTAGTTATATACTATCTTTAATTCTTAGAATTGGTAATTTGTAATTATCTTTTTTTAAATCAGTCTTAATAGGGGTTTATAAATTTTAACCTTTTTAAAGAGTCACCTTTAATCTGTTTTTATTTCATTTATTCCTATATTTGTTGTTTACTTCCTTTTACTGACTTTAGGCTTAATTTGTTCCTTTTTTCCAGGCATCTTAAGTTAGAACCTTCTAACACTGATTTTTAAGGCATTCTTCCTTTCTTATATAAGCACTTCAAGCTATAATTTTCCCTCTAGCAATTTCCTACTAGTTTTGATGCATCTCACATTTTTTGATTTTCATTATCATTGTTTGAAATATTTTCTCGTTTCTCTTCAGATTTCTTCTTTGACTCATAGATTATTTAGAAGCATATTGCTAAATTTCCAAATTTTTGGGGTTCTTTTATGTATTTCATTGTTATCAATTTCTAATTTAATTCTACTATGGCCAGAGACCATACTTTTTAAGATTTCAGTCTTTTGAAATTTATTGTTACTTTTTGTTTTCATACCACACTTTATTTCAAAATACTTTGTATTTTTAATGATGCAGTACGTGTTCTTTCTTGGTGAATGTTCCTTTTGCACTTGAAAAAGAATGTTAAAAAAAAGAAAAATAATGTATTCTGCAGTGGTTGGATGTCGTGATTTAGAGATTTCAAGTAAGTTAAGGTTTTTGAATAGTTATTCATACTTTCTACATACTCATGGATTTTTATGCCTAGTTCTATCAATTGCTGAGAATAATAAAATCTCAAATTAAAACTGCGGATTTGTGTAATTTCTCCCTGTGCCATATTGGTGTGCTGCACCTATTAACTAGTCATTTACATTAGGTATATCTCCTAATGCTATCCCTCCCCCTTTCCCGCACCCCACGACAGGCCCCGGTGTGTGATGTTCCCCTTCCTGTGTCCAAGTGTTCTCGTTCAATTCCCACCTATGAGTGAGAACATGCTGTGTTTGGTTTTCTGTTCTTGTGATAGTTTGCTGAGAATGATGATTTCCAGCTGCATTCATGTCCCTACAAAGGACATGAACTCATCCTTTTTTATGGTTGCATAGTATTCCATGGTGTATATGTGCCACATTTTCTTAATCCAGTCTGTCACTGATGGACATTTGGGTTGGTTCCAAGTCTTTGCTATTGTGAATAGTGTGTCAGTAAACATACATGTGCATGTGTCTTTTAAGCAGCATGATTTATATTCCTTTGGGTATATACCCAGTAATGGGATGGCTGGGTCAAATGGTATTTCTAGTTCTAGATCCTTGAGGAATCGCCACACTGTCTTCTACAATGGTTGAACTAGTTTACAGTCCCACCAACAGTGTAAAAGTGTTCCCATTTCTCCACATCCTCTTCAGCACCTATTGTTTCCTGACTTTTTAATGATCGCCACTCTAACTGGTGTGAGATAGTATCTCATTGTGGTTTTGATTTGCATTTCTCTGATGGCGAGTGATGATGAGCATTTTTCTGTGTCTCTTTGGCTGCATAAATGTCTCTTTTTGAGAAGTGTCTGTTCATCCTTCCAATTTTTTCATGGGTTGTTTGTTTTACTTGTAAATTTGTTTGTTCTCGGTAGTTCTGGATATTAGCCCTTTGTCAGATGAGTAGATTGCAAAATTTTCTCCCATTCTGTAGGCTGCCTGTTCACTCTGGATGGTAGCTCTTTTTGCTGTGCAGAAGCTCTTTAGTTTAATTAGATCCCATTTGTCAATTATGACTTTTGTTGCCATTGCTTGGTGTTTTTAGATATGAAGTCTTTTTGCCCATGCCTATGTCCTGAATGGTTTTGCCTAGGTTTCTTCTAGGTTTTATGGTTTTAGGTCTAATATTTAAGTTCTAATCCATCTTGAATTAATTCTCTTTTGTATAAGGTGTATGAAAGGATCCAGTTTCAACTTTTTTACATATGGTTAGGCCAGTTTTCCCAGCACCATTTATTAAATAGGAATCCTTTCCCCATTCTCTTTGCTTTTGTCAGGTTTGTCAAAGTTCAGATGGTTGTGGATGTGTGGTATTATTTCTGAAGGCTCTGCTCTGTTCCATTGGTCTATATCTCTGTTTTAAGTACCAGTATCATGCTATTCTTGGCTACTGTAGCCTTGTAGTATAGTTTGAAGTCAGGCATGATGCCTCTCCAGCTTGTTCTTTGACTACTGTTCCTATAATGTGGGCTCTTTTTGCTTCCATATGAACTTTAAAGTAGTTTTTTCCAATTCGTGAAGCAAGTCAATATTGTAGCTTGATGGGGATGGCATTGATCTATAAATTACCTTTAAGTAAAGTATGGCCATTTTCACGATATATTGATTCTTCTTGTATCCATGAGCATGGAATGTTCTTCCATTTGTTTGTGTCCTCTTTTATTTCACTTGAGCAGCAGTGGTTTGTAGTTCTTGAAGAGGTCCTTCACATCCGTTGTAAAATTAGATTCCTAGGTATTTTATTCCTCGGCTAATTGTGAATGGGAGTTCACTCATGATTTGGCTCTCTGTCTGTTATTGATATATAAGAATGTTTGTGATTTTGCACATTGATTTTGTATCCTGAGACTGCCGGAAGGCTTATCAGCTTAAGGAGATTTTGACTGAGGCTTATGGGATTTTCTAAACATACACTCATGTCATCTGCAAACAGGGACGATTTGACTTCCTCTTTCCTAATTGAATACCTTTATTTCTTTCTCCTGCCTGATTGCTCCTGGCCAGAACTTCCGACACTATGTTGAATAGGAGTGTTGAGAGAGGGCATCCCTGTCTTGTGCCAGTTTTCAAAGGGAGTGCTTCCAGTTTCTGCCCATTCAGTATGATATTGGCTGTGGGTTTGTCATAAATAATAGCTTCCTTTTATCATTTTGAGACACGCTCCATCAATACCTAATTTATTGAGAGTTCCTAGCATGAAGGGCTGCTGAATTTGTCAAAGGCCTTTTCTGCATCTATTGAGATAATCATGTGGTTTTTGTCTTGGTTCTGTTTTATATGTCAATATGTTTATTGATTTGCATATGTCGAACTAATTTTGCATCCCAGGATGAAGCCCACTTGATCATGGTGGATAAGCTTTTGATGTGTTGCTGGATCTGGCTTGGCTAGCACTTATTGAGGATTTTGCACTGATGTTCATCAGGGATATTGATCTAAAATTCCTTTTTGTTGTGTCTCTGCCAGGCTTTGGTATTAGGAGGATGTTACCCCATAAAATGAGTTAGAGGATTCCCTCTTTTCTATTGATTGAAATGGTTTCAGAAGGAATACCAGCTCCTCCCTTGTACCTCTGGTGAATTCGTGAACTGCCTGGTCCTGGACTTTGTGGGTTGGTAGGCTATTAATTATTGCCTCAATTTCAGAGCCTGTTATTGGTCTTATATTCATGGATTCAACTCTTCCTGCTAGTTTTGGGAGTGTATGTGTCCAGGAATTTCATCCATTTCTCTAGGTTTTCTAGTTTATTTGTGTAGAGGTGTTTATAGTATTCCCTCTGATGGTAGTTTGTATTTCTGTGGGGTCAGTGGTGATATCCCCTTTATTTTATTGCATCTATTTGATTCTTCTCTCTTTCTTCTTTTATTAGGTCTTGCTATGGTCTATCAATCTTTGTTGATCTTTTTAAAAAACCAGCTCCTGGATTCACTGATTTTGAAGGGTTTTTTTATGTCTCTATCTCCTTCAGTTCTGCTCTGATCTTAGTTATTTCTTTTGCCTCTGCTACTTTTGAATGTGTTTGTTCTTGCTTCTCTAGTTCTTTTAATTGTGATGTTAGAGTGTCAATTTTAGATCTTTCCTCATTTCTCTTGTGGGCATTTAGTGCTATAAATTTCCCCTACACACCGCTTTAAATGTGTCCCAGAGATTCTATGTTGTATCTTTGTTCTCATTGGTTTCAAAGAACATTTTATTTCACTCTCTTATCGTTATGTACCCAGTAGTCATTCAGAGCAGGTTGTTCAGTTTCCATGTAGTTGAGGGTTTTGAGTTTTTTAATCCTGAGTTCTAGTTTGATTGCACTGTGGTCTGAGAGACAGTTTGTTATAATTTCTGTTCTTTTACATTTGCTGAGGAGTGCTTTACTTCCAACTATGTGGTCAATTTTGGAATAAGTGCAATGTGGTGCTGAGAAAAATGTATATTCTGTTGATTTGGGGTGGAGAATTCTGTAGATGTCTATTAGGTCCGCTTGGTGCAGAGCTGAGTTCAATTCCTGGACATCCTTGTTAACTTTCTGTCTCGTTGATCTGTTCACGTTGACAGTGGGGTGTTGTAAAGTCTCCCATTATTATTGTGTGGGAGTCTAAGTCTCTTTGTAAGTCTCTAAGGACTTGCTTTATGAATCTGGGTGTTCCAGTATTGAGTGCATATATATTTAGGATAGTTAGCTTTTGTTGTTGAATTGATCCCTTTACCATTATGTAATCACCTGGTCTCTTTTGATCTTTGTTGGTGTAAAGTCTGTTTTATCAGAGACTAGGGTTGCAACCCCTGTCTTTTTTTGTTTTACATTTACTTTGTAGATCTTCCTCCATCCCTTTATTTTGAGCCTATGTGCATATGCACTTTTAGTTGCTATACATCCCTAATGTATTGGCCTATATATCAATATGAAATGTCCTTATTTAGTAATAATCCTTGGTTGAAGTCAATTTTGTCTGGTATTAATATAGCCATTCCCACTTTATTATGCTGCTTGCATAGTACATATTTTTATTTGTTTTACTTTCAATCAATTTATGTCTTTGTATTTAAAGCACTTCCCTCATAGATGGCATATAGTTGAGTCTTGCTTTTCTATCCAATCTAAAGTCTCTTCCTTTTAATTGGAAAGTTTGTTCCACTTCTATTTAATGTAATTATTGAAATGCTTGGATTTAGGTCTTCTATTTTGCTCTCTGCCTTCCATTTGTCTGTTTTTGTTCCTCCTTTCTTCTTTTGTGTTGCTCGAATATATTTTTACTATTCCATATTAATTCCTCAATAGGACTTTGGCTATACCACTTTCCTTTTTACAAGTGTAAATATGCATGCTTAACTTATGAGTTATTCATAGTTAATACTGTACTATTTCATATAAAATATAGAAATCTTTCAATGGTATAATTCCATGAACTTTTCATTCTTGGTGCTATGTTGCAATATATATCTACATATGTTTTAAACCCCAAAATACAGTATTATAAGTTTTGCTTGAGTTACATGTACTTTTTAATTAGAAGAAAAAGCATGCATAGTATTTTATATTTATGCACATATTTATCATTTCCAGTGCTCATTATTCTTTTCTGTAGATTCAGGTAACTAGCATAATTTCTCATTAGGCTGAAAATATTTCTTCAGTGTTTCTTGTAGTATGGATTCCCTGATGATCAGTTTTTATTCACTTGAATCAAGTCCTGTTTTCATTTTCATTTTTTTTGGTTCTGCTAGATATAGAATTCTGGGTTAATAGCTTTTGTCATTTAACACTTACAAGATGACTTTTCATTGTCTCCTGGTATACACTGCTTATGATGAAAAATCAGGTGTCATTCATATTCTTGGTCCTCTGCATGTAATATGATAATTTTTCTTCCTGCTTTCAAGATTTTATCTCTGGAATCCAGCTGTCCAACTATAATGTGTCTAGACGTAGTGGTTTTTTTCTTTAATTCTGTTTGAAATTCACTGAGCATTTTGGATCTGAAAGTTTATTTCTTTCACACATTTGGAGAGGTTTGAGCATTATCTCTTCAAATAATTTTTTCTGACCCTATGTCTTTTCCTCACCTTTTGGAACTCCAATTACATCAATGTCAGACTGCTTGACACTGTTTCACAAGACTGAGTCTCTCTGTTTCTTTTTCTTTAATCTTTTTCTTTCCATTTTTCAGATCAGATTATTTCTATTGATCTATTTTCAAATTCATTTGCTCTTTCTTTCATTTTTAATCTTCTGCTAAGCCCTTCCAGTAAAATTTTCATTTCAAGTATTTATCTTTCAGCTCCAGAACTTTCATTTAATTCCTTTTTACAGTTATTTGCCTGCTGAGATGCCCCTTTCTATTCATTCATTGTGAGTACTTTAAGTTCTTAAATGGATTTATAATAGCTGCTTTTAGAATTTGTCTGCTAATTGCAACACCTGGGTCATCTAAGGGTCAGTTTCTACTGACTCTTAATATCTTCATTATGACTCATACTTTCCGATTTCTTCAAATGCCTAGTGAATTTTAAAATTTTACACTGGACATCTGGATGATACATTGCAAAGTGTCTGGATTCTGTGATACTCCTCTAAAGAGCACTGATTTTTGTTCTGGTTGGAAGATAACTTGCCTGGCCTCTTCAGACTGTCAGCCCTCCAGTAAGCAGAAGCTGAAGTCTCATCTCAGTTCTTTTGGCTTCCAGTAGGATTTTCTTTTCTGGTCAGTCTCACTGGGGTCCCCCTATATGTATAGTTTAGTGGTCAATCAAGAATCTGGGAAGAGTTTATACACAAATAATGAGGTTTGCCCCTTCTGAGTCTCCTTCTCTTTTAGGTTTTCATTCATAACTTTCCAGCTTCCCTACCAGAACTGAACTCTCTTCTGACACTCCAGGCTATGAGGACTGAAGAATACCCTCAGAATCTTAATTTCAGCTACTGTATTTTTCAGTTCTACAATTTTCATTTGATTTTTTTTTTTTTTTTTGACACAGGATCTCATTCTGTCACCCAGGCTAAAGTGCAGTGGCATGATAATGGCTCACTGCAGCCTTAACCTCCTGGGCTCAAGTGATCCTCCTGCCTCAGCCTCCAGGGTAGCTAGGACTACAGGCACATGCCACCACATCTGACTAATATATATATATTTTTTGTAGAGATGGGGTCTCTCTATGTTGCCCAGGCTTATCTTGAACTCCTAGCCTCAAAGCAATCTCCCTGCCTTAGCTTTCCAAAGTGCTGGGATTAGAGGCATGAGTCACTGTACCCAGTCCATTTGATTTTTAAAATAGATACTAGTATTCTGATGAAATTCTTCATCTTTCCTGTCTTCTTGATCATATTAATATTAATCATAATTTTAAAGTACCTATCTTATACATTCAGAATCTAGATTACTGTGGATCTGTTTCTGTTGTCTACTTTTCTCCTATATTTCTGGCCGGTTTTTCATTTCCTAGTATGCTTGGTAACTTTGGGTTGAAAGCCAAAATTTTTAATGAAAAATTTTAAGAGCTCTCAAGAAAGGATTGAATTGTCTCTGGAAGGCAGATGGAATACAAGTCAATCACTTTGCTCTAGGTGAAATAGGTTTTATTAATAGTATTTGTGAGGGCTACTCAACTTCTCGTTCATCCTCATACTCTAGGGTGTAGCCTATCGGGGTCCCAGTGGAAAGCCTGGAGTGTTTCCCATGACTCCTACCATTTGCTGTATCCTGAACTCTGACATTTGTTTCCTTGTATCACAAGATCATCAGAATCTCTGCATAGTTCACTGGCCTTTTAGAAGCCGCTTCCCATTTAGTTTCTTGGCATCTCATCCTGAATGCAGGTAGCTTAGCAGTAGGCAAATGTTTCAGTAAGAAATGACAGAAAGATTTTTAGGATTTCTTCTCTGTGATTCCCTCCCTCTGGAATATGGGCCCTTCAAGTCCCTGACACCTTGAAAGCCCAAACTCCTACCATGTCTCCCAAGCTCAGTGAGACTGTGGAAAGCCTACGCCTCTGATTTTTCTTCAGCTTCTATTATCTCGCTCTGAGAACTGGCAAATGACTCAAGGTGGGGAAACTAAGGTGAATGAGGGACTCATAATTTCCTTCCCCCGGCGTCTTAACCTATTATGTATTTTCTACTTGGTTGTTTGATGATGACTTCAAACCAACTTTTAATAATTTCCTAGATTTAATAAGTATTTTTGGTAGTAGAATTAGACCAATACTATCTATTATAAGCAGACAAAAAAATTCTCCTTGTTAACCAGTTTTAGAGGAACTTCTTGCTAAATTTTAAGTGTACTTGGTACACTCAAAACAACCAAAAAGTATTTTCAATGATCTTCTTGTGGTATTCATGAAATAAATGAACCAAACGTATCCACTTCCCAGGGACAGCCAGGCACATAAGCCATCAGAGCCATCATAACCAGTACTAACTGGTTTCCACATCAGCAGTCTCAGAAGAAAAGTTAATTGGTTGACAAAACTGAGAATCAGTTTTACTACCTTTAGGCTATTCAATATCAAAAAATTCTCGAAAGAGCACCAAGGAAAATCTTTTATTACTCATTGACCTTACTAATACCAATATAAATTTATTTAACTTCAACATGGTGGCTTCCATTGTTTATATTTATATGTACTTTTGATCTGGGTTTGAGTCTGTTTAAAAGATTCGCATTAAAATCTTTGTATTGGCCAGACACAGTGGATCATGCCTGTGACTCCAGAGCTTTGGGAGGCTGAGGCAGGAGGATCACTTGAGGCCAGGAGTTCAAGACCAACCTGGGCAACATAGCAAGACCCCCACCTCCACACACAAAAAAATAAAATTAGTCAGGTGTGGTGGCATGCACCTGTAGTCCTAGCTACTTGGAAGGCTGAGGGGCAGAAGGATTGCTTGAGCCCAGGAGTTCGAAGCTTCAGTGAGCCATGATTGCATTGATTGCAACAGAATAAGACGCTGTCCCTAATAAAAATAAATAAATTTTAATTTATATTTATATGAGTTGGTTAGCACTATTATATGTAAAAACCAATAACACTACTACTTAGTCTTTGAAAAATTCATAAACAAAAAATTATTATTTTACTAGTAAACTTTAAAGTAGAAAGCATATTTATTTAATGGAGGATGTAGTAACTGACAGCCAATAACCTGAAATCTCAACTGGCTTTATCCTTTATTACCCAGTCTAAACAATATTGCAATCTTCTTAATGTTTTTTATATCTTTATAATATAAAAATGTATAATATATACTATAAAAAGGACAAGATCCCCCGCCCCTTTTGTGCAATCAGTACACAGCCCTTTTTAAAAGGGCACACATACATCCGTGTGTATGTGGGGGTGTGTGTATATACCAATATACATAATAAACAATTCTTTTTCATATAATCTCTTAATAAGTAACCTACATGTCTAACAGAAAGCACTTACTTCATGCTAGTTCCTTCTAATTTGGTCTGTACCAAAATTGCTCAGAACTTATGGTAATATATTCAATGAAGGACTCAGAACCCACAGTGATGAATTATCTATTGGCCCTTTAATAAAAGGGGTACTTTCCCAACTAAAAAGTATGTGTATGGTATGTACATTTTAGTATCACTGATGAAGACTGAAAGGAGGGAACCAAAAAAGGAGACAGAAAGCAGAGAAAAGTAAAATAATGCTTCAAAAGAGGTTTTTTGTTTTGTTTTTGTTTTTGGTAGACTCACCCCATGTGGTTGTCTTGAGGATTTTATCATCCATCTGAATGCTGGATTGTGGTGGTTTCTGGTAGGCCTTGTTGATTACAGTCTCCTTTGCTGGGTCAAATATTTTGAATGAGGGAGAGAGATAGAGTGTTTCTACAGAGGCCTGGTTATGGAAAGTAGAATCTGACTTTGATATCCTTAAGTTGGGGCTGATAAACTCCTCTTTACTTGACGACCAACATGCTGGTAAAATTGTCAATGTTTTAAGATCTTCTGCAGCTGATTGCTTTTCTAAAGGTGTTTCCAAGAGGTTTTCTGTTACAGTATTTGTAAGGGTACCATCTGATCTCTTGTCCAAACTCACATCTGTCTGCCCAGATGGACTATTTTCTGAGACAGTAGGCACAGCATCTATAAAATAACAAATAAGAACTATAATCAAAAAATAAAACTGAAAATACTCTATTTCAAATCTGTTGCAATTTTAATAAATAGGATTTCTTAATGTCATAACAGAATTCTTTCCTATTTAGCCCTTCTGCTTTCTTACTATGCTTCTATATTCTGCCTATTTAAAGTACACCCAAGCTATAATTGACGCCTTAGTCATTTTGGTAGCTGCCTTCTCCCTCTCTCCTCAGTGAAGCACAAAGCAAGGAAAGCTTCAAATAACTTGTCTTTAAATATTTCTCCCTTCACCCACTTATCTGTCGCTGAAACCACCATATTTTTAGTACTTTCCAACTTTCATCTTTTTTACAAGATAAACTAGGGAAAATATGCCACATCATACTGGTCTATCCTTACAGAACCCTCAGCTACCAAAAAAAAAAAAAAAGCTTTCTCCCCCAAAATGAAGAATGTATTCTTCCACACAGTTTCTATATACAAGGCACATTAAAGAAACTCAATGCTTTAGGTAGAAGCTTAAGTTTAATAAATGCTTTGTCTATATGGAAGAAAGGAAACAATCTTTCAGAGATGTTCTGACAATTAGTAAAATGTAACTTCCACTGGGTTGGAGATCTTTGTCCATTCTAGTGGTTAATATCACCGAAGTACCTAGAATAGTCCCTAGAATATAACAGACAATATTTATTACAAATAGGAGACAACGAAGGAATTCTAAGAAACTGAAACTTCAGGTGGGCCTGATCTAGGAATGTCTATTGAATCAATGCGTCATAGACCTGGTCCAAGTTTCTAGATGCAAATTGCTAGGAACACTCTCAGCGCCAGGGCTTGCTCTGCAACAGCTCCATCTGAACGGGGATATGAAAAGAAAGACCATTATTTTTATGAAGTTGTGTTCATGAAATGAGAAGCGTAATGAGATAGAAGAGGGCCAAAGGAAGAGGTTATCTTCTGAAGCTCCCAAAAGGGACAGAGAAATTGTGTGATTCACTATCGAGTGATTATACATCACGATGTATGTCATAAAATACTTCAGAATGCACATTTATATGCTATCCTCATCACTTTTGGGCTCTGCGTTATTAAAGAAAAGAAACTTTCCTTTGTCTCTAAAAACCTTCCTTTTCATTTTGATCTGCAGTTGGAGGTTAGCCTTAGCAAAAAAGCTGCTGGTATGTACCACAGAATTAGACAGTTCAAGAAATTTATATTGCTATCTTCACCAGAAATTCCATTTTTCCTCCATCCTCTCATCTTTTAAAATTCAATTCAAGTATCACTTTCTCTTTAAAGCTTGCTCTGACCCTCTTCTTTCCTCACCCTATCCTATTATTGCCTATCTTCACATGTCCTGTTTGAAGCTCTGTGAGTAATTATAACAGTTCATACCTCATTTATTACAAGTCTTGTCCCCTACCTGACAAAAGTCTCCTTGAGGAGACCTTACAAGGAGTCATCTTCGTGTCCCAGCACCTAACAGTGCCATTCCCAGAGGACAGGTTCAATGAATGCTCACTGGGTACAAGGGAAACTGAAGCACAAAGATGAAAGAAAAGTAACGCCTTCATTTTTCTAAACTGAATATAGTTTAACTGCTTAATAATGATGAAAGGAAATAGGTAGATGAAAAGAACCTCTCCTAAAATATTCCTAATTTGCATATGACTGAAATATATTTAGATGATTGAAAGTCTGTTAAAAATACTAATATAAGCCAAGCGCAGTGCCTGTAGTCCCAGCTACTGGGAGGCTGAGGTGGGAAAATCACTTGAGCCCAGGAGTTCGAGATCAGCCTGGGCAACATTGTGAGACCCCATTTCTATGAAAAAAAAACCCCAACAAACCCAAACTAATATATTCCTAGTAGAATACTAGATTACTAGATTTATGGTATTTCAAAGGGACTTTGCATACCACCACATTTATATCAAAGCATTCATTAAAAGTGAATTTTAGTTAAATATTTTTCCACTGACTTTCATTTTACATCTGAGAAAAACAGGACAAAAATGTTTTGCTCTATATGTAACAAGAACATCTTAAAATTTAGCAATATTAAACTAGGACATTTCAGAATGACTAGATCTTTCTGATGAAAATATTCACAGCACTTAATCTAAATCTCAAAATTGGGATGCATAAAGTTGTCTGTATGGCTGCCATTTTAAGGTTTAGAAAAAAGTTTAAAATGAAACAAATGAACAAATCCTTAAAATTCAATGAAGCAAACCAGACAGAAGTCATTCCATTTCTATCCACCCCCTTTCCCAATAGCTGAGGAAGAACAGGCTGCAATCTTTTGGTTGCTTGGTCTTTTGCTAAAGTTGCTAACTTTTTAAATGAATCAAATACTCTGACCTAGAAGAAGCCAAATGAAAAATAATGATTTGAAATGCATAGTACATTATTTCAAAGAGAAAAATGTTTACTTACACAGAAAGCTAAAGAGTCTTGAAGATTCTAGAAAGCAAGTTGTACCAGGTTTCTCTTCCATCAGCCGTTGTCCACCTCTGCTGTCTATGCAATGCGTCAAATTATTCCTCTCCAATTCAATTACTACTTTATAGTTTATATTTGAAAATCCTTCAAAAACTGCCTCTTGTGTCAGTGAGAAAGTACAAATTCCTTGGGTTTCAAAGGCCCTCCATTGCTTGCTTTCTATTGCTACTCAACAGGAAACAAACCCTCAGTCAGGCCATTCTCCCTGTCACTCCATATGCCATGAGCATTTAGGTCCATTTAGCTTCATTCTCCATGTTAACACAGGGCTCTTGACCATTACCACTGATTCCCCACCCTGCACTCCAACACTGGAATACCCTTCTCTTCTCTGCCTATTTAAATCCTTTTAAACCCTACTATTCCTTAAATACTACTTCTAGAAGCTATTTCCAATCATGCCTACCACTCTATCTTAATCCTTCCCTTCTCTGAGGTCATATTTCTATAAACTCATTTTTCACTTAATTATATGCTATTTAGTGCCTATCATGTATCATATTAAGTTCCTGTATTTTGACTTTATAACCTGCATCATGCTTTTGCATATAGGAGGTGTCAAATGTTTGTTAAATTTAGCTATGTCTTAATTTATAAATTATTTAATATGAACTTTATATGTTGATTTTGTGTATAACAATGTATACTGTATTTGAAGCCTAAAAATAGGAATGGTCCACCAAGAAATAATTGTTAGTACCCACTATTTACACTGGACTGTATTAGACGCAGGACGTATGCATAAGTGGAAGTCACAATTCCTATTGTCAATGAACGAACGTCAATGAACAATGAATTCCTATTGTCAATGAACAAAGTATGGATTATATATATATAGATAGAGACAGATACACATACAAACTTGTGTAAATGTACACATATACACACAGGTATATGTATGATAAACACATAAAAATAACCAATAATATAAGTTACCAGTTCAATTTCACAGTGTCTAAAAAATTGTAGCTTTCCAATAAATGAATGAACAGGAATATACTTGCTCAACAGCAATATGAACATGTTTTAGTTTGGATACCCCAAAAGGCAGACTTGGATGCAAGTAATTTGGCCGGTGATTTGAAGAAGCACAAATGAGGGACCGGGAAAGTTAAAACAAAGAAGGGACAAAAGTCAATAAAGAGTATATTAACAAGCAAGTTACTGTTGTGGGAAAATGAGGGCCACTCCTGTTGGGTTGCCTCAGAACTGTTCTCCCAGGGATGAGAAGGTGGAATATTTTTTCAATAATTCTTACTATCACTGGTTGAGGGTTGACTCTGGGCATTAAATCCCTGCAACTTCCAGGCTGCCCTGCACTTAGGATGAACAAGTCTAAGGGCTCTGGAGAAAGCTCCTGGGTAGAGAAGAAGAGAGATGCAGGTACTTTCAGCGTAAATGGGAACTGGTCACCAAGGCTGCAGCAGTACTCAGAGGAAGGTCAAGAGAGTATGGGGTGGGGCATCAATAGTACCAGCTACAAGATATAATCACTCTCCCCTACTTTCTCAAAACCCACTGAAATGACAGAAGTGGAATAAAAAGGCATCAACCAGAGGGGAAATAGAACAGAAGAGAAGAGAGGACAACAAAAGATAAGAAATGTCAACAAATTTTGTGAAAAGGAGAAGTTTGTGGAGGATTAGAAGCAGCAAAACCTAAATGCCTGTAGAGGGGAAAGCCAATCTGATGGAAATCAGTTCTCACAACATAACTCCAGAAAGTTTTAGAAACTGGGGACTGGGTATCTTAGAGGTCTGAGAACTTTGTAGCTTTGTTTTGGGGAAAGCATCTTCATTCAAAGATAGTTGTATCTTGTTAGGTAGAAAAAGAGGGTTGTTTTTGTTGCTTGGAAATTTAAATGTGTAGAATGCGTATGATGCTGAGTAGGCAATGGATGGGCTGTGCAGCTACTGAGCTGCTGTGTCAGCTTCATACGCACACCCTTCTATACTCTTGCTTTGTGATACTGGAGCTGGGACACCACATACCACGTTCATACTTTGCCAGTTAGCTTTTTGTTAGGTGCTGTCAACAAGAGGTGCTAGAGATAGATGGGAAGGTTAGAGTATGAAGAGAGGACTTGCTCCTTCCTGTTTGTCCCCCGCTCCTGACTACAACACCCTTGCAACGCTTCTCCACTCCATCAGTGGGGAAGATGGAAAGAATGCGTTCTTGCCAGTTTGCGCTTTTCCAACACTTGTAGAAGCAGCCTTATCATACTCTCTTAATATTAGCACCCGCCAACCAGCACCCCCTCCTAAAAGGCCTGGGTTACCACCCCATAGAGCCCCTTCTCCAAGCTTCTAAATTTGAATAACTCCTCCAGCGTTAGGGCGGGTAACTTATCCCTGCAGTTGCTACCTTCATGATATCCTGGTACAGGCTGAGTGTCCCTTATTGGAATTGCTTGGGACCAGAAGTGTTTTAGATTTTGGACTTTTTCAGACTTTGGAATATCTGCATTATACTACCAGCTGACCATACCTAATCTGAAAATTCAAAATCTGAAATGCTCCAACTAGCATTTCTTTGAGCATGACGTTTGAGCATTATGTAGTGCTAAAAAAAATTTTGGATTTTGGATTTTCCGATTAGATGTGCTTAACCTATACTCTTTTTTTGCCCTTTCTGTTTTTAATACTTAATATTTTTGTATTAAATTCTCTCTATTGTATCATATTTTTGTGATAATGGCAGAGTAGTTCCAAGTGGACCAATTCTCCTGTAAATAACAGCCAGAAAATTAAAAAATATACAGAAACCAATAACCTGAAGGCATAGGAGGGGGACCAAAAGTAGGCAGAAACTAGAGAGGGAGAAGAGTTAGAAGACAGAGAACGCTGGGGAAGTTTGCTGTTTTTCCAACTTGCTACCCTGAATCCAGCCAGCTCTACAGTGATTGGCTAAAAGTGGGCTAAAACCATAGTCTTAACTGGCTTGTAAGAACCAGAAAACAAGATTTGGAGCTACCATAGCACTGGAAAGGGGAGAAATCTGGTAAAAACAAAACAAAACAAAACTACAGAGAAAACCATACCTGCTATCATTATAGTCAAACTGCTGATAATCAAACATAAAAATGAAAATCTTGAAAATACCCAAAGAAAGATGACCCATTCTATATAAGGGAAGAATGAGATCAATGATGACTGACTTCTCATCAGAAATAACAGAGGCTAGAAGATAGCAGAATGACATCATTTTTTTAATGCTTAAAAAAAAACACAAAACTGTCAATGCAGAATTCTATATCCAGCAACAATATTCTTTAAAATTGAAGGCAAAAATCAAAACATTGTAAGATAAAAACTAAGAGAATGAATTGCCAGTAAAAAAAACTTTATAACAAGAATTGCTAATGGAATTACTTCGGGTTGAAGATAAAGTATACCAAATGGAAAGTTGGATCTTTGGGAAGAAATAAAGAGTTCTAAAAATGGAAAATATATAGGTGAATGTAAAAGACTGTTTTTACTCTTATTTTTTTAAATAAAATATATGTAACTCTTTTAAAAAAAGTAACAATTTGTGTGGAGTGTTATAACGAATGTAAATATAATTTAAATGACTATAGCAGCAGTCCCCAAGCTTTTTGGCACCAGGGACTGCTTTTGTGGAAGATAATTTTTCCACAGAACAGGGTGTGGGGGGGATGGTTTGGGGATGAAACTGTTTTACCTCAGATCATGTGGCATTAGATTCTCATGAGGAGTGTGCAACCTAGAGCCCTCGCTTTACAGTTCACAATAGGGTGCTCCTATGAGAATCTAATGCCGCTGCTGATCTGACAGGAGGCAGAGCTCAGGCGGCAATGCTAGCTCACTTGCTTCTCACCTTCTGCTGTGCGGCCCAGTTCCTAACAGGTTACAGACTGCTACCAGTCCATGGGCTGGGGCTGGGGACCCCTGGACTATAGCATAAATGATGAGATGGTAAATAGACCTATATGGTTGCAATATTCTTATATTTTATATGCAATGGTGACACAATATTAACTCTAAATAGACTGTGAATACCTAAAGGTATATAATTTATTCCCTTGGTATAACTACCAAGGCTGATAGGTAAAGTGGAATTCTAAAAATTATTGACTTAGCTCAAAAGAAGGAAGGTAGGTAGGAACAGAGGCACGAAACACCAATGAAACAAGGAGAAAGTAATAGAAAAATAGTAGTTGTAAAGCCAACCATTTCAATAACCACAGTAAATGCAATTAACAGGCACAAATTTTCAGACTGGATAAAAAAGATCTAATTATATACTGTATACAAGAGACACCCTATAAAAACAACATTGCAAATGGGTTGAAAGTAAATGCTTTATAAAGATATACCATGGAATGATAAGTTTAAGAAAGCTGAGTGGCTCTATTAATATTAGATAAAATACACTTTAAGACCAGGGGTATTCGTAGAGATAAAAAGGCATATTTCATAATGACAAAAGGGCCAATCATCTGGCAGATACAAACATAAATGTATATATGCCTTAGAACAGTGCTCTAAAATACATGAAGCAAAATCTGACGGAATTAAAGAACTAGCTAGGCGCAGTGGCTCATGCCTGTAATCCCAGCATTTTGGGAGGCCAAAGCAGGTGGATCGCTTGAGCCCAGGAATTTGAGAATAGCTTGGGCAACATAGTAAGACCTCGCCTCAAAAACAAAACAACAACAACAACAACAACAACAACAAAACACCTCGAGAATTAAAGAAAGAACTAGCTAAATCCAACTAAGTCATATTTAGAGAGTTTAACACCCTTCACTCAGTGATGGATAAAACAAGTAGACAAAGTATCAGCGGGATCTAGAAGACTTAACATCAACTACCTCGACCTAATAGACATTTATAAAGCTCCTATGGCAGAAAACACATTTTCTTTGCAAGTGTGCAAGTACCCATGGTCTATTCACTGAGATGGTCCATGTGCTGGACTAAGTCTCAATAAGCTTTAAAAGCCCAAAGCCTTCTATTAGGTTCTCTGGACACAATGGAATTGAATGTAGAAATAACAATGTACTTAGCAGAAACTCCTAAATATTTGGAAATTTAGAAAACATACTTCAAATACTCATGGGTCAAAGAAGAAATTTATACATTTTAAGCATGTACAGTTTATTGAATGGTAATCATACCTCAGTAAAGCTGCTAACCTCATAGCTGGTGTATTTTTTGGTCTCCTGACCAGATTCTGACATATATAATGCTTTAGGAAAATTATTGCTGTATCTTTAATTGAAATTCTCTGGGGTTGGGAGATAATAGAAATAAGAAAACTAGGAGACCAGTGAAATAATTCAGATTTGTAAGGTTAATTTAATACCAAAATAAATACTAAGCAACTACAAATTCAGGCATTGTGTTAGGTTTAGAGGTATAAAGATATGTGAGAGATTCAAACAAGTGATGTCTGAACCAAGCTGAAAGCATGAGGAAAAAGTCAAGCAAGAGAAGAAGGACACAAAGATGTCCAAGTAAAGGGAATAATTTCAGCAAAGAAATGAAGGCTGTACACAATGTGCTGTGTGGTAGTGGCCGGGCAGGTACAAAGCATTCAGCATTACGAGCGCACAGTGCACACAGAGAGCAGAGGAGCTCAATCTGGAGACATAGATGGAACCAGGGCTGGCAGACGTTTTGACAGACAGGATTGATGAGAAAGAATGAAATTGAAATCTTAAGACAATTTCTTTGAAACTCATTCCTCTTCAGATGCCTCCAACGAACTTTGCTGGCTCTCCTCCTATCTGTCTAAGCAATCTTCTCAACATTCTTCCTGGCCCTGTTTCCTGTGAAATGTAAACACTGTCTGTCCTTGACTTTCCTCTTCTGCCTCTACAATCTCCCAGGGTGATGTCATTTATTATTATACTTACACTAGATCTAGACGGTCACCTGTGGACAAGTAATTCACACATTTTAATCCTGAACCCTGACCTCTGCTGATTTTTAGCCCTAAATATCTACCTATTTATCTGTTCAGGGAAGTCGTATCATCCTCCAGCCTCCTCATCCTTGGGTGTTTGCTTCACCTCTGTTAATATGACCAGCAGCTTCCCAGTCACTCAGGTTATTTTGGAACTATGGTTGTTACCACAGCCTCTAAGAGGTCTCTCCAGCTTGCCCCTCAGGCCACTCTACACAGCCCAGTCAGAGTGACCTTTCTAAAACGAAAATCAGATGTTATTTCTCCCCAACACTTCTTCAAATTATTTAACATGGGTTACAAGGCTCTGCATAGATTAGTCCCTATTTACCTCTCTTGCCTCATCTTGTGCTACTATTCTAAAGCTGTAGGATCCAGCTATACTTCTTTCAGTCTTCAAATTCTATGCTCCCCCTCAGCACTAAGCCTTCACCTGTGCTGATCTTTTTGCCTGAAATGTTCCTTGTCTCTTTATATCAAACTGATTTTCAGCTTCCAGATTCATGTCCCTTAAAAAAACATGTGTTTCCATGCCTCTGTGTTTTTGCTCATGCTGTTCCCTCAGCCTAGAATATCCTCTTCCTCACCCTTCTTTTCCATCAAAAATGGTTTCATTCTTCAAGGCCTCAGGCAAACACTACCTCCTTAGTGAAATCTTCTATCCTTCATGTTAAAATGAATCTATTTTCTCTGCTATTACATAGTACAATGTGAATACTCACATTTTCCATTGATTTCATTATTTCAAATATTCATTCATTTGTCAAATGTTTATTAAGTACAAGGATGTCTTAGACACTATTATAAGCTCTGGAAATACAGGGGTAAACAAAGTTATTATTTATAACTTCTTATATGTTTATAGAGCCGTCACCTATAGGGTACTGCAAACCCCTCAGGTCACAGATCCTATTCAACTTGTTCAACCCACAGGCAACTAGCAGAGTATACCTGTAGTCACTTGATAAGTGTGTGTTCAATGAATCATAAGCTGGATGATTTGGTCATTGGTCATTAAAAGAGACTCAACTATAGAGAAAGGAGAGGTCTTTACTTAGTCCCTTTGATCCTAGAGATCAAGTGACTTGCTCAGGATCACACCATGATTAAAGAGCAGAACTAGAACTAGAATCCCAGATTCCCAAATCCCAAATCAATGTTATTTACTAGGGGAATAAAAGAAGGAATAGAGAAGTATGGGAGAACCAGCTGCACCAGGTTTTTTCTTTACTAACAATTCTAACAGCTTGATGTGTACGTGTTCATAACCGTAAAGCGACTCGATTTCCCCTTGGGCTCACTCCATTTGTCCCTGGTGCTGCTCCTGGAGGTGCAGGACCATGGGAATGGGAATGGAGCTGAGTCAGCACACAGATGGCCTGTGTATCTGTGCTGCTTGCCTTCTCCCAGAAAGACAGCTTTGGGTAGATGCTTTCTTGAATATATATAATGCAGCATTTGTGGAAACTTTTCTGAAGTCCACAAGAACTTGAGGAGATTTGATGGAGAACTGCAATGAATACTGTCTTTTTTTTTTTTTCTTTTTAAGGGGTTGGGGGCAGGGTCTCATTCTGTTACCCAGGCTGGAGTGCAGTGGTGCGATCATGGCTTACTGCAGCCTGGCCAGGTTCCCACCTCAGCCTCCCAAGTAGCTGAGGACCACAGGCACATGCCACCACATCTGTTTAATTTTTTTTTAATTAGTTGTAGAGACGAGGTCTTGATATGTTGCCCAGGTAGTCTTGAACTCCTGGGCTCAAGTGATCTACCCGCCTCAGCCTTCAAAAGTGCTGGGATTACCGGCATGAGCCACCACACCCAGCTGAATACTGTCTTTGTATGTTTGAACACAAACATGTAAATGTATACTCTGTAAACACTAAACCAATTGTTTCATGAGGACTTTCCAACATTTGCTGGGAGAGAATTTCTCTGAATTTCACTGAAAAGACAGAAGAGTACAGGTGAATTAATGTGGTTGGCTTGCTTTATCTGTCTTCTCATTTTCTTTCCATTTGAACCTGAATGTCAAAGAGCTTTGTTCTCGAGGATCTATCCAGCTGACTCCTAGACAGGAAGCCCAATATTGAATTATGAGACTATACCCAGTATTCTTTATCATACAGCGCTTTTATACCTGCCAATATACCTGACTGATGTAAAATGGGACTTTGACACATGAGTCTCATTAAAGCTGGCTTGATTATTCTTGACAGTTATCTTTTAGGTATCGTTTAGTTTATTCCCTACGTAAGACTCAGGCTGCAAATTTAAATGCAGACTATCATGAAAATGACTGAAGTAGGAAAAAACAACGAAACACCTCCATGCTTTGAGCCGAAGGACACAAGAGAATAGCTAAGCTGTTAAAGTAACTAAGAATACTTTTGCCAGTTTGCAGATGATGATGAAATCTGTTGAAAGAGAACTTCAGATTTGCTTCTGAGTTAAGAGATTTTGTGTGCAGATAGGAACATTCCACCCTGCTACCTCTTTTTCATTTTGCAATAATCCCATTGCATTGTTTCAGGTGTTACAATCAGTGTATATTATTTTGTATTCATTATTGTGAATCTAGTAGTGGGGTTATATTCCAACAGAGTTATTGCTATGATCTTGCCCTTGTTCTGATACATAGTATCCAATTACAGCTACAAAGCAGAGAGCTGGCAAGCAGGACAAAAGATGGATGCCAAAATATGTCTTTCTGTAGTTTAAAAATGTGTAACTGAAGGAGCTTCTATTTTAGTAATTAAGTCAACAGATGAAATAGGACCTGAAGGTAATAATAAGGCCATTTTGCTAAGAGGCCACAGTTATAAATTATTAATATAGAGGACTGATTTAAATTGTTATTAAATTTATTGGTTTAAAAGACAAGCCACTAAGTTAAAATGAATATTGAATGTGCAACTTAAATAACATGCTCGACATGAAAATTTTAATATATTTTTCTTACAGTACATGCATAAAACCTAAATAATCATAAGAAGTTAGAATAGCTATAATCTCCCTATGATTGTGTGTATGTGTGTGTACACAGTTGTAGGTCCTGAGAATTTTATATATCATTACATATAATTGTAGTGTATATTATACTCAAATATTAAGAAAACATAGTTTTAAAACACAGCCATGAAATATGGCAAGCATCATTTACTACCACTTCAATATAAACTTGAAATAATGGCTTAATTTCTCATGGACAAATACAGATCTGGACATATGTAAAGGTGCTTTTTTTCATGTAACTTGCTTCTTCTATAAAGGTGCTTTTTAAAAAAATTAAGTGGTCAGCTAAAGACTTTCATGCCATTAAAATGGATTATAATGAATGGATTATAAAACAGGTAGAGGGTGCTCATTATTACATTTTAAACCATAGTTAAGGTTCCTCCAATTACAAAAACCATAATTTCCCTCAATAGATTATAGTTATAAAAATGAAAGCTGAAAATGTCTTTGTGAAGGTGGCGATCTTTATGTATTGCGACGTTTCCTGTGTTTCTGCTAGCGAGAGTTTCAACGGAGCCTGGTCTCTGGCATGTGGATAGTCTCCCTGCTCTATAAAGCATGCCAGGCTGAACAAGATGAGCAGGTGCCTGAGGGCACAAGAGTATGTGGCCATTAGGCCAACCCTTAAAATGACAATAAAACCCTACAGGTGATTATAGAAGAGTAAAAATTTAAGCTAAATTGGGTCAGAGGTTTAATTCTGACATGAATTAAATATATGAGATGCTTGAAAAGGTGCCTGGCACACAGCAAACTCTATTTAGTCATGGTTATTGGTATCATGAAACAGTCTGAAGAAGTGGGATTACAGGGAGTTCCTGCCATGGCCCTGACTGGAAGTGGATGTGAATGTCAACAAACCAGGTGCTCTCCCTTCCCCATAGATACTCCTGTATTTATGATCTGCAAGCACGATGCATTCTCTTGAACCTGCTAATTCTCGGAAGGCGGGTATTGAGATCAAGAGAACTGGTATACTATGTAAATATGACAGTGATATGAAGAACTACAACTCTCAGACATATTCCCTATTAGATATATGGACCACTAATACACTTTTAAACTTCGACACAGAGTAAAAAATCACGTCTGTCTGCAACACTGAAACAAGCCTTTAAATATCACTTAGATCATAAATTCAGATAAAGTATTATTTCTTGTGAAACATAAATGTTCTGTTATTCAAAATAAGCAAAACAGACACCTATTAAAACTTTAAACATTACAGTGTACCAGAGAACATGCCCCTTTTGAAACACCTTACTGAATACCTAAGATGGCAAATACCATTTCTCTTCTTCTAGACAGAGGCAGTTGTATGGTCCTTGTTCTTAAAGTTCTTTGCTTATATTTTTATAATATGACTTATAGGACTATACGATAATTTATCTACTAATGTTTCTGTTACTCTTTTTATTCCCATGCCTTCCACATATCTTCATTCATGCAACAAATATTTTTGAGGACAGATCATGTACTACAAACGTGCCCAAGAATACAAAAGCCAGAATAATTAGGCCAGTGAAGCCTTTAAACCTTAAAATTATTAAGCACAGAAGATAAAGTAACTACAGATACACTTAATGTGGTTAGAGAAATAAAGTATTTCTGAAAGATGTGCAAAGTGTAAGAGATTATAAAAGCAGGCCAGGTGTGGTGGCTTATGCCTGTAATCCTAACACTTTGGGAGGCTGAGGCAGGTGGATCATGAGGTCAGGAGTTCGAGACCAGCCTGGTCAACATGGTGAAACCCCGTCTCTACCAAAAATACAAAAATTGGCCAGGCATGGTGGCGCATGCCTGTAATCCCAGCTACTCAGGAAGCTGAGGCAGGAGAATTGCTTGAACTCAGGAGGCAGAGGTTGCAGTGAGCCAAGATCATGCCACTGCACTCCAGCCTGGGCGACAGAGCAAGACTCTGTCTCAAAAAGCAACCAAAACCAAAACCAAAAAAACAAAACCAAGCAGATTTAACAAAGATCCAAATAGAACTTCTAAAAATGAAAAATAACAACTGAAATTTTAAAATAAATTGGTGAACCGAGCTGGGAGAATTCACTACCACCAGACCTGTCTTACAAGAAATGCTAAAGAGAGTTATTTAGTTTGAAAGAAAAAAGACAGTCACATGAAAGAAAAAAGAAAAAAAGAAACTGGAAGGTATAAAACCTACTGGTAAAATTAAGTAATGGACAAGCCAGAATACTCTAATGCTGTAACTGTGTTGTGAAATCCACTTCTAACTCTAGTATGAATCCCCAAAGACAAATCTATCAAAGACAATAATAGCTATTGCCACCTGCTAAGAGATGGGTAATATAAAATATGTAAACTGACACAAACAAAAGTCAAAATGTGGAGGGGATAAAGTTAAAGCGTAGAAGGTTTTTTTTTTTTTTTTTTTTTCATTTTTTCTTTGTTTCTATTATTTTCTTTGTGATCTAAAATAAGTTGTCATCTCTTTAAAATAACTTGTTATATCTATAAGAGGGGTTTTTTTTTTGGTAAGCCTAGTGGTATAGATTCACTTAAAATGAAAAGCAATTAATTAATACATACTACCAGAGGAAGTATGGTTCCTTAACCACAAAGGAAGATAGAAAGAAGTTACAAAAGAACCAGAAAGCAAGCAACAAAATAGAAGTAATAAGTCCTTACTTAACAATGATAATACTGTGGGGACTGTGTGTGGTGGCTCATGCCTGTAACTCCAGGACTTTGGGAGGCCAAGGCAGGTGGATCACTTGAGTTCAGGAGTTTGAGACCAGCCTGGCCAACATAGTGAAACCTTCTCTCTACTAAAAATGCAAAAAAGATTAGCTGGGTGTCACGGCATGCACCTGTAGTCCCAGCTACCCAGGAGGCCGAGGCAGGAGAATCACTTGAACCTGGGAGGCAGAGGCTGCAGAGAGCCAGGATCGTACCACTGCACTCCAGCCTGGGTGAAAGAGCAAGACTTGGCTCAAAAAACAACAACAACACAACAACAACAACAAACTGTGTACTCAATTCTCCAATTAAAAGGCACAGAGTAGCTGAATGGATAAAGAGATAAACCCAACTATATGTTGCCTACAGGAAACCTACTTCACCTGTAAAGACACACATAGACCAAAAGTGCAGGGGTATAAAAAGATATTCCATGTAACTGGAAACCAAAAAAGAGTAGGAAATGGACTAAATGCTCCAATTAAAAGACACAGACTGGCAAACTGGATAAAGAGTCAAGACCCATCAGTCTGCTGTATTCAGGAGACCCATCTCACATGCAGAGACATACATAGGCTCAAAATAAAGGGATGGAGGAAGATTTACCAAGCAAATGGAGAACAAAAAAAAAGCAGGGGTTGCAATACTAGTCTCTGATAAAACAGACTTTAAACCATCAAAGATCAAAAGAGACAAAGAAGGCCATTACATAATGGTAAAGGGATCAATTCAACAGGAAGAGCTAACTATCCTAAATATATATGCACCCAATACAGGAGCACCCAGATTCATAAAGCAAGTCTTTAGAGACTTACAAAGAGACTTCGACTCCCATACAATAATAATGGGAGACTTCAACACTCCACTGTCAATATTAGACGGATCAACGAGACAGAAAGTTAACAAGGATATCCAGGAATTGAACTCATCTCTGCAGCAAGCAGACCTAATAGACATCTATAGAACTCTCCACCCCAAATCAACAGAATATACATTCTTCTCAGCACCACATCGCACTTATTCCAAAATTGACCACATAATTGGAAGTAAAGCATTCCTCAGCAAATGTACAAGAACAGAAATTATAACAAACTGTCTCTCAGACCACAGTGCAATCAAACTAGAACTCAGGACTAAGAAACTCAATCAAAACCGCTCAACTACATGGAAACTGAACAACCTGCTCCTGAATGACTACTGGGTATATAACAAAATGAAGGCAGAAATAAAGATGTTCTTTGAAACCAATGAGAACAAAGATACAACATACCAGAATCTCTGGGACACATTTAAAGCAGTGTGTAGAGGGAAATTTATAGCACTAAATGCCCACAAGAGAAAGCAGGAAAGATCTAAAATTGACACTCTAACATCACAATTAAAAGAACTAGAGAAGGAAGAGCAAACACATTCAAAAGCTAGCAGAAGGCAAGAAATAACTAAGATCAGAGCAGAACTGAAGGAGATAGAGACACAAAAAACCCTCCAAAAAATCAATGAATCCAGGAGTTGGTTTTTTGAAAAGATCAACAAAATTGACAGACCACTAGCAAGACTAATAAAGAAGAAAAGAGAGAAGAATCAAATAGACGCAATAAAAAATGATAAAGGGGATATCACCACCGACCCCACAGAAATACAAACTACCATCAGAGAATACTATAAACACCTCTACGCAAATAAACTAGAAAATCTAGAAGAAATGGATAATTTCCTGGACACTTACACTCTTCCAAGACTAAACCAGGAAGAAGTTGAATCCCTGAATAGACCAATAACAGGCTCTGAAATTGAGGCAATAATTAATAGCCTACCAACCAAAAAAAGTCCAGGACCAGATGGATTCACAGCCGAATTCTACCAGAGGTACAAGGAGAAGCTGGTACCATTCCTTCTGAAACCATTCCAATCAACAGAAAAAGAGGGAATCCTCCCTAACTCATTTTATGAGGCCAACATCATCCTGATACCAAAGCCTGGCAGAGACACAACAAAAAAAGAGAATTTTAGACCAATATCCCTGATGAACATCGATGCGAAAATCCTCAATAAAATACTGGCAAACTGGATTCAGCAGCACATCAAAAAGCTTATCCACCATGATCAAGTGGGCTTCATCCCTGGGATGCAAGGCTGGTTCGACATATGCAAATCAATAAACATAATCCAGCATATAAACAGAACCAAAGACAAAAACCACATGATTATCTCAATAGATGCAGAAAAGGCCTTTGACAAAATTCAACAGCCCTTCATGCTAAAAACTCTCAATAAATTTGGTATTGATGGAACGTATCTCAAAATGATAAGAGCTATTTATGACAAACCCACAGCCAATATCATACTGAATGGGCAAAAACTGGAAGCACTCCCTTTGAAAACTGGCACAAGACAGGGATGCCCTCTCTCAACACTCCTATTCAACATAGTGTCGGAAGTTCTGGCCAGGGCAATCAGGCAAGAGAAAGAAATAAAGGGTATTCAGTTAGGAGAAGAAGAAGTCAAATTGTCCCTCTTTGCAGATGACATGATTGTATATTTAGAAAACCCCATTGTCTCAGCCCAAAATCTCCTTAAGCTGATAAGCAACTTCAGCAAAGTCTCAGGATACAAAATTAATGTGCAAAAATCACAAGCATTCGTATACACCAGTAACAGACAAACAGAGAGCCAAATCATGAATGAACTTCCATTCACAATTGCTTCAAAGAGAATAAAATACCTAGGAATCCAACTTACAAGGGATGTAAAGGACCTCTTCAAGGAGAACTACAAACCACTGCTCAGTGAAATAAAAGAGGACACAAACAAATGGAAGAACATACCATGCTCATGGATAAGAAGAATCAATATTGTGAAAATGGCCATACTGCCCAAGGTTATTTATAGATTCAATGCCATCCCCATCAAGCTACCAATGAGTTTCTTCACAGAATTGGAAAAAACTGCTTTAAAGTTCATATGGAACCAAAAAAGAGCCCGCATCTCCAAGACAATCCTAAGTCAAAAGAACAAAGCTGGAGGCATCACGCTACCTGACTTCAAACTATACTACAAGGCTACAGTAACCAAAACGGCATGGTACTAGTACCAAAACAGAGATATAGACCAATGGAACAGAACAGAGTCCTCAGAAATAATACCACACATCTACAGCCATCTGATCTTTGACAAACCTGAGAGAAACAAGAAATGGGGAAAAGATTCCCTATTTAATAAATGGTGCTGGGAAAATTGGCTATCCATAAGTAGAAAGCTGAAACTGGATCCTTTCCTTACTCCTTATATGAAAATTAATTCAAGATGGATTAGAGACTTAAATGTTAGACCTAATACCATAAAAATCCTAGAGGAAAACCTAGGTAGTACCATTCAGGACATAGGCATGGGCAAAGACTTCATGTCTAAAACACCAAAAGCAACGGCAGCAAAAGCCAAAATTGACAAATGGGATCTAATTAAACTAAAGAGCTTCTGCACAGCAAAAGAAACTACCATCAGAGTGAACAGGCAACCTACAGAATGGGAGAAAATTTTTGCAATCTACTCATCTGACAAAGGGCTAATATCCAGAACCTACAAAGAACTCAAACAAATTTACAAGAAAAAAACAAACAACCCCATGAAAAAGTGGGCAAAGGATATGAACAGACATTTCTCAAAAGAAGACATTCATGCAGCCAACAGACACATGAAAAAATGCTCATCATCACTGGCCATCAGAGAAATGCAAATCAAAACCACAATGAGATACCATCTCACACCAGTTAGAATGGCAATCATTAAAAAGTCAGGAAACAACAGGTGCTGGAGAGGATGTGGAGAAATAGGAACACTTTTACACTGTTGGTGGGACTGTAAACTAGTTCAACCATTATGGAAAACAGTATGGCGATTCCTCAAGGATCTAGAACTAGATGTACCATCTGACCCAGCCATCCCATTACTGGGTATATACCCAAAGGATTATAAATCATGCTGCTATAAAGACACATGCACACGTATGTTTATTGCGGCACTATTCACAATAGCAAAGACTTGGAATCAACCCAAATGTCCATCAGTGACAGACTGGATTAAGAAAATGTGGCACATATACACCATGGAATACTATGCAGCCATAAAAAAGGATGAGTTTGTGTCCTTTGTAGGGACATGGATGCAGCTGGAAACCATCATTCTTAGCAAACTATCACAAGAACAGAAAACCAAACACCGCATGCTCTCACTCATAGGTGGGAACTGAACAATGAGATCACTTGGACTCGGGAAGGGGAACATCACACACCGGGGCCTATCATGGGGAGGGGGGAGGGGGGAGGGGGGAGGGATTGCATTGGGATTTATCCCTGATGTAAATGACGAGTTGATGGGTGCTGACGAGTTGATGGGTGCAGCACAGCAACATGGCACAAGTATACATATGTAACAAACCTGCACGTTATGCACATGTACCCTAGAACTTAAAAGTATAAAAAAAAAAAAAAAAAAAGAATAGGAGTAGCTATACTTATATCAGATAAAACAGACTACAAACCCAAGTCTGAAAAAGAGACAAAGACAGTCGCTATATAATGATCAAAGGAGTCAATTCAGCAAGAGGATATAACAATTATAACACTGGAGCTCCCAAGTATAAAAAGCAAATATTAAGCCGGGCACAGTGGCTCACGCCTGTAATCCCAGCACTTTGGGAGGCTGAAGTGAGAGGATCACTTGAGGCCAGGAGTTCAAGACTAGTCTGGCCAACATGGTGAAACCCTCTCTCAACTAAAAATACAAAAATTATCTAGGTGTGGTGGTGTATGCCTGTAAACCCAGCTACTCGGGAGGCTGAGGCACAAGAATTGCTTAAACCTGGGAGGTAAAGGTTGCAATGGGCTGAGATTGTGCCACCGCACTCCAGCCTGGCAACAGAGAAAGACTCCATCTCAAAAAAAAGAACCAGTAACAAGATCAAAGCCGTAATAAAAAGTCTCCCATCAAAGAAAAGCCCAGGACCTGATGGCTTCACTGCTGAGTTCCACCAAACATTTAAAAAAGAACTAATAGCAACTCTACTCAAACTCTTCAAAAAAACTGAAGAGGAGAGAATACTTCCCAATTCATTCTATGAGGCCAGCATTACCCTGATACCAAAACCAGACAAGGACACAACAAAAAGGAAAACTACAGGCAAATATCACTAATGAATATAGATACAAAAATTCTTAACAAAATACTAATAAACCCAATTCGACAACACATTAAAAGATCATTCACCATGATAAGTGAGGTTCATCTCAGTGATGTGAGGATGATTCAACATACACAAATCAATAAACATGATGCATCGTATCAACAGACCAAGAACAAAAGCCATAAGATTATTTCAATCAATAGATGCAGAAAAAGTATTCAGTAACATTTAACATCCTTGGAACATACCTCAACATAATAAAGGCCATATATGACAAACCCACAGCTAACATGGTACTGAACAGGGAAAAATCGAAGGCCTTACTTCTAAGATCTGGCAAAAGATAAGAATGACTGCTTTCACCACTTTTATTCAATATAGTATTGGAAGTCCTGGCCAGAGCAATTAGGCAACAGAAGACATAAAGGGCATCCAAAATGGAAAGAAAGAAGTCAAATTAGCCTTGTTTGCAGATGACATGCTCTTATACTTAGAAAAAAACAAATATTCCACAAAAAGAATTGTTAGGACTGACTAACAAATTTAGTAAAGCTGGAGGATGCAAAATAAACATACAAAATTCAGTAGCACTTATATATGCCAACAATGAACAATCTGAAAAAGAAATCATAAAAGCAATCCCATTTACAATAGCTACAAGAAATACAGCATACCTAGGAATAAATTTAACCGAAAACTGAAAGATTTATACAAGAAAAACCACAAAACACTGATGAAATAAATTGAAGAGGACCCAAAAAATTGGAAAGATTTTCAATGCTCAGTGACAACAGTAACAAAAGCAATTTATGGATTCAGTGCAATCCCTATCAAAATACCAATGACATTCTTCAGAGAAGTAGAAAAAACAATCCTAAAATTTATATGGAATTACAAGAGACCCTGAATAGCCAAAGAAGTCCTGAGAAAAAAAGAATAAAGCTGAAGGAAAATTTTAAAATTTACTACAAAACTAGATTAACCAAATCAGCGTGAATTAAAAAATAGATGCACAGACCAATGGAACAGAATAGAGAACCCAGATATAAATCCATCCATTTACAGCCAACTCATCTTTGACTGTAAAAGGCGCCAAGAACACACAATGAAGAAAAGACAGTCTCTTCAATAAGTGGTGCTGGCCAAACTGGATAACTATAGGAAAAGAATGAAATTAGATCCCTATCTCTCACCACACACAAAAACCAAATGAAAACGGATTAACGACTTAAGTCTAAGACCTGAAACTATGAAACTGAGGAAAACACTGGGGAAACACTCTAGGACATGGGCCTAGGCAAAGAGTTTTTTGTGTTAAGACCACAAAAGCTCAGGCAACCAAAGCAAATTTAAACAAATGGGATTACATCAAGCTAAAAAGCTTCTGCACAGCAAAGGAAACAGTCAACAAAGTGAAAAGGCAACCCACAGAATGGGACAAAATATTTGCAAAGTACACACCTGACAAGGGATTAATAATCAGATTATATTAGGAGCTCAAACAAGTCATTAGCAAAAAAAGATATGATTAATAATGGGCAAAATATCTGAATAAACATTTCTCAAAAGAAGACATACAAATGGCCGACAGGTACATGAAAAAAATGCTCAACATCACTAAACACCTGAGAAATGTAAATCAAAACCTCAGTGAGATATCATCTCACTCCAGTTAAGATGGCTTTTATCTGAAAGACGGGCAATAATGAATGCTGGTGAGAATGTGGAGAAAGGGTAACTGTCATATACTGTTGGTGGGAATGTAAAAATAGCACTGCCACTATGGAGAACAGTATGGAGGTTCCTCAACAAATTAAAAATAGATCTACCATAGATCCAGCAATTCTACTACTGAGTATATAAACAAAAGAAAGGAAATCAATACATCAAAAAGATATTTGCATGCCCATGTTTACTGCAGCACTATTCACAACAGCCAACATATAGAATCAACCTAAGTGCTCACCAATGATGAATAAATAAAGAAAATGTGTGCTCTTGCTCTCTCTCTCTCTCTCTCTCCACACACACACACACACAAACACACACACAAACACACACACACTCTAGAATATTCAGCCATAAAAAAGAATGAAATCTTGTCATTTGCAGCAACATGGATGGAACTGTAGGTCATTATTTTATATCAAATAAACCAGGCACAGAAACACAAATATCTCATGTTCTCATTCATATGTGGGAACTAAAAAAGTGGATCCATGAAGATGGAGAGTACAGTGGAAGTTACCAGGGGCTGGAAAGGGTGGAGGGGGGATGCAGGGAAGTTGATTAATGGGCACGAATATGTACAGTTTGATAGAATAAATAAGACCTCATGTTAGATAGATCAGTAGAGTGACCATAGTTTATAATAATCTATTGTATATTTCAAAATATCTAGAAGAGAAGAATTCAAATGGTTCTAGCATAAAAGACAAGTATTTGAAGTGATGGATATCCCAAGTACACTGATTTGATTTTTACAAATTATATAAATGTATCAACTTATCACATGTGCCTTGAAACTATGTATATTTATTATATATCAATTTAAAAACAAAATAAAATGGTGGATTAAAGCAGCAGATTAACCCCAGTTAAAGAAGAAATTGTGAACTGAAAGATAGGTGTGAAGAAATCATTCAAAAATACAGCCCAGAGCTCAAAGAGATAGAAAATATGGAAGTTGGATTAAGAGAAATGCTGATGGAGTGAGGTCTCACATCACATCTAATCAGAGTTCCAGCCCTGTCAGCCACTCTTGTGTTTGAAAGGTTCCCCGACATATCCGGTGCCATCTCATCTCTGTGATTTCACCCTGGCTGCTCTCTCATCTTGGGCTGCTCTTTTATTTCTTTCCCTTTTCTTATCTGGAAGTCGGCTTTGATCTGCTTTGATCTTCCCCCATGCCCTCTGAGCTCAGCTCTTCTAGGGTGTTGGAACAGAGGGTGGAGAGTAAAAGAGACAACTATCTCTCTTTCTCATCTGGCCATGGTTGTAGTCACCTTTGTGTCAGTTGTTGCTGCCTCTTTGGCTACTGTGGCCATCCATGCCATCTGTATAGCGGGTCAAAATGCTGGCCTTCTCATAGGTTAAATGTGAGAGTTCTTTAGGGTACCTTGGAAAGCCCCCTAACTTCCCAGTCCCCAAATGTGAGACATCCAAGCCTGGTTCAACTTGTTCAACTTCTTCCGACCCCTTCCCCAATTTTTAATCTTCACATCTAGCACCTTGGGACTGGGTGACTGACCAGTGATGGAGGAAATTCACAATGTCATTTCATAGTACCTAAGTCATCTGGAGTCTCAGGAGTGCCCATAAATCCTTTAGCTCAGCCTTGGCTCTTTGATTTCTCTCAAAGACAATTCCATACCCTCTCTGCTCGTCTCAAGTACTTTTGTCAACTTGACCTTTCCCTCTTCACTTTTAGTAGACGACCTTCTTTCCTATTCATCAAGAAAAGAGAGACTTTTAAAGTGATCCACTTCAGCTTCTCATCCTCCTGCCTATAAATTGAACCACGCCCACAGTATTCCTTCCCTTCAGACCTGAGGTTCAGAAACTTCCTTTCTATCCAGGCCTGTCCTGCCATCTGTCACGGAAACACCCACTCAAGTCCGTTCTACTCCCTGTCTTCAACTGTTTCTCATTAGTTTTCTCCCCCTAGCTCACAGAGGTGGCTCAGTCTCTTCCATTTTATTTCTTTCCATCTTTATTAAGGTACATGACACAAATTATATATATTTACAGTGTACAATGTGGTGTTTTGATCATACATTGTGAAGTGATTAAATCAAGCTAACGAATATCTACCACCTCAAATACTTATCATTTTTGGTGAACATTTAAGATCTACCCTCTTAGCAATTTTCAAGTATTACAATACAGTTTTACTTTCAAGTACAAAGTGGCTGATGTGGAATGGGGCAGGTATTCAGACTTGAAGGAGGGCTGGAACTCTGATTAGATGTGATGTTAGACCTCACTCCATCAGCATTTCTCTTAATCTGACTTCCATATTTCCTCTCTCTTTGATCTCTGTGCTAAATTTTTGAATAATTTCTTTGCACCTATCTTTCAGTTCAGCTGTACAATGGATCTCCAGGATGCATTCATCCGAAGTGAAACTTTATACCCTTTAACCAACATTTCTCCAATCCCCTCACCACCCAGCCCCTGGCAAGCACCACGCTACTCTGCTTCTGTGAGCTCGACCGTTTTAGGTTCCAAACACAAGTTAGATCATGCACTATTTGTCTTTCTGTGCCTGGCTTATTTCACTTAGCATAATGTCTTCCAGGTTTATTCATGTTGTCACAAATGACAGGATTTATTTTTATTTTTATAAAAAGACTGAATAGTATTCCATTACACACGTGCATGCGCACACACTCACGCATACCTCATTTTATTGCGGTTCACAGATATTATGGTTTTTCAAAAAATAAACTGAAGGTCTGCGGCAACCCTGAATCTAGCAAGTCTGTCAGTGCCATTTTTCCAACAGTTTGTCATGTCATGTCACTGTGTCATATTTTGGTAATTCTCACATTTCAAACTTTTCCACTATTATAATATCTGCTGTGGTGATGTGTGATCAGTGACCTTAGATTCCTTAGATTTTTCTACAGTAACCATTTCGGGGTGCCATGAATCTCTCCCATATAAGATGGTGAACTTTATCGATAAATGCTGTGTGTGTTCTGATGTTTCCACCGACCAGCCATCCCTCATCTCTCTCTCCCTCTCCTCCAGCCTCCCTATTCCCTGAGACACAACAGTATTGAAATTCAGCCAATTAATAATCCTACAATGCTCTCTAAGTATTCAAGTGAAAGGAAGAGTCATGTGTTTCTTAGGTTAAATTAAAAGAGAAAAACAATTAAGCTTAGTGAGGAAGGCATATTGAAGGCTGAGATAGGCCAAAAGCTAGGCCTCTTGTACCTAACACTTCGACAAGTTGTCAATGCAAAGGAAAAGTTCCTGAAGGAAATTAAAAGTGCTACTCTAGAAAACGCAAGAATAATAAGAAAGTGAAACAGCCTTATTGTTGATATGGAAAAAGTTTGAGTGGTCTGGATAGATCAAACCAGCTCCAACATTCCCTTAAGTCAAAGCCTAATCCAGAGCAAGGCCCTAGCTCTCTTTAATTCTATGAAGGCTGAGAGAGATGTGGAAGCTGCAGAAGAAAAGTCTGAAGCTAGCAGAAGTTCGTTCATGAGGTTTAAGGAAAGAAACCATCTCCCTAACATAAAAATACAAGGTAAAGCAACAAGTGCTGATATAGAAACTGTAGCAAGGTATCCAGAAGATTAGATAATTGATGATGGTGGCTAAACAACAGATTTTCAATGTAGATAAAACAGCCTTTTGTTGGAAAAAGATGCAACTGGTAACTTTAAGTGGAAGCCAATTGCTCCTTTCCCATTCAAAAAATCCTGAGGCCCTGAAGATTCCTTTCAAAATATTACTGCTCATTGACAATGCACCTGGTCACCCAAGAGCTCTGATGGAGATGTACAAGGAGATTAATGTTTTCATGCCTGCTAACACAATGTCCATTCTGCAGCCCATGGATCAAAAAGTCATTTTGACTTTCAAGTCTTATTATTTAAGAAATATATTTTGTAAGGCTATAGCTGCCATAGACAGTGACTCCTCTGATGGATCTGGGCAAAGTAAATTAAAAACCTTCTGAAAAGGATTCACCATTCTAGATGTCATTAAGAACATTTGTGATTCATATCACACCGCCCCACCTTCTGAGACTTTAGACTCCTGTAACTAATTTACTCCTCCCTCCTCAGTTATATACTATTGTTACTTAGCATTTTAGTTCTTTTTCTAATACCACAAATTAGATGTTATAATATTATTTTTAATCTGTGATTTTTGTTTTTAATTATCTTAAGCCTTATGATCACAAAAGTTGCACATCTGTGCTGATGATATATCTCCTTTACCTGCTAATGAGTTGGCAAAAAAAGCACCATTACCAGTTGGGCACGGTGGCTCATGCCTGTAATCCCAGCACTTTGGGAGGCTGAGGTCAGAGGACTGCTTGAGCCCAGGAGGTGCACTAAACTCTTTCTCTATTGCAATTTCCTTGTCTTGACAAATTGGCTCTATCTGGGCAGCAGGCAAGAAGAACCCATTGGGTAGTTACATCATTCTTTTTTGAATGGCCAAGTATCCCATTGTGTATATATACCGTATTTTCTTTATCTAGTCATCTGTGATGGACAATTACGTTGATTCCAAAGCTTTGCTGTTGTGAATAATGCTTCAATAAACATGGGGGTGCAGGTATCATTTTGATATAATGATTTTCTTACTTTTGGATAAATACCCAGAAGAGGGTTTGCTGGATCATATAGTAGGCCTATTTTTAGTTTTCTGAGAAATCTCCATATTATTTTCCATAATGGCTGTACTAATTTACATTTCCACCAATAGCGTATGAGGATTCTGCTTTCTCTGCATCCTCGCCAGCATTCATTATTCCCTATCTTTTTGATAAAAGCTATTTAAACTCGGGTGAGATGATTTATCATTGTAGTTTTGATTTGCATTTCCCTGATAACAATGATATTGACTATTTTTTTCATATACCCTTTGGCCATTTATATGTCTTCTATACTTTTTAATGTTTTTACAAGGGTGCCAATTACTCTATATGTATGTCTTCTTTTAAGAAATGTCTAATCATGTCCCTTGCTCACTTTCTAATGGGATTATTAGTGTCTTTGTTTGTTTGTTTTTTTGCTGTTGAGTTCCTTGAATATTCTGGATCCTAGTCCCTTGTTAGATTAATAGTTTGCAAATATTTTCTCCCATTCAACAGGCTGTCTCTTCACTTTGTTGATTGTTTCCTTTGCTATGTAGAAGCTTTTCAGTTTAACATAATATAATCCCATTTGTCTATTTTTGGTTTTGTTGCCTGTGCTTTTGAGGTCTTAGCCATAAAAATTTTGCCTAGACAAATATCTTGTAGTGTTTCCCCTATGTTTTCTTCAAGTAGTTTTATAATTTTGGGTCTTACATTTAGCTCTTTAATCCAGAGTCTAGTTTCATCCTTCTGCATATGGATATCCAGTTTTCCCAGCACCATTTACTGAAGAAGGTGTCCATTCTTCAGTGTATATTCTTGGCATCTTTGTTGAAAATCAGTTGGCTGTAAATACATGGATTTATTTCTGTATTCTCTATCCTGTGCCATTGGTCTATGTGTCTGTTTTTATAGAAATACCATGCTGTTTGGTTACTACAGCCTTGTAATATATTTTGAAGTCAGGTAGTGTAATGTCTCTCCTGGTTTGTTCTCTTTGCTCAGGATCGCTTTGGCTATTTGGACTCTTTCTTAGTTTCATGTGATTTTAGGATTGTTTTTTCTATTTCTGTAAAAAATGACACTGATATTTTGAGAGAGATTGCACTGAATCTGTACATTGCTATGGATGGTATGATCATTTTAACAATTTTTATTCTTCCAATCTAAAAGCATGGGATGTCTTTCCATTTCTTTGTGTCCTCTTCAACTTCTTTCATCAGTGTTTCGTAGTTTTCCTTGTAGAGGTTTTTCACCTCCTTGGTTAAAATATTCTTAGGTATTTTATTTTATTTGTAGCTATGGTAAATAGGATTGTCTTCATGATTGCTTTTTAAGGTATTTCACTATTGGTCTATAGAAATGCTACTGATTTTTGTATATTGATTTTTGTATCCTGCCTGCAAATTTACAGAATTTGTTTATCAGATCTAAGAGTTTCTTTGGTTGAGTCTTTAGGTTTTTCTAAATATAAGATCATGTTATCTGCAAAGACAAACGATTTCACTTCTTTTCCAATTTGAATGCCTTTTATTTCTTTCTTTTGGTTGATTGCTTTGGCTAGGACTTCCAGTACTATGTTGAATAGGAGCAGTAAAAGTGGCATCCTTTTCTTGTTCCAGTTCTTAGAGGAAAGGCTTTCACCTTTTCCCCATCCAGTATGATGTTGGCTGTGTCATATATGGCCTTTCTTATGTTGGGGTATATTCCTTCTGTGCCTAGTTTGTTGAGAGTTTTTATCATGAAGGGTTGTTGGATTTTATCCAATGCTTTTTCGACATCTATTGAGATAATAATACGGCTTTTGTGCTTCATTCCATTGATGTGATGTAGCACATTTATTGATTTGCATATATTGAATCACACTTGCATCCCTGGGATAAATTCTACTTGATCATGGTATATTGTCTTTTTGATGTGCTGTTGGATTCAGTTTGCTAGTATTTTGTTGAGGATTTTTACAACTATGTTCATCAGGTATATTAGCCTGTAGTTTTCTTTTTGTTGTGTCATTCTCTGATTTTAGTATCATGGTAATGCTTGTCTCCTAGAATGAGTTAGGGAGAATTCCCCCATCTTGAATTTTTTTGAATAGAGGAGAACTAGTGTTAGCTCTTTAAAAGATTGGTAGAATTTGGCAGTGAAGTCATCTGGTCCTGGGCTTTTCTTTATTAGAAGGTTTTTTTGTTTTGTTTTGTTTTGTTTTTTTCTTTTTGAGACAAGGTCTCATTTTGTCACCCAGGCTGGAGTGCAGTGGTGTGATCATAGTTCACTATAGCCTTGACCTTCTGGGCTCAAACAATCCTCCCATTTCAGCCTCCTAAGTAGTTGGGACCACAGGCACATGCCACCATGCCTGGCTAATTTTGTTTGTTTGTTTGTTTTGCTTAAGAGACAGGATCTTGTTATCTTGCCCAGGCTGGTCTCAAACTCCTGGGCTCAAGTGATCCTCCAACTCAGCCTCCTAGAGTGCTGGGATTACAGGCGTGAGACACTGTGCCTGACTGGAAGACTTTTTATTACTGATTCAATATTGTTACTCATTATCAGTCTGTTCATATTTTCTACTTCTTCCTGATTCAATCTTATTAGGTTGTAAATGTCCAGGAAGTTAGCCATTTCCTCTAGGTTTTCCAATTTATCAGCATATAGTTGTTCATATTAGTCTCTGGTGATCTCTTTTAGTTCTGTGGTCTCAGTTGTTGTATCTCCTTTTTCATTTCTGATGTTATTTGGGTCTTCTTTTTTTGTCTTATTTAGTCTAGCTAGCAGTTTATTGGTTTTGTTTATCTTTTCAAAGAACCAACTTCTCATTTTATTGATGTTTTGTATTTTTTAGTCTCTATTTCATTTAGTTCTGCCCTGATCTTTATTATTTCTTTCCTTCTTCTAATTTTGGGTTTATTCTCCCTTTTCTAGTTCCTTGAGGTATGTTGTTCGATTGTTTGAAGTATTTTTACTTTATTTATATAGGTGTTTACTGCGATAAACTTCCCTCTTACTACTCCTTTTGCTGTGTCCCATTAATTTTGCTATGCTCTATTTCTCTACCTTCCTTCCTTTCTTCCTTCCTTCCTTTCTTCCTTCCTTTCTTCCTTCTTTTCTTTTCTTTCCTTTTTTGTTTTTGAGACAGGGTCTTGCTCTGTTGTTCAGGCCAGAGTGCAATGGCGTGAACATGGCTCACTGCAGCCTCAACCTCCAGACTGATCTCAAACTCCTAGGCTCAAGCAATGCTCTACTTTGGCTTCCCAAAGTGCTGGACTATAGGCATGAGCCACCGTGCCTGGCTGGTATATTGTATTTCTATTTTCATTTGTGTCAGGAAAGTTTTAAACTTCCTTCTTAATATCTTCATTCATTTAGTGGTCATTCAGGAGCATGTTGTTTAAATTCCATGTATTTGTATAGTTTCTAAAGTTTGTTATTGATTTCTAGTTTTATTCTATTGCGGTCTGAACAAACATTTACTACAATTTTGATTTTTAAAAATATGTTGCGATATGTTTGTGGCCTATTATCTGTTCTATTCTAGAGAATGTTCCACATGATGATGAGAAGACTGTGTATCCTGCAGCTGTTGGATAAAATGTTCTATAGATGTCTGTTAGGTCCATTTAGTCTAAAGTGTAGTTAAAATACAATGTTTCTTTTTGATTTTCTGTCTAGATGATCTGTCTGATCCTGAGAGCAGGAGGTGTTAAAATCTCCAACTATATTGGAGCCTATCTCTCCTTTTAGATTTAATAATATTTGCTTTATATATCTGGGTACTCTGGTGTTGGGTACATATGTATTTAGAATGGTTATATTCTCTTGCTCAATTAATTCCTTTATCATTATATCATGACCTTGTGTCTTTTTACTGTTTTTGACTTAAAGTCTGTTCTATCTTATATAAGTATAGCTATTCCTGCTCAGTTTTGGTTTCCACCTGCATGAAATATCTTTTTCCAACCCCTTAAATCTATATGTCTTTACAGGTAAAGTGAGTTTATCATAGGCAGCATATAGTTGGTTTTGGGGTTTTAAAACATCCATTCATTCAGTCTATATCATTTAAGTGGAAAATTTAATTCCTTTACCTTCAAAGTTATTATTGATAATGTGAGAACTTATTTCTGTCTTTTTGTTAATTGTTTTCTGGTTGTTTTGTATATCCTTTGTTCCTTTCTCTCATTGTTTATCACTGTAGTTGGGTGGTTTTCTGCAGTGGTAACATTTGAGTCCTTTCTCGATCTCATTTGTGTGACTTTTCTACCAGTGGGTTTTATACTTTCATGTGTTTTCATGATGGTAAAAATCAACCTTTTGCTTCCAGGTGTGGGACTCCCTTAAGTATTTCTTGTAGGAATGATCTAGTGGTGATGAATTCCCTCAGTTTCTGCTTGTTTGTGAAAGACTAATTCTCCTTCATTTATGAAGGATAACTTTGCTGGGTATAGTGTATTCTTGGCTGGAAAGTTTTTTTTTCTTTTATTTCAGGACTTTGAATATATCAACCCAATCTCTCCTTGTCTGTAAAGTTTCTGGTGATAAATCAGCTGTTGGCCTGATAGGAGTACCCTTATATGTGACTAGATGCTTTGCTCTTGTTTTTAGAATTCTCTTCGTTTTTGATGTTTGACAGTTTGGTTATAATGTGTCATGGAGAAGACCCTTTGGGGTTGTATCTATTTGTGAATTTCTGAGCTTCCTATATCTGGATGTCTAAATCTCTTAATAGACTTAGAAAGTTTTCAGCTATTATTCTGTTAAATAGGTTTTCTATGCCTTTGGTCTCTTCACCTTCTTGAACATCCCAGATGTGTATATTTGTTTGCTTTATAGTGTCCCATATGACACATAGGTTTTGTTTGTTCTTTTTAAAAATCCTTTATTATAGTTTTTTTGAGTGTGTCTGCTGGGGTTATTTCAAAAGACCTGTCTTCATGCTTCTAAATTGTTTCTTCTGCTTGCTCTAGTCTATTGCTGAAGCTCTTTGATAATTTTTTTTTAAATTTTATTCATTGGATTTTTCAGTTCTAGGATTTCGGTTTGGTTCTTTATAATATCTATCTCTGGTAAATTTCTCATTTATATCCTGAATTGTTTTTCTGATGTATTTGTATTGTTAAGCATTTTCTTGTATCTCACTGAGCTTCTTTAACACTATTATTTTGAATTCTTTTTCTGGCATTTCATGATTTTTTTTTCAATAGAATCTACTGCTGGAGAATTATTGTTCCTCTGGAGGTGTCATATTTCCTTTTTTCATGTTTGTGTCCTTACACTGATATCTGCACATTTGGTGTAATTTTTTGGATTGGCTTTTGTAGGGGAAGACTTCTCTCTGAGGATGTATCTATGGTGTTGGTTGGGAAGGACATGTTAGCTTTGATTCTGAGTGCATGCAGTAGTGTAGTCTCCATATTATTTCTTTGGCTATAAACAGCATCGGTGGTGTCTGTGATTTCCTCAGTGGCTTAGGCTGTGGTTGTTAGGGGACTGTGGTGAGTTTTTCTGGGGACAGGAATGTCAAGTCAGCCAGTCCTTGGGCCCCAGCAGTGGCAACAACAGGCTGAGGGTGCCTGTCCTTGGGCCCCTGGGCAGTAGAAACAGGCACTAATGGAAGCAGGTCCAAACAGGCCTATTCTTGGGGTTCCAGGTGGCTTGTTCTGGAGCCAGCAGTGGCAGTAGTGAGCTGGATGGATGGGCGAGTCCTCTGTCCCCTGGGCAGTGTGTGATGGCAGTAGCAGTGGTGGGACAACCCTTGGTCTCCAAAGCAGTATGTACTGATGTTAGCAGTAGCTATGATGCAGTGGGCAGTCCACTCCCAAGGACTCTAGGTAGCATGTGCTGGCTGTGGTGGTAGTGGCAGGCTAGGTGGGCTCATCCTCAAACCCCCAGAGGGAATGCACAGATGCCAGCTACGATGGACAAGGCAGGATAATCTCCAGGTCCCTAGGTGGTGTGTCTGGGCCCTGGAGGGCAGTGGTGCTAGGCCAGGCAGGCTTGTCCTTAGGCCCTCTGGTTTTATACTCAGGCACTGGCTGTAGTGGGCAGAGTGGGGTGGTCTCCAGGCTCCCTGCAGTGGAATTCTCAGGTGGCTACAGCAGTGGTGGCAGTGGATGGTGGGAGCCTGTCCTTGGTATGTGCACAAGTGTGCTTCGGCCCTGCCGCAATTAGAGGGAGGGGAGGGTGTGCTCACAGTGGTTTCAGCCATAGGCAGGTAGTTCTCAGGCTCCAAGGAGCATGCACTTTGGCTCCTTTTGTCCCATGGGCAGCCTCCCTAGTGCACCTCCATTCCCCCAGGCTGCTGGACACTGTGTGCTTGAGTGGTGGCAATGCAGGATTTTTTGCTCCTTAGTTCAGCTAAAATCCAGGTTCTTGTCTCACAACCAGGAAAAAGTAGGCACACAGACACATTGAAAGGTGAGGAGGGTGGAATTTATGAAGTGAAAAGAAAAGTCTCAATAAAAATGAGGGGTCCTGCACACAGGTTTTCCACCTCAAAAAACTGAATACCAGGCCACCACACATAAGCTGAAGAGGCTAGGCTCTCCCGCAGCATAAGGCATGAATTCCTGGTGGCTCCAGCCCATTCTTCCAGTGTACATTCAAGCTCTTAGTCTGAGCCACTCCACATTGATTTACTTCCCTTACTGTGCATGTGTTAAGGGACAGAAGTTTTCACTGTGGGCATTTTTAGGCAAGCCCCCTGTGTACAATGACCTGTGTGGCATTCGGCTATCTCCTGTCTCTATCACTGGGGACCCTGTCACTCTGCTGGGTCCAACCAGTGGCACGCTGCTGCAACCTTCTGGGTAGATGGGGGTTGGAGGATGTCAGTGGAACTCCCAGGATGTGCAGATGCAGGGGCTGTTAGGCTCCAGGGCAGGATGTAGTCTGGTGGGGGCTGGGCTCTGAAACTGGCACTGTGCTACAGCTGCTTAGGACTTAGGGAACGTGTGGGAGCCAGCACGAGCTCCCTCTCTGCAGCAATCTGTTGCACAGTCTCTAGGCAATTCCCTATGCTAGTCTGGGGACCACAAGGTTGAGGAGTTCTCCTGTAGCTAAGGTTACAGGAGTCCACACTAGACCATGAGGATTTCTCACTTATTTCCATACTGGGGAGCCTCTCCAAGCTCCCAGCCAATCCTGGCCAAGATGGCTGCCTTGCTTCCCTCTGCTCCTGTGCCTCAGGTGTTTCCTGTCATTTCTCTGTTGAATTCCAGTGTTTTCATTTAGACGCTCTATGTGAAGTGTGATTATTTACTTACTATTTTGGTTCTTCTTTGTGGAAGAGATGAGTGCTAGATGCCTTTAGGCAGCCATTTTGAAGCCCCTCTCTATTCTCTTATTATTTTGGCAACTTCCAATCATGTCAGTCTGAGATTAATCTGTGAGAATCCTGGGTGTCTAACCTAGGCATGCTTTCCTCCAGAAAGGATCTGTGTTTTTCTCAGGAGCCTGGGAACTAGAGTCAGTTTAGCCTCCTTGAATGTTCCAACTTCATGCAAAAGTCTGAGGCCCACCTTCCTCCCTTGCTACTGGTTCAAGGCTTAGTTTTCTGATTTGTTACTGATATAGCATTTGCCTTCAGGGAAACCTGCCTTTGGATTCATTTACATTCATAGCTCCCTGCTCCAATCAGGTTTCAGCTTTGGGTTTATTTGGTTTGTGCAATTTTTGTTCTGTTTTGCCCTTAGAGATTTCCTTTAGCTCCTATGGATCCAACAATGCATTAAAAGATCTTTCATCCAGAATCTAGGTTTGTTTTTCTAATGGCATGAGAACCTTGAGGTTGTCTAGTCCACCACACTGCTGAAAATGTAAGGAGTCAGTAGTATACTTTTTACCCTGGAGACAATGAAACGCCATTAAAGGCTGTTTGAAGAGGAAGTGACATGATTAGATAGATAGGAGTGAGGCTGAGACTGAGGAGGTCACTAACAAAGGTATTATAACAGCCCAGGCAGGCGATGATAAGGGCCCAAAGTATGGAGACAGATGACAGTTAAGATATGATTACCATAGACTTATCACAATTGAGTGATTATTTCTGAATAATTAAGCTGTTCCAAGTTCATAGGTAGCAAAGCAATGGTAATTATCATTACTAACCACAAAGCACTCCTAGGTTTTTCTTTTCTAAGTTAAATGAGTCAAATTCTTACAAGGAAGCAAAACACCTTTTAAATCTGTATTTATTCTAAACATTTGACCTTGGCAAGAGCCACAGCTGATCTCTGTAACTGCTGTAGTAATTGCTGTAACCCTTTGCTTATCAAGATTTGTAATTGCTGTAGTCCTTTGCTTATTATCTGTCTTAAGGCCACATTGCATGTGGATCCAACAATACAAAAGAAACATCTGTTGCAAAACTCTCTAAGGCACTTATAGAGTGGCTTTGTTGTACAATAATGCTATCATATTACACACTTACAGACACACACACTCATACAAAGAGATACTACAAAATATTTAGAAAGGAAAAAACATTTGTATGCGCCTAATCAACCCATCAGAAACAAGCTTATTCATTGTCTACTTTGCCTAGTCCTCTAAAGCATCATATTCTGTTGTACGGAAGGTAGTAATATAAAGAAGAAGATGACTACATTTTGTTAAAACTGCTAACTTCAGGAAGAATGAAGCTGTAGCTTAAACATGTTGAGCTGTAATCAGAAACAAGGGCAATGACTGACTACTAGATTTCTCCCAGAATTTCAGTAAGGGACTGGGCATGTTTGTTAATGACCTACATTCAAGGTTTGTTGTGTGTGTTTTTTTAAATAGTAATGAAAGGTTCAGATTTCTAAATTGCATAGTAGACATACAACCATCATCCAGAAAGCACAGTTAACATGGTTTTGTATTTGTTTTTTCAAGGAAGGAGAGCCATATTAAAGAAACAGGAAAAACAATCATCTAAGTTCGGATTTAATTATTTTAGTGCATTGATGTTTAATATTCCCAGAAGAGTAAATGAAGGATTTTAAATGGGTTTTTCATAGCCACCTCAAATGTAACAACACATCTAAAATATAGCTCTTCATATATCCCCAAAACCTATTATCTCCCCCATCCTCCCCTTCTCAGTAAATAGAACTAACTATAGGGGTGAAAAAGGTGTGATACCCTTCTTCCCCATCATAAGGGTCATGGCCAGCACTCCTGTAACAAAAACATGTTAACAAGAGGAAAGTATAACAGATTTATTTCATCACAATTTTATACGACATGGGAGTCTCCAGAGATAAAGACTCAAGACTCAGAGAAAACTGTCTGTTTTTATGCTTAGGTTCGATGAAGAATGAACAGCCGTGTAGATTTGTGATTGGACAAAAGGGAATGATCTGATGCTAACAGTCCGAGTGGGGAAAGCCAGCAAGGCCTGTTTGTTCAGATTTTTTTGGTCTCTCTGTGTGGCACTCTTTCCTTCCCAGTACAGGGCAGGACCCCTCTGGAATGAGGGTCTTATGACCTATTATCAGGCAAGATAGGTCAGAGAATTTCTTTTTAGCCAGCTCCTACACAGAAAGGCAGGGGAAGGTTCAAGTAGTATTTCTAGTTTCTATGACCCACCTTGGGGAAGAGGAATTCTCATTTCTATGGCCTGCCTTGAGAGAGAAAGGGAAACAGGAGAAAGAAGGGCAAGAGAAGAGCAAGGAGAGCCTTTGCTTCTGAGGCTCTTCCGATGTCCCTCAGTTCAAAGTACTCGGCATACCCAAGCACCATGCTTTGGGGTATTGTTCTCTGATCCCCAACAGAGCGCCATCACACACTCACTTCTCAGAGGCAGAACACTAACAGCCATCTTTCTTTCCATCATTCTGACGATTAGTCATGAGGAAATCCTGAGGGCCAAACTCCAAAGTCTATCTCAAATCTGCCCACTTTCTTCCATTGCCAGTGCCTCTGTCCTCGGTCATGGTCACCTGGATAGTCAATATAGCTTCTTCCTTATCTTTCTGCTTCTGCTCTCCCTTCCTCCCCCATCCCTAATTTATCCTCCCCAATTTATGTTTAAATAAACATAAATCAGATTCTATCACTCCTCTGCTTCTTATGTTCCTGCTGTCTTCGGAACAGTCTAAATCCCCCCACAGGACTTCCACTGCCCACATGCCGTGGCCCCTGCCTATCTTTCTCTGATCTCTCACACCTCCATCCCCTCATTTGCTAATTCTAGCCACACTGGCCTCCTTGCAGTTCTAGAAGCAAACTAACCTTTTCTCCATAATGGAGTCTCTGAATTTGCTCTTCCCTCTGCTTGGAATGTTCCTTTCCAGCCTTCTTCATCCTTCTCGTCTCACCTCATAACATCTCTGCATAAAGGCTTTCTCTGACTACTCTAACTAAAGATGTTGCTCCCATCATTGCTTCATGAAGCTCCTTGTTTATTTCCTTCATAGCACATGTTACAATCTATAATTATTTTGTTTATTATCTATCTTCACCAGAACAGAAGTTCCTTGAAGGCAGAGTCTGCCATGTTTACTGCCATAAATCCGTGCTGACTATAGTGCCTGACAGAAACTTATTAAGTATCTGCTAAATTAAAATATAATTTCTCAATCTTCCCTTCCGGAATTTTACTATTTTACAATTAACACCTGGATGCTTGATAACCATGCTTCACTTGATGCTTACAGCAAGTTGAACAATGTCTGGGTTTTGACTCTAATTTAGGGTGTTAATTTTCTAAGTTAGGGTCTAGAGATCACCTACTATATTGCCAATCAATAAATATAATAGCAATACTTCTCATCAGTATCAAAATTAACAAATGGCTTTATTAACAAATTATATGGCTTTATTGAATAGAAGTGTTTCAACAAAGAATCAATGGTCTGGTCAGGTGCAGTGGCTTGTGCCTGTAATCCTAGCACTTTGAGAGGCTGAGGCAGGAGGGTCACTTGAGCCCAGAAGTTCGAGACCAGTGTAAACAACATAGTGAGACCCTATCTTTACAAAAAATAGAAAAACATTAGCTGGGCATAGTGGGATGTGTCTGTAGTCCCAGCTACTCAGAAGACTGAGGCAAGAAGATCCCTTGAACCTGAAAGGTTGAGGCAGCAGTGACCTGTGATCATGCCACTTCACTGTAGCCCAGGTGACAGAGAGAGACTCTGTCTCAAAAAAAAAAAAAGAAAAAGAAAAAGAAAAAAGTAAAACAAAACAAAAAACAAAAGGCTGAGTGAAGTGGTTCATGCCTGTCATTCTAGCACTTTGGGAGGCTGAAGTGGGAGGAAGGACTGTCCAAGAGTTCAAGACCAGTCTGGGCGACATAGCGAGACCCTGTCTCTACAAAAAATTAAAGAATTAGCTAGGCGAGGTGGCACATGCCTCTAGTCCCAGTTACTTGGGAGGCTGAGGTGGGAGGATCACTTAAGCCTGGGAGTTCGAGGCTGCAGTGAGCTGTGTTCGTGTTACTGCACTCAGCCTGGGTGACAAAGACTCTGTCTCAAAAAAAAAAAAAAAAAAAAAAAAAAAAAATTGATAACCCTGAGCACTTCTCTATATTCCATTTTCCTCTTTAACCTCAGGACTTCCCCAAACTTTTGCTCTTTTCTCTTCGATACATTACCAGTTGCTGATTCATCCAATATTCAGTTCAACAAAAATTAATTCAAAGTCTACTATGTACTGGGCACTGCGTTAGGAACTGGGTGTACAAAGGTGAAAGGATAACAATTGGAGGATTAACAGACATAGTCTCCCTCCCCACAATTCCACATGTCACTGAATCCCCAAGGCCCTTCCCCAAGCACAGGTTCCTAAAGATGAAGCCACCATTGCCCAAGGGGAAGGCACATGATGTGTCCAGAGATGAAAGACTTAAAATCAAACAAACAAAAGCCAGATTCATATATAACAGATAAAGATCTGGGAAGTATACTGGCTCCCCTCATGCCCACCCCTCCATCTAAGCTTCTAGCCCAGACTGAGAATCCTCTGAGGGTAGAGATCTGCAGCAAGAGTCAGATCCTGGCAAGGGCACCAAGGATGTCCCTGGCGAGGGAGGCCTTGCATCTTGAGCCTATCAAGGGCTAAGTCTTGGGAGCTGCGGAGACCAGGGAGGGGCTGGTCATCCATCTATCCAACAAGTATTTCCTGAGCACCTAATATTAGCTAGCCACTATTCTAGGTACTGAGTGTTCTGTGAAAAAAACAGAGAAAAATTCCCCCTCTCATTCTGCTTTCATTCTGAGGGTGAAGAAGATTTCTATTTGTTTCCTAGGTGGAGCCTGAAAAAGTGAGAAACACTTCAGAATTCCCTCAACCCTCTTCACCTCACAGCTGAAGGATGGAAAACGCAGAACAGAAGTAGAAACTGGGAGGGTGTGAAGGGAATATCTGCATCAGCCACTCAAAATCCCTTACTATGTGAGATGTGTGAAAGACTAGCAGTTCTTACGCATTAGAGAATTAGCTGAGCGAGGGTGGCAGAAGTGAAAGGGCTTCAGGTTGGGGACACGGAGGATATAGAGTGCATGGCTTAACTGTGCTAAGCAGGGCAGTGCTGCTAAGATATCAATGAATGTGGGCAGAAACACAGCTGGACAATGAAAAACAATGGGATCAACTTCCCCTCAGCAGAAGTCAGTGTGAAGAGATGCCCAACAACCCAGGGACCAGATATTTCCCCCATCCCCAGAATTATGATGCCAAGCAGGTCCGCAGAACTTTGAGGTCATTCTCAAGAGCAAGAGGGAGAAAACAGGAAATCCTGAATTGACTGAGTTTAAGATGGAAGTGACTAAGAAAACAGAATAAGCAAGGTTGTATTTTCTGCCACAGGAAATTTAAGGATTTGTTTTGTTTTGTTTTTTCCTTTGGGCACACTTGAGATCATGGCTTGAAAGTATGGTGTCCACAACTAAGCATGAATAAGATGCCATCTTGCCTTTGGGGGGCTCTTCCAGTTGCCAGATGGCCCTCTGTCCTTTCTCTACCCACCTCTTCTAAGTCACCACTAAGACAGCCCCTCAGCCTGTTCTCTGCCCCCCAGCCTTTCCTCATTCACTTGTAGCCCTCTGCAACCTACTAACTTCAGTGAATACCCCAACATCTAGAAACTCAGGGGAAATCAATGCTACATATCTGGGTTCCTGCCACACCACAGACAGATCCTGGCTTCAGATCAGACTTGAAGTGATATGAAAGGAAAACCTAAATAAATAATATCTGGGCCAGTGCCAATGCCCACATGCATTCCCTATTTCCTTAAACATTATTTAAAATTCTATGTGTTTTGAGCACTTCCTCCTTTTCAATAGACTCTCTTTAGCTAATGTAACAATCAAGTGTCAACTAGGATGAGGGAAGTTCTACAAAATTTCAAAAGAGAGCTCTGATAGTAGGGAACCTCGCTGGTGAGCTTAGAGGACTCCCAGTGTGCTGGTCATGCTGCTCTTCTTTTAAAAAGCCATGATGAATCTGCTTTGAAGACACTTCTAAAGTATATGCAAAAAATACAAAAAGCACTGAGAGGATGGCTTTTTCAATTGAAGGGCATTTCCAATGATACTTATTCAGCTAACAGACATTTAATGGGGCACTTACTATGTACTAAGCTCTAGATTAGAGGCAGAAACTAGAATGATGAACAAGACACAGCCCTTGTTCTCAAAAAATTACAGTTGCATTGGTTTGATGGTGGGGGAAATAATAGGCAAGGACAACCCAGCAGAATCGGCACCAGATCTGAGGCAGGCACAGGGTGTCTTCAGAGCCTAGAGGAGGAGAATAATAGCCCCTGCCTTCAGAATGCCAGGGAAGGCTTCCTGGGAAAAGTGACATCTTAGCTAAACCCCAAGAATGAGCAAGATTCAGACAAATGAATAGGAGTGGAGGACGGAGGCAAGGGGAGGGTTTTCCCTGCTGAGAAGCGTGCACAGCTTGAGAGAGTATGGTGTTTGGGGGAAGCAGTTCAGTGTATAAAGCTGGAACAGCAGAGGCTGAGGGAAGAAAGGAGGTTAAAAGTGAAGCTGCAGAGGTGAGCAGAGGCCAATGTGGGAAGGAGCTTACCTGCCATGCTAAGGTGTTAGGACTTTATCCTAAGGGAGCTTCTCGGAATTCTGACTGATCAGAGTTTCATTTTAGAAATATCCTAAGTCTCTAATTCTGTTTTGACCCCTGATTACTTCCCTAACTTGCTCACCTCCAATCTTTTCTTTACAATGCATTCAGTCATCTTCCTGCAGCAAGGATCTGGCTGTATCATGTCCTTGCTTAAAACACGTCAAAGGCTCCCCATTGTTTTTTGGACACAATAAAAACTTCTCAATATGGCTTATCCTACGTGCCACTTTGCCAGGGAAGCTCCAGGTTTACATCTGTTATCCTGGCATAATTGTTCACTTTCACTCTCTAAAGTGGCCTGGCTGAACAATAAACATATGGCCACCTCTTCCACACCTGGTATTAGCCGAAAGGCTGGGAAACAATATGGTCAGCTTTACAGATAAGACCTTGCTCACCTCTTCCAGGCCTCTCCTGCCATCCACCTCATCCTAAGGCTCTGCTAAACTTCCTTCCGTTCTTCAAACTGGCCAAGTCTCTCTTGCCCCTTCCTCCTGTTCCTCCCACCCCAGCCTCTCACACACTGTTCATGCTGCTTGAGATTCTCTTCTCTCCTCACTTGGTTTGGCTCATTCTGTGTAGTAGGCAAAATAGTGTAGTGAACTGTTTTTCAAACTGTGGGTTGTGACCAATTAGTGGGTTGTGAAATAAATTCTGTGGGTCACATCTAATTTTTTTAAAAAAGTAAAATGACTAAGATAGATCAAAGCACACTGTCAATAAACATTGTTTTGTGAAACTGTGAAGCTCTTGTATAGGGATGTGTGTGTATGTGTGTGTGTATGTACCGGGTCATGACATAAAAGGCATTTCTCACTGTGGGTCACAGTCAAAAGGTTTGAAACATCAGCGTAGGCTCTGGGGTTACACCAGCAGCTTGGTCTAAATGCTGACCCTGCCACTTCCTAGTTCTGTGACTGAGGGCAAGTTTTAAAAAATCTCTTTGTGGACTTTCTTCATCTGTCTCATAAGATTGTTATGAAGATTAAATGAGCTTGAACATTTAAAAGTATACCCAGCACACACAACATGAGTGTTGGCTACTGCTACTATCATCACCCATCCCTCTGGTACCAGCTTAGACATCACTTTCTCCAGAAAGCGCCCCCTGCCGTCCTAAAGCAGGGTTGGGTGCCCTCCTGTACATGTTTGTGTCCTCTCCCTATTCTGATACCTCATTTGTTTGATTAGGTCTGTTAAGCCATTAGACTGGAAGCTGCATAAAGGCAGGAACTTGTTCACCATTGACTGCCTAGCAGTTAGCACAGTGCTTAGTGCATAGTAGGCATTTAGTAAATTTCTGTGGGATGAATAACTTACCCTTTGAAAGAAATATACAGCTGTTTCATTCTAATAAAAAGTCAACTTGGAACTTATACACTTGAGAAGTCATGGTTATTTTAATCAAGAATCTGTCAGTTTAGATTAGTCTTCGTTCTCCTAATTTGAACTGTCAAAGGGGTTGTATGACATTGTTATAATACACACACTCATTAGTAATGGGAAAAAGAGTTTAGGTTGGATGGCTTCTTGACCTAAAATTCATAAATAGTTCAAAAGTCAGTGCCTCTTAATATTCTTTTAATCATCACAATAATGAAAAAGGTGGCCACTGCAGATAAAGAAAAGATGGCATGTTTACATGTACTTACCACCCTTCTGGTCTTTTAATTGACTTCTTCTGCAACTGTGGCTTTGTTTTATTTTTTCATTCATATCAATGAAAGCCTTTAGTAGTCTCATTTATCTCTGTTTTTCATGCATGAATCATGCTTTCCCATATTTTTAAAGTAAAAAAGAGGGGGGAAATTAAGTTTAAAAAGGTTTTAATTGGATGTCTTAATGTCAACCACATAATACACATTTACTATGTTGATACCCTCTCGAATTTCTACAGTCAGTTCTATAATTTGAGGCACACTTTGCAATGCTCTGATGATTGATATAAAGACACTTTTAAGGAAATGTGAAGGCAAGCAGCAGTTTCTCCCAAAATGGAGGACATTGTAAATGCATCCAATTTATGAACAACACAAAAAACTGTATGCAATGGCTTGCAAAGTAGTCTACATGTCTAGATGTGGCCAAAGAACACAGTCCAAAGTCAGTGCTGTGCTAGTGGTAGATTCACTAGGATATCAGAGAGTGGTCTGGGGACTCCCGGGTCACACTATTCCTTCCTAAATCAGTTAGACACATAGTTACACAGTAAGTCAGATGCTGATAAGCGCTATAGAGTGAATGCGCAGGGAAGAGGGAGGAGCACCACTGGCAGTGAGAAGGTGTTGATTTTGAATAAAATGTCCAGGAAAGCCTCCCTGAGACTGTAACATCTTAACAGGATGTGAAAAGAACGAGAGTGTGAGAATGTGCCATGTGTGTAGGACTCAGAAAAAGGGCACTGCTCTGGCACACTGGAGAGGGAGCTTAAAAGCTCTGTGAGATGGGACTGTCGGGATGGATCTATTACATACAATTTGCTCAGCCACTTTTAATTGCCTTGGAGGACACTCCTTTCACTAAGGCATTTAAAAAGCATACCTTAATGGGGCACCAGCAACTCTAAAGAGCTCTGTAGTGGTTGTCATCTGTAGGCTGAGATGACCAGGGATAACAGGGATGGTGCAATGGAACTGGGTTTCCTGATCTCACTGGGAATACTGGGGTCCTGGAGCAGTCAAAGCAAATAGCAGTGCTTAACTCTTGGAGATGAGCTAGGCACAATAATCATAGTAAACCACAGGGATGCCATGGTATCAGTTTTCTGTTTTTTGGTTTTTTGGTTTTTTTCTTACTTTCAGGATGTGTGGTGGTGGTTAATGAAACACAGGACCTATGGAAAATAGATAGGCAGCCTACTAAGTGAACTTAATATAAATAGGAAACCTAACTACTGTCATTATAGGGGATTCATGGCCTCTTATTCAGCTCCTAAATCTAGGCCAGTTCACACAGCAAGAACCTCTTGAGGGGAAGGTCTGAGCCCTTTGAGAACGAATCCTGCAATGTAGCCACAGGTGTGTATAGTAAATCTTCCCCTAAGCCTTCCCTAGAGGTACCTGAAGCTATTCACAACAATGATGGTACTTAGTTAGATAAGCACTTATTTGATATTGGCTCTGAACTGACACTAATTTCTGGAGATCCAACAATGCCACTGTAGTCTACTGGTCAGACGGGGAACTTACAGAAACCAGGTGACACATGGGAAGTCTTGGCCTAGGAGCTACCTCACACCGAATCCAGTTAAACCACAGACCTACCTCTAGTTATTTCCATGGTCTCAGAATGTATGGTGAGAATAGACCTGCTTAGTAACCTGCAGAATCCTCCCCACTGCTTCCACCACCATGGAGTTCAAGTTATTAGGGTATTAGAGAGACCGGGCAGAACCGCTATAATTATATCACCTCCCCTCTAAAAATCTTTCTGGGGAAATTACAGAAATTAGTGCCACCATCAAAGATTTCAAAGTTGTAGGGGTAGTGATTTTTACCACATTCCAGTATAACTTGCCTGTTTTTCTGAAAAGCCACATGGACTGTCGAGGATGACTGTAGATTATTGCAAATATAATCAGGTGATGGTACCAAGCATAGCTATAGTTCCATCTGTGGGCTCTTTACTAGGGCAAATCACAGCCCCAGACATCCAATATATAGGTGTCAACCTAGAAACTTTCCTAAAATCCCTATTAAAGATAATGAGAATCAGTTAGCCTTCATGTGACAGGAACCACAGTATACTGTCTTTACTGTCTTGCCTCACGGTTGTGTCAACTCTGCTATGTCCTTCAACAGAGGCAAGAGGGACCTTAAATTTCTTGAGGTCTGTCCCACAGAACATCACACTGGCTATCACACTGATGACACAGTGCTAACTGGACTAATGCAAGAAGTGGCAAGCACTCTTGATGCTACATGTATGTAGGAGGTAGCCAATAAATCCTGGGAAAGATCAAGGGAATGCCACATCTGTGATGTTTTTAGAGTATCCGCTGGTCTGGAGCATGTCAGGATATCCCCTCTAAAGTCAGAGACATGTTATTGCATCTGAAATGCCCAACATAAGGAAAGAAACATGATAATCATGGGCCTCTCTGAACTTTGGAGGCCATGGGTATGCTGCTCTGTCTATTTCCTGCCAGTTTTGAGTGAGGACCAAAGCAAACAAAAGGCCCTGCAGCAGGTCCAGGCCTCTGGATAAGCTGCCCCAACACCTGGATCATATAACTTAGCAGAACCAATGGTAAGGGAAATGCCTGAGGCAGACAGGTGATCAGTGGAGCCTCTGACAGGCAGCAGTAGGAATATCACAGAGCAGACCTCTAGGAGTGGACCGCTAGGGTTTTGGAGAAAGGTCATGCCTTCTTCTGCCTACAATTATTATCCACCTAAAAAACAACACTTGGCTTGCTACTGTACCCTGATAAAGACTGAATGCTTGACCACAGGACACCAAGTGACTATGTCAACTCATGTTATGGGTGTTACCTGATCCACAGAAGATGAAACTGGATGTACGCAGTAGCATTCCACTGTCAAATCAAAATGACACAGATGAGAGCTGGGCACAGTGGCTCACACCTGTAATCCCAGCACTTTGGGAGGCCGAGGCGGGCAGATCACAAGGTCAGGAGATCGAGACCATCCTGGCTAACACGGTGAAACCTCGTCTCTGCTAAAAATATAAAAAATTAGCTGGGCGTGGTGGCGGGCGCCTGTAGTCCCAGCTACTCAGGAGGCTGAGGCAGGAGAATGGCTTAAACTCGGGAGGTGGAGCTTGCAGTGAGCCGAGATTGCGCCACTGGACTCCAGCCTGGGCGACAGAGTGAGACTCCATCTCTTAAAAAAATAAAAATAAAAATAAAATAAATGACATAGATGAAATCAGTCCTGAAGCCCATGTAAACAATGCAAGCAGGTGGCTCATACTCCATGGAGCATGATCCCACTCCTTCACTGCCTCTCCCTCAACCTACACCTAGAGCTTCATGAATAATTCTCTATTGTCATTCAAAAGGGGTAAGTATAGGATTGGTTTAAACATGAAATCAGCCAGGATTGCTAATACGTCAAGTATGCCAGCGCTACCCAGAAGTGGGTAACTGCCAAACTACAGCCCCACTCAGAAGTGCTCCTGAAAGACCGCAGGAGAATCCTCTTAGTCAACAGCACTGGAAACAGCACATCTTCACACAGGACATCCTGGAAGACAAGATATCCAATGGGTGCTGGCCAGGGACTCAGAAAGAGTAACAAGGAGGCATGTGGATTGACCTTTCAGGATGTGCACACAATGCGAAGATATTTATGTCACTATAAATGCTTGCCAGGGGACGTTCACTGTGGAAGAGGTTCTCAAAAATCAGGTGGGAAAAGTGCTCGACTTAGTGGCTGTCAGTAATAATCTTCTTTCCTAGTCATTCCAGTGGTTGTTCAGCGGGCCATGTAGCAAGGATGACCTCAACAGGCAGGGGCTCAACAGCATGACTGCTCCTCACCAAGGAGACCTGACTACCACAGATGCGGAGCATCCAAAATGCCTGGAGTGGCAGCTGATGCTACATCACTAGCAGGGAAAACAGCCAGTTACCAGGTGGCAGGTTGATTACATTGGACCCCTTTGTCATCTTCTTTTTTTTTTTCTTCTTTTTGAGATGGAGTCTTGCTCTGTCGCCCAGGCTGCAGTGCAGTGACACAATCTTGGCTCACTGCAACCTCCACCTCCCAGGCTCAAGCAATCCTCCTACCTCAGCCTCCCGAGTACCTGGGATTATAGGTGTGCACCACTATGCCTGGCTAATTTTTGTGTTTTTAGTAGAGGTGGGGTTTCACCGTGTTGGCCAGGCTGGTCTTTTTTTTTTTTTTTTGAGACGGAGTCTCGCTCTGTCACCCAGGCTGGAATGCAGTGGCCAGATCTCAGCTCACTGCAAGCTCCACCTCCCGGGTTTACACCATTCTCCTGCCTCAGCCTCCCGAGTAGCTGGGACTATAGGCGCCCGCCACCTTGCCCGGCTAGTTTTTTTGTATTTTTTTAGTAGAGACGGGGTTTCACTGTGTTAGCCAGGATGGTCTCGATCTCCTGACCTCATGATCCGCCCGTCTCGGCCTCCCAAAGTGCTGGGATTACAGGTGTGAGATACCGCGCCTGGCCCAGTGCTTTGTCTTCATAGGGAGAGACACATTGTGGGTGTAGCTTTGCCTTCCCATCCAGAAGCCCTCTGCAAGCACCACTGTTCGTGCACTTACAGAACACCTTATTTATTTTCACAGCACCTTACGAACAACCCTACACAAACTAGTCCAGAGTATAAAAAAGAGCAAATACATTCCAACTCTTTTTGTGAGTGTAACATGACCTTAGAATCAGAATATGACAAAGAGAATTTTAGAAAAAACAACCCTAGCTAATTTACTCATATAGATGCAAAACTCCTGAATAAAATATTAGCAAATCAAATCCAGTAATATATATCAAAGATAATATATCATGGCCAAATTCAGCTTATTCCAGGAATTCAAGTTTATTTTAATATCTGGAAATCAACTAATTTATGAAATTAACAGCCTAAAGGAGAAAAACCTATAACTACCAATATAAATGCTAAAAATGGAGAAACTCAACATATAGTCAAGACAAAACTGTTAAGGAACAGAGATCTGCAAAAACATGAGTTAAACCTCTATCTTGATGACAAAATGTTTAAATCATTCTCTTTAAGTCTAGGAAGTCCATGATCACACTTTCATTCAGCACTGTATAAGTCATTTCACCTAGCATGGTATGGTAAGAAAACAAAATACAAAGTGTATGGCTTGAAAATTAAGGAATAAGTTCATTACTATTTATAGATTAAATGACTTTCAACATAAGAAACCCAGAAGAATCTACAGATAAACTGGGGAAACTGGTAAGAATTAAGCAGATCTGCTGGATACAAAATCAATATACAAAAATTAATTCCATTCATTTTCATCAACAAACAGAAAATGCAATTTATAAAATGACACATTTTACAGTAGCAATGAAAATACATTACCTCGGACTAAACCTATCAAAGTACCTCGGACTAAGTACCTCGGACTAAGTACCTCGGACTAAGCCTATCAAAGTACCTCGGACTAAGCCTATCAAAAGATAAACAGAACCTGTGTGAAAAACTATAAAAAAACACATTAAGGAAGAATTAAATGAATAGAATGATTGGATATCATAAAAATATCACTTCTCTGAATTGACTTAAAGATTCAATGTAGAGCCAATCAAAACTCCAACAGGTTTTATTCAAGAAACTTGACAAACTTTCATGTGTGAAAGCAAAGGGTCAAAAATAGCCCAAACTAATCCCACCACTTTGGGAGGCTGAGACAGGCAGATCCCTTGAGTCCAGGAGTTCGAGACCAGCCTAGGCAACATGGCAAAATCCCATCTCTACAAAAAAAAAAAAAAAAAAAATTAACCAAGTGTGGTGGTGTGAGCCTGTAGTCCCAGCTACTTGGGAGGCTGAGGTGGGAGAATCACCTGAGCCCAGGAAGTTGAGGCTGCAGTGAACTGCAGTTGTGCCACTGCATTCCAGCATGGGCGACAGAGTGAGACCTTGTCTCGGGGTGGGTGGCGGGGGGGAAGCCAAAACATTCCTGATGAAAGAAAAGTCATCAAGAATTGTTACAAAAGTGATGTGATTAAAACTATTTATCAGTGCTGGGTTGGCCATATCACTGATGGAGCAGAATAGGGAGGCTATAAACAGTTCCATGCACATATGTAAATCTACTTTAGGTTACAGATGGCATTGCAGTTCACTTGGGAAGGGACCGACTTTTCAATAAATGATTCTGGGACAGCTGGCTATCCATTTAGAGGTAAAATCGGACTTCTACCTCAATCATATACCAAAATTAATTCCAGCTGCATTAAATATTTAATTGTGGGAAGCAAACTATAAGAAAATGTTAGTCTATATAGAATTATCTTTATAGTCTTGAGATAAGAATTTCTTAAAATAACACAAGATACATACAAAAAGTACAAACCATAGAGAAAAAAAATTCTACCTCATTAAAATTCAGAACTTCTGTTATTCAAAAACTCCATACAAAGTGTAAAGACAAGTCACAAACTGGAAAAACGTTTATGAGATATGATACTTAGGCTCCAGAATAAAGAACTCCGACAAATCCATTAAGAAAAAGACAAACAACCAAACTGAAGAATGACCAACAGACATGAACAGACGTGTCAGATGAGGAAACGTGGATGAGTCATACCTATGAAATGTGTCGACATATGAAAATATGCTAAATTTCATTATAAGAAATACATTTTAAGACCGGGTGCAGGGGCTCATGCCTGTAATCCCAGCTGAGGTGGGTGGATCACCTGAGGTCAGGAGTTTGAGACCAGCCCGGCCAGCATGGTGAAACCTCGTTTCTACAAAAAACACAAAAATTAGCAGGGTGTGGTGGTGGGTGCCTGTAATCCCAGCTACTTAGGAGGCTGAGGCAAGATAATCGCTTGAATCTGGGAGGTGGAGGTTGCAGTGAGCCGAGATCGTGCCATTGCACTCCAGCCTGGGCGACAAGAGTGAAACTGTCTCAAAAACAAACAAACAAACAAAAACAAAAACAATGATAAATATTTTAGAACAAATGATACCCACCCATTAGACTGGATTTTTCTAGGGGAAAAATTAGTGAGGACACACAGCAACTGCAACTAGAACTTTGGAAAACAATCTGGCATTACCTAGCAAATTTGAAGATGTTCATATTGAATTGCATGGCAATTTTGCTTCCAAATATATGCCCTAGAGAAACTCCTGTCCATGAGAACCAGGAATCGTGTACAAATATACAAATGTAGAAACAGCATTATTTACAATACAAGAACTTGACACATAATGAGGATAGTATTCCACAGTAGAATAAACAAATGCATTATAATATAAACATACAATGAAATACTATACAGCGGTGAAAATAGGTGAATCAAGAAATGATATTGAATGATAAAAGTCACAGAAAAATAAATTCATAATGACTCTACTTATGTAAAGTTCAAGAGCCTGTGAAACGAAATATATGTTGCTTAGAGTATAAACATGTAGTAAAACTATAAAGAAAAGCAAGGAATAATGAGTAAAGAGAGGTTCCTCTGGAGGTAAGGAAAGGGGTAAGTCAGCGAGGCAAGTCCCTAGTGCTGGTGGGGGTGTGAGGGAGTAAGACCTCCTCTCTGCTGCAGGCCAGAGTGTGAACAGCAGATCACTGCGTGCCTATGGAGGGCAAAGGCAAGGGAGAAAAGGAGAAGAACTGAGGATTCTGTACCACAATAACTTTCCTACTTTATTTTTGTCTTGAGCTGAAGTTGCCAAAATCATAACATGGAAATTAGAACCATCTGTTGACAGGATAAGTTAGTGAACTGGACAGAATTTACCAAGAGAAATTCAGAATAATGTATTTTAGAATCTGTGTCAAATCACGGAAAAATATAAAGCAAGCCTATTTTATTTGGGAGGGGAAAATAATGCCATTTCATCATTGTTTATAAAAGTAAAAATACAGAAATAACCTAAATGACCACTGGTTAAATAAAAGAGTATACATTAACACTATGGTACGCTGTTATAGTTGTTGCAAAAAATTAAACAGACCAGAACAAGAAAAGTGAACCAATGGAATAGAATTGACTTGTTAAACAGATACTATTTAGTGCAGGTTAAAGAGTCATTTCAAAACAGTAGAGAAAAATAGACTAGTCAATAAATGTTGAGACAACTGGCTGCCCATTGCCCTTATCTAAAATCATTCGCAAATACTTTAAATGCACATGGATTACAGAAAATTTAAAATAAAATATGGGTGAATATGTTCTATAAACATGGTATAAGAAAAGCCACCTTAAAAACACAAAAACCAAAAGCTATGAAGAAGAAGAGGAATAAATATGACTAAATAAAACATAAAACTTCTACAAAGACACCATTAAGAAAGTTGAAAGACAATTCACAGGTTGAAAGATATTTGCAACATAAATAGCAGAGAAAGAATCAGATGTGTGTGTGTGTGTGTATATATATATAGCTATAAAATCAATTTAAATGAAAAAAAATCCAAAAGAAAAAATAGGTTAAAAAACAGGTAATCCATAGAAGAGGAAATAGAAATATCTACTCAATATGTGGATATATGCAAATTATACCTACTATGTAATGCAACTTTTTACCCAAGTGATAAAAACATAAGGCTTGAAAACATCACGTGTTGGTGAGGGTGTGGTGAACAGGCTGCAAACCAGGGTGTGAATTGATACTGATATTCTGAAGGGCTGTTTGGCTGTATGAATTACGATGAAAATGGGCGCAAATTATGACCCAGAGAATCCATTTCTAGGAGCACACCCTAAAGAAACATTCACATATGTGCACAAGCTTATTCACTGAAGCATTATTTGTAACAGTGAAAAACATCCAAATGTCATCAGCAAGGGAATAAGCTATGATAGCCAGGATTGCAGGAGTTTTTAAAAATATGGCAAATCTCTACATATTGACATACACTGAAGGACAGCCAAGTGATATTCTTAAGTTAAAAAAAGGCTTCAGAAAAATGCAGAATAATGTTTTAAAACAAAGTCAATTATATATATTTTTAAAGGTACATGTATGTATGTAATACACAGACAAAGGTATCGGAGATAATCACCAAACTGGTAATAGTTCACTCTGGGGAGGGGACTGTGTTGGGGTAAGGGACAGTCAAGAGAGGTTTTGACTTTATATTTGAATTTTTAAAAATTAAGAGTATATTTACTTATATAATTTTAAAATAAAAATTTATAAAACAATTAATATACAAAATTATAAACTGTATAACAGGGGAATGGGCAAAGTCCTCTGGGAACATAGTGAAAGGAGAAACCAGTTTAGCAAGCAGAAAGATTTTGTAGCAGTTGTGACATTTTCACTGGGCCTGGCTATTCAAATAGGATTTTGTCAAGGATTTATAATTTGATGGAAGATTGTGGCAGATTATATTTTCCAAAGATGACTATACCAACATATGTCTCATCCAATATGCTTTTCTTTCGATATGACATTGACACTCCTCCATGGAGAGGTTGGGGAGGGTCTATGTCCCCACCCCCTTAAACTTGGACAGGGCTTTGTGATTGCCTTGATGAACAGAATGAGGTGGAAGTATTACAGCATGACTTCTGAGATTATTCAACTTCTGTCTGGTCCTTTCTTTCATAAAATACTCATCCTTGAAACACAGCCACGATGCTGTCAGGAAGCCCAAACTAGCCTACACGGAAAAACCACATGAAGAGGCTCATGTGGGGAGGAACTGAGGCCTCCAGCTGACAACCAGCACCAACTGCTGGACACGTGAGTGAGCAAGCCTTCAGATGATTCCTGCCCCAGCCTTTGTGCTCCCTGGCTAAGGCTAGATATGCATCATGGAACAGAGACAAGCCATCCCCACTGTGCTCTATCCTAATTCCTGACCTGAGAATCCTTGAACAGAATAAATGATTATGCCACGAAGTTTCAGTGCAATGTGTTACACAGTCAAAGTAACTGGAACAAAGACATTCTAAAGAGAAGACAAGTAATGGAATGTCACAGGGCACTGTGAGTACTGGCAGTTTTAGGTGATGAAGCCCATAGTCTGGCTGGGACCAGACTATGAAAAGTACTTGTATGGTACTATTTTAAAAATTAGACTTATCCTATTGCCAGTGGAGAACTGTTGAAAGCTTTTAAGCTGGGAAGTGAAATGCTAAGATCTGCATTTTAGCAAGATACCTCTGAGACTACTGTAAAGGAAAGATTGCAGAAATGAACGACTTAAAAATAGAAAAAGCCCCTCTGATTAAGATGGATCCCAGTCAAGTAAAATGGTGGGATCCCCGCTCTGGCTACATGTTTTTGACTTTTTCCTCTTTAGGATTGCTTCTTATGCTCATTTATACTCAATTTCACTTGTATTAAAATGTTAGGAGGGAAAACTTCTGTCCATACAAAAACCTGCCACAGATGTTTAAAGCAGCTTTATTCATAACTGCCAAAACTGCAACCAAGATATCCTTCAATAGGTGAATGGATAAACTGTGGTACATTCTATTCAGCACTAAAAAGAAAAGCGCTATCAGCTCAGTGCGGTGGCTCACGCCTGTAATCCCCACACTTTGGGAGGCTGAGGCAGGTGGATCACAAGGTCAGGAGATTGAGACCATCTTGGCTAACACAGTGAAACCCTGACTCTACTAAAAATACAAAAATTAACCAGGCATGGTGGCACGCGCCTGTGGTCCCAGCTACTCGAGAGGCTGAGGCAGGGAGGCAGGAGAATCGCTTGAACCTGGGAGGTGGAGGTTGCAGTGAGCCGAGATTGCACCACTGTACTCCAGCCTGGGCGACAGAGTGAGACTCTGTTTAAAAAAAAAAAACAAAGAAAAGAAAAGAGCTATCAAGCCATGAAAAGACATGGAGGAACCCAGAGTGTTAATTACCAAGTAAAAAAAAAATCTAAAAATCATACATACCATCTGATTCCAACTATATGACGTTCTGAAAAAGGAAAAACTATGGAGACAGTAAAAAGATCACTGGTTGTTAGGGGTTAGTGGGAGGGAGGGACGAATAGACAGCACAGAGGATTTTTAGGGTAGTGAAACTACTATGTCTGATACTATAATGGTGGATACACATCATTACACATTTGTCCAAACCCACAAAATGTATAACACCAAAAGTGAACCCCAGTGTAAACCGTGGATTTCGGATGATTATATGGCAATGGAAGTTAATTGATTGTAACAAATGTACCACCCTGGTGTAGAATACAGGGTACATGGGAAATCTTTATTTTCTGCTCAAATTTGCTGTGATCCTAAAACTGCTCTAAAAAAAGAAAGTCTATTTTTAAAATCTTAGGAGAAAAAAATGTTAGGGGGTGTCAGAATACAAAAACATTTTCCTTAATGCTCTTCTTTCAAGTTCTGGATCTAAATCTGTTTAAGAATACAAAGCAAGCTGTCTAAAAATTATAACCACTTATAACTAATTATCTATGTGACTAATGCCATCCTTATACAAACATCACTATAACCCCCAATTTCTTGTTTTTGTGTTTATTAAAATATCCTCATCATTCTCACAACTTGCTTTGTAAGAAAACTCTATAAACATGAACTTGAAAAAGAAAATAAACCTATACTAATAAACTCTAGCACGTATACACTGGATATTATAGATCTATATAAGGAGAAAATGTGAGATACATGGTCCAAGGATATAGGTGAGAACATATAACTCAAAACATAAAAAGCCACCTCTGTGGTAAGGGAAAAGATGCCTGTATGAATATAAAAGCAAAGATTTATAAGGTGATGAAAGATACTAATGAGAACGTTTCATTCTCATATTGGCAGAAGATCTTCCATTCTACTTTCTGAGAAAATCAAGAGGACGAATGCATTGAAAATTGAGAGTTCATGGAGAATAGAGACAGGATGCAGTGACTCAACAGTGAGTCAGTCAGATCCTCAAGGATCCAGAGTAGTCGCAGAGCCCAGTAGGAACTCAATCATGTAATTTATTGGAGGCCAGTTTTGTATAATTTTATACTGTGCCTTTCTCTAATGTTAATTGTTCAAGAGATGATTAACCAATTTGTGGCTACTGTGCATCTTGCCTTTTCACATCTTCACTTAATGCCTGCCTTTGAAAGAGGTCATAATTTAAATTCTTTATGAAAAATAGGAACTAAAATTAATTTTCGATTTAAGGCATGTAGTCAATTTTTGAAACAATGAAAAAGGAAAAAGTAAAACAGAAAGAGAGAAAACACTGAAACAAATGGTAAAACAAGATTATAGGACCATGTTGTGGTTTGAATTTATCCATGCTAGTTCTATCCCTCATTAACAAAGTTAAATAGAAGCCAACGGTTGCTGTATTTCACAAAATAAAATCTGATAAATAAACTTCCTATTCCTTAACCAATTTACCTGCACCCAAAAGATTACAAACTTCTGCAGCTTCTGACAAGCATGTGATTGGAGAGACAATGGAAGGAGGTGTTGCTAGTAAAGGCAGCTTTGGATCATCATCAGAAAATGTCATCAGGTCCTGACAGAAAACACGAGAACATGAGAATTGAAGAATAAAATTAACATCACTGGATGGACAATTTATGGAGCTACAAAGTATCTAAATGTGCTACCATCATCATAAACACATTCTGATTTAATTAACTCAAACATACATCTATCACGTGGCTGTCTACTGGGCGTAGGGAGGTTTTCTGCCCTTGGGAATCCCCACACCTTGCTGAAGACACTTTGTGTAGATAGCAAGGATTTTGTTTAGGGCACTACCTTTACCTACCACCCTTCAGCATCCTTACAGCATACTATCTCAGAGGCCAATTATCTTGTCTCATTGGTAATCATAAAGCCAGCTGTATGTATCTTTTATTCATGTTTAAAACTTTTAACTTTTTATCATCAAGTAAAAACTAGATACAAAAGATAATCAATCCAATCATGCAGGTCAAACAATAATCAAATGATGGCTAATCTTGTTTCATTTATATCCCTACCATGCCTCATTTGTGATCTGTGACAACCTGTTTCACTTTGAGGCAAATCCTAGAATAATCCCTTGTTTCATTATGTATCTCTGCCTTAGTCCATTCCGGGTGCTGTAACAAAATACCATCAACTGAGTGGCTTATAAACAACAAAAATTTCTTACAGTTTTGAAAGTTAGCAAGTCCAAGATCAAGGTGTCAGTACAATATCATACTGATGTCTGGCGAGGACCTACCTCCTAAACAGTCATTTTTTCACTATAACCTCTCATAGAAGAAGGTGACCAAGGAGTTCTCTTGGCCTCTTTTATAAGGGCACTCATATTCATGAGGGCTATGCCCTTATGACCTAGTCACCTCCCAAAGATCCCGCCTCCTAATACCATCACTTTGGGGGTTAGGATTTCAACTAAGAATTTGGGAGGAAAACAAGTGTTCAGATGATAGCAATCTCTAATTGATAATAGCTGCATCAAACTGATAAACTTCACAGTTCCTAATGTCATCAATTACCATAAACTGTTCATATTTCCAACTTCTAAATGTCATAAACAGGTTTTTCTACAGCTTGTTTGAAAAAGGATCCAAATGAAGTCTATAGAGTAGGTTTACTTGGTATGTTTCTTTTTTTCTGTGAACTAGGGATTTTTCTCCATTGTAATTAACATACAGTAAAATGCACAGACCTTAAATGTAGAGCTCGATAACTTTTATCATATGAGTATACAGTTATATAGTAACCACATTTCCTTCACCCAGAAAGTTTCCTCAAGCTCCTTTCCAACTGATACCATCCCACCACCCTGCATCATGACCGCTATTCTATCCCTATCACCATTACTGAATTTTGCCTGTTCTTGAATTTCATATGAATGTAATCATACACTATGTATACTTTTGTGTCTGGTTCCTATTGCTCAACATAATGTACATGAGATTCATCCATGTTTTGCTGTATAGTTCCTCCCTCCTTTCCTACCTATAAGAAAGGAGGGACAGATTACACAAAAAACATATGTGAATGTATCACAATTTGTTTATCCATTCTCCTGCATATGGATAATTTCCAAAGTTTATCTATTATGAATAAAGCTACTACGAACATTCTTGTACAAATCTTTTTGTGGACAAATGCACTCATTTTTCCTGGATGCTACACGGTAGTAGTATAGCATTTCTAGCTTATAGGACAGGTCTATTTTTAACTTCATTAGAAATTGCCAAACCATTTTCCAAAGTGATTTACCACTTTTAAAAATGCAACTTTGAGTTCATTTTAGTTCCACATGTAAGAATTAATAGAGCCTATGTAGCCTTTGCCGTGTTTCTTCCAAAAGTAACATCTTGCAAAATTGTAGTACAATATCATACTCAGGATATTGACATTGAAGCAGTCAAGATACAGAACATTTCTATCACAATCACAAGAATCCTTTCTGACGCCCTTTCATAGACATACACTCCCTCAACAGAACTAATCTGTTCCTAATCGCTGTTTCATTTTTATAGTTGTGACATTTGAAGAATGCTATATAAATGGAACCATATAGTATGTAACCTTTTGGAACTGGCTTTTTTAGCCTTGCATAATTCCTAAAGATTCATCCAAATTGTTTCATTTCAATAGTTTCTTCCTTTTCATTGCGTAGTAGCCTTGATACAGATGTAACATAGTTTAACCTGTAAAAGGACCTCTGGGTTGTTTCTAGATTTCGGCTATTACAAATAAAGCTGCTGTGAACATTTGTGTACATGTTTTTGTATGATATACATTTTCTTTTCCTTTTTGAGACGGAGTCTCAGTTTGTCGTCCAGGCTGGGGTGCAGTGGCACCATCTTGGCTCATGGCATTCTCAACTTCCCAGGCTCAAATGATCCTCTCACTTCACCCTCCCAAGTAGCTGGGACTACAGGCACGCGTCACCATGCCCGACTAATATTTTTTAATTTTTTTTTTTTTGAAATGATGTGTAGCCATGTTGCCCAGGCTGGTCTTGAACTGCTATGCTCAAACAATTCACCCACCCTTGGCATTCCAAAGTGCTGGGATTACAGGCATGTGCCACCGTGCCAGCCTAGATGTTCATATCTCTGGTATAAATTCCTAGGAGGGCAGTTGCTGTTCATATAGTAGCCACGTTTAGATTTATTAAAAAGTACCAAACTGTTTCCCAGAGTAGCTGTACCATTTTGCATTCCTACCAGTAATATATTAGTGTTTTAATTTCTCCATATTCTCACCAGCATTTGGTGTTGTCACTACTTTTTTACTTTAGCCATTTTGATATTCATTGCATGTTTAAATTACATTTTCCTGAAGGCTAATAATGTGGAACAACTTTTCGTGCACTTACTTGCCATCTGTATTTGCTAAAATGACTGTTCATAACATGTGCCCATTTTCTAATTGGACTGTTTGGTTTTAAACTGGTGAGTTTTAACAGTTCTTTAAATGCTCTAGATATTAGTCCTTTGCCAGATATGGGGTTTACAAATATTTTTTCCCAGTCTGTAGATTATTTTTCCATCCTCTTAACCGGCTCTTTTGCAGAGCAAACATTTTTAATTTTGATGAGGTCTGATTTATCATTTTTCCTTTTAGGGATCATGCTTTTATCCAGTTCTTTTTCTTTTTTTTTTGAAATGGAGTCTCGCCTTGTCACCCAGGCTGGAGTGCAATGGTGCGATCTCGGCTCACTGCAACCTCCACGTGCGGGTTCAAGTGATTTTCCTGCCTCACCCTCCCGAGTAGCTATGATTACAGGTGCGTGCCACCACTCCCAGATAATTTTTTGTATCTTTAGTAGAGACGGGGTTTCATCATGTTGGCCAGGTTGGTCTTGAACTCCTGACCTTGTGATGCACCTGCCTCAGCCTCCCAAAGTGTGGGGATTACAGGCACGAGTCACCGTACCCGGCCTCAGTTCTATATCTCAAAGATTTTTCTCCTATATTTTCTAAAAGTTTTATAGTTTACATTTAAGTCTGTGATTAACTTGGAGTGGATTTCTATATAAGGCTTAGGTTGAGATTCATGGTTGTCTGAATGTCCAATTGCTGTAGCACCATTTTTTGAAAAGGTTAATCCTCCTACACTGAATTTCTTTTGCACCTTTGTCAAAAATCAGTTGGTCATGTTTGTGTGTGTCTATTTCTGGGTTCTCTATTCCGTTCCACCGATCCAAGTGTCTGTCTCTCCACCAATACCGCACTCTCTTGAATACTGTAGCTATACACAGGCATTAATATCAGGCAGAGGGATTACTCCCATTTTGTTCTTCCTTTTCAAGACTGTTTTAGCTATTTTAGGGCCTGTGCCTTTCCATATCAATTTTAGAACAAGGCTCTTATCTATCCCTATAGAAAACCTTTCTGGGATTTTAATAGGAATTACATTAAACCTATAGAATAATCAGGGTCATCTATATTATGACACCTTTACTATGTTGAGTCTTCCAATCCATGTAACATGACAAGTCCCTATTTGGGTCCTCTTTAATTTCATTCATCAGTATTTTATAATTATCAACATATAGATTCTGTACATGTTTTGTTAGATTTATACCTAAGTATTTCAATTTGGATTTATACCTAAGTATTTTAATTTATACTTCAGTATTTTAATGCCTAAGTATTTCAATTTATACTTAAGTATTTCAAATGGTATTGTCTTAATTTAAGTTTGCATATGTTCATTGTTAGTATGTAGATATTCAATTGATTTCTGTATGCTTTTATATATTGCTGGATTCAACTGGCTAATATTTTGTTCAGAATTGTTTGCGTCTAGTTTCATGAGAAATATTAGTCTGTAGTTTTCTTTTTTCGTTCCATCTTTGTTTTAACTTGGGATCAGGGTAATACTTGCCTCATAAAATGAATTGGGAAATGTTCCCTCCTGTTCCATTTTCTGGAAGACATTGTGTAAAATTGCTGTTAATTCTTTATTTTTTGATTTTTTGATTTTTGAGACAGGGTCTCACTCTGTCACCCAGGCTGGAGTACAGTGGTGCAATCACGACTCTCACTGCAGCCTCAAACTCCCAGGTTCAAGCAATCCTCCCACCTCAGCCTCCTGAGTAGCTGGGACTACAGGTGGGTGCCACCGTACCTGGCTATTTTTTTTTTTTAATTTTTGTAGAGATGGGGTCTCTCTAGGTTGCCCAGGCTAATTCTTCTTTAAATGTTTGGTAGAATTCTCTAGTAAAACCATCTGGGCCTAGAAATTTCTTTTTCAGGGGACTTATGCTTCAAATTCAATTTTTAAAATGATTGTAGAACCATTGAGTTTGGGTAGTTTATATTTTCTGAGAAATTATTTCTTTTGATTTGTCAAAGTTATAAAGTTTTGGGGTTTTTTTTTTATAGAGTCTCACTCTACCTATGTATTTTGATTATCTATTTGTTTTGTTGTTTTGTTTTTGTTTTTGTTTGAGACAGAGTCTCACTCTGTAGCCCAGGCTGGAGTGCAGTGGCATGATCGGGGCCCACTGCAAGCTCTGTCTCCCAGGTTCAAATGATTCTCGTGCCTCAGCCTCTTGAGTAGCTGGGACTACAGGTGCGCACCACCACGCCTGGCTAATTTTTGTATTTTGTATTTTTTGTAGACATATGGTTTCACCATATTGGCCAGGCTGGTCTTGAACTCCTGGCCTCAAGTGACCCACCTGCCTTGACCTCCCAGAGTGCTGGGATTATGGGCATGCCTGGCCCATAAGTATAAAGTTGTTGGTATTAATCTCTTACTATCCTTTTAGAGCTGAAGCAATTGTAGTGGCTATCTCTTGTCTCATCCTGATACTGGTGATTTGTGTCTTCTCTCTTTATCTTTGCCAGTCTTGTTAGAGTTTTATCAACTTTTATTGCTTTTTAAATTATTTTTTATTATTTTTACGTATTTATCTTTTTTTTCAAAGAACTGGCTTTTTGTATCATTTCTTTTTCTCTGTTGTTTTCCTGTTTTCAATTTCATTAATTTCTGTTCTTTATGATTTCCTTTCTTCTATTCCTTGTGCATTTATTTCGCTTTTCTGAGTTTCCTGAGGAAAGAGCTTAGATTATTGATTTCAAACCTTTCCTCTTTTCTATTGTAAGCGTTTAAACAACTAAAAATTTTTAAATGTTTACATTATAAATGTAAGTACTGTAAATTTCCCACTCACCACAGCTTTAGGTGTATTTCACATATTGCTAATGTCGAGTGAACCATAACATAAACTGGACCTTGGGTGATTATGATACGTTAATGTAGATTCATTGATTGTACAAATTTGACACTCTGGTATAGGATGTTGATAGGGGTGGGAAGGGTGTACTTCTAGGAGGGGTAGAGGACGTAAGGGGAAATCTCTGTACCTTCCACTCAATTTTGCTGGGAACCTAATATGGCTCTAAAAAACAGTCTGTTAAAAAAACAAAAGAAAAGACCAGAGTGACTTTTTTTAAATTTTGAGGGAGAGTCTTGCTCTGTTGCCCAGACTAGAATGCAGTGGTGTAATCTCGGCTCAAGCTGTCCTCCCAATTCAGCCTCCCTGGCGGCTGGGACTATAAGCACATGCCACCATGCCCAACTGATTTTTTTTTTGTAGGGCCTCAAGTAATCTTCCTGTCTTGGCCTTCCAAAGTACTGGGATTACAGGCATGAACCACTATGCTTAGCCCAGGGTAACATTTTGTAAAGATTTTTTAAATATTTAATAAAGATTTTATAAACATTTTATAAAGATTTCTATAAAGCAAAAAAAGTCATAAATAAAAATTTTAAATCAAATGGAAAATAGATAAAGAACCAGGAAGTGGGCTAATTCTCTAATACACAAATTGCTCTTAGGAATTGGTAAAGACAAAGATGAGAAACCAAACAGGAAAATAAGCAAAGGACATGAATAGATTTAACAGTAAAAAGAAACAAAAATGCCCGATAAACACATAAAAAGTTACAATAAAAAATTAAAATAAAAATTTTCTTCCTCTCAGATTGACAAAAATGAAAACTTTTGATAACGGTATTTGCAAAGATGAGGGGAATCAAAATGATAGACTGTATAAACTATATACCAGTACTGTGTACCAATATAAACTGGTACAACTTTTAGGAGGACAATTTGGCAGCACTTTTCAAAATTAAAAATAAGTATAACCTTTTGGCAATTCCCCTTCTGAGACAGCATCATAAAAATATATGTACAAGGGTTATTATTGCAACTATGCTTTAACAGGCAAAAACATGAAAAATCCAAGTGATTACCAATAGGAAATGGCTAAGATTATATATATATCTGTGTGTGTGTATATATATGTATGTGTGTGTGTGTGTGTATATATATATAAAGAATACAGCACAGCAATATGTACTGATACTTTAAAGGTCTATAAGATTTCATTTACTAAAAAAGCATATTTTGAAATATACATTGAATGATTACATGTATTATACAGAAAGATGTCCATGATATATTGTTTAGTTCAAAGCATGTTGCAGAGCAATACATATTGAATGAGACCAGTTAGGTAAAAGAAATGTGTGGACACAAAAATTTCCCCCCAAAACCACTAGAAACTGCTGGAGTTGCCTCTGGGGAAAGGAACTTGAGAAGCATGGAGGAGTAAGGAGTCACTCTGCTCTGCACTCTTTACCCTTTGATGTTGTCTGAACATTTTTCAATAAGTACTTTCTAATTTAAAAAGAAGTAGCAAGAGTACAAGCATGAAAATAAAAAAAAAAACTTTTAAGCATAAAACGATGTAGCAAAAAAGATGCAAGAAAAATGAATTAACATAATTAGAATAAGTATAATTTCCATTTCTCTAACAACTTTGGTGAGATCAAATTTTAGGAATTATAATAAATGGCATCCCAATAAACCAAAAGATAAAAATGTATACTCTTCATTTGGCAAAATAACAAATGAAGGCAGTAGGAAACAAACATTTATCGTGTATCACTATCAATTTAGTAAATCACAACTAGACTGAAGGTTTTGGTCAGCTTTAATTTCATGTGAACCAATTCATAGCATCTCTATCTGTTTCTATGGAAACAACTGTGACCAAAAAAATCACAACCTCGTTGTTGAATCTCCTCAAACAGGAAAAGAGTAAGGTCTTTTGAGGTGATGAAAAGCTGCAAATAGCCTTATTCATTAGCAAATCTAATAATAAAAATTCTGGGCAGTATATATAGAGAAAACAGATCCATGTCTGTCATAAATTTAAAGTCTTTCCTTAGTTTTGAAAGTAACATTTAGGCAAGCACTGTTCTGCTTTTAAAAGCTCTATTCTGTTATAAATTTTGTTTACTGCATTTAAGATAATTTTTCTTTCATTTATAAAAAGAGAATAGTTAAATAGGTTTCTATTTAAATTTTTAAGAGATATTTTAAGGGCCCCTCATTCTGCCTAAGCAATCATTTATTTCTCATTCCGTAGATGTAGTACATTTGACAACAACAATTAGGTTTACTGTTCAACTTACTAGGTTTTGTCTTCTGCTACAAGAGCAGACTACTGAAGAGGACATATTGGAATGTAACAAATGCTCCTAATAGTAATAAGATGCTTGTCAATAGGATAATGGGATATTGTTATAATACAGTGATGCTCTGAAAAAGGAAAATCCAGCTTCTAAACTTCTTTTGAGAGAAATGCACCATTTTTTTCTCACTGAAATAAGATGTAGAGTGATGTAGATCAATAACACTGAGTTTCTCTGAAGTAAGAAAAAATTAGTAATCAGGATTTAAAGACTGATACAAAAAAAAAAAAAATAGGTGACATTTTATGTCTTTGGTTCCAAAGCACATAGGATTATTCAAGTCTGTTTCCTACCTCAAAAGCCATCAGGAGAAAATAGACTGACCTCAAATTTTAAAATCATTTTGGCTGGGCACGGTAGCTCACGCCTGAAATCTCAGCACTTTGGGAGGCCGAGGCAGGTGGATTGCCTGAGGTCAGGAGTCAAGACCAGCCTGGACAACCTGGTAAAACCCTGCCTCTACTAAAAATACAAAAATTAGCTGGACCTGGTGGAAGGCACCTATAGTACCAGCTAGCTACTTGGGAGGCTGAGGCAGGAGAATCACTTGAACTTGGGAGGCAGAGGCTGTAGTGAGCCAAGATCGTGCCCGTGCACTCCAGCCTGGGCGACAATAGAGAGACTCTGTCTCAATAAATAAATAAATAAAATCATTTTGACTTAATGTCTTATCTTTAAATTTTATCTATTTATTTATTTTACGGATGGGGTCTTACTATGTTGCCTAGGTTGGAATGCAGTGGCTATTCACAGGTGTAATCATAGCATACTATCTCCAGTTGCAAACTCCTTGGGCTCAGGTGATCCTCCTGCCTTAGGCTCCCAAGTAGCTGGAACTACAGACACACACCACTATGCCCCGTTGTCTTATCTTTTAAAATAATCTATATGTACACACACACACACACACACACACACACACACCCCTGAGACACAGTTTCACTCTGTCACCCAGGCTGGAGTGCAGTGGTGTAATCGCAGCTCACTGCAACCTCTGCCTCCCAGGTTCAAGCAATTCTCCTGCCTCAGCCTCCCAAGTAGCTGGGACTACAGGCAGACACCACCACACCGGGTAATTTTCATATTTTTAGTAGAGATGGGGTTTCACCATGTTGGCCAGGCTGGTCTTGAACTCCTGACCTCAAGTGATCTGTCCACCTTGGCCTCCCAAAATGCTGGAATTACAGGTGTAAGCCACTGTGCCCAGCCCCTAAAATAATCTATGTATTTTCAGTTGGTGAGTTATTACAAAATTAAAGAACAGCGAAATTTTAATTTCATGTAGCTTTCTAAGCTGTTAGAAAAACAATTGGATCCAATACCTAATTGGGTTGGGGAAAGGCATCAGGAACAGAAAGTAAAACAGAAAATAATAATTCCAACCTTCCTTGTAGGAATTGCGGCAGGGAACACTAAACAAAGCACTCTGAGCACAAGACTAAAGCAGCATCTTTCACAGGAAAAAAAGAGAAGCTAACGTTCATTTGCTGTCTATTATTCATTCATTTCTTCAGTAACAAAAATTTGTCAACTGAAGATTCAGCAATGAATAAAGACTAAAAATGTCTCTACTCAAGAAGATTTTCTTCTAGTGGGAGAAACAGACAACAAACAGAAAAACGAATTAATGAGATAATTTCACAGTCATGAGTGAAACGCGTTTCTAGTATGTATGTTCATACTTTGGGGATACCTCCCTTCTCCAAATATAGAGCAATGAGAGAGAAAATGCAAATGTGAAAATTAAAAAGATGTAGTCATGCTCAAAACCAAGATTAACATCTTCATGGAACAGAAACAAATAATGGTAAGGAGAGGGTGAAGCTGTGGACCTCTGGGGCTCTGGGTACAGAAAATGTCAGAGAAAATCAGGAGCTCAACTCTTGAAGGCTACAGTGTTGATTCAAGATAGGAGTGCTGAATATGGACTCCCTGCTTGAGATTATGCTCAGGTATTAGGATCCCCACTTACAAAGGAAGCTGAAATAAGCTGTCATCAGTCACAGCCTGGGGTTGTGGCTTCTAAAAGTATTAGACTCGAATAGGAGAGAGGACGCAAACCTCTCTAGAAATTAAAATACAGCATCCTTTGTTCTAGGGACGAGATCTGCAATATCTCTGATACCAGCAAAAGAAAGCAATTCCAAGCTGCCAGTAAGTCCTGAATGTGGATGAGTAGTTCTGGGTATCAGGAGGAGGCAAATGAAAGACTGTTAAGCAGGAAGGAGAAAGGACACAGAGAGAAAGATTAAGAAACAAAAACAAAAACTTGAGCTACTCAAGATGAGCTTATAATCCAATAGTCTAAAACACAGAAAGAAAACCAAATTCACTCCTGAAAAAGTCAATATAATAAAGAAATACAAGGGCCAGGTACAGTGGCTCATGCCTGTAATCCCAACACTTTGGGAGGCTGAGGTGGGCAGATAACCTGAGGTCAGGAGTTCAAGACCAGCCTGGCCAACATGGTGAAACCCTGACTCTACTAAAAATATAAAAAATTAGCCAGACGTGGTGGTGGGCATCTGCACACCCAGCTACTGGGAGGCTGAGGCAGGAGAATCACTTGAGCCCGGGAGGCGGAGGTTGCAGAGAGCCGAGATCATGCCACTGCCCTCTAGCCTGGGTGACAAGAGCAAAATTCCATCTCAAAAAACCAACCAACCAAACAAACAAAATAAATAGAAAGTATTTAAAACTGAGTACACGTAGTCTTAAAAGATAATGAAAAGGACATTTAATTTACGGAATAAATCAAGAAATAAAAACAGGCAGATATGAAATAAGTACAAATGGATACAATTAAGAAGCAATGAGAGGTTCTCTAAATAAAAAATAGAGTTACTGAAATAAAAACCTGGCAGAGTGTGGTGGCTCATGCCTGTAATCCCATTGCTTTGGGAGGCCAAGGCAGGAGATCGCTTGAGGCCAGGAGTTCGAGACTAGTCTGGGCAATATAGTAAGACCTCGTCTCTACAAAATATTTAAAAAATTAGCCAGGCATAGTGACGAACTCCCAGCTACTTGGGAGGCTGAGGTGGGAAGATCACTTGCACCCAGGAGTTTGAGGTTACAGTGAGCTATGATCATTCTACTGCATTCCAGCATGGGCAACAGGGTGAGACCCTGTCTCTAAAATAAATAAATAAATAAATAAATAAATAAATAAATAAATAAATACCTCACTGGACAGAAAAATTCTAAGTGGGCACCTATGAAAGGAGAATAAATGAATTGAAAGATGATCTAATTAACTACAATGCCATATGGAGATATGAGACAAAAAATGTTTTAAAAAGCAGTTGAAAGACATTAAAAATGACAGAGTAATCCAATGTATATTTAATGGAAATTAAGCAGAAACAGTTTTCAAGGAAATAGAGGAAAAGTAATGTCTGAAGAGCTGTATGCTAAGATTAAAGATGTGAGTTGTCATGTGAAAGAGCAAACAGGAATTAAGTAGATATTTAAGTAGATAAGTTAAGTAGATATTTAGTCTGAGAAGGTCGCAGAACACTGCAGAAAGAACAGCAAGTCCTGTTTCTGGTTCTGGTGGCTCCCTCTCTCAAGATCAACCCAGGAGGTACTATAAAGGAATGACATCAAAATGAGAAGAAACTGAAAGCCCCTGGGGAGACACAGAGCTCTTTTGAACTGGTACATTTGTGTGAGAGCGAGTAGGGGTGTTGGTGCTGGCTTTATCCTGGGATGGTAGGAAGGGAGTCTGCAGTGACAAGATAACATGGGAAGAAAGTATCATAATGACACTCCATTCACTGCCCTGCAACCGGCCTCCACAGCTACTGTGACTCAGGCAGCTGTACTCAGGAGTACCTTCCAGTCTGTGCAGAAGCCGAGTGGGCAAGGAGCTGAGAAAATTTGGTGGGGACTGGGGTAGGCTTGGGAAGATGCTTCTTCACCCTTCCTCTTCCTGTCCCTCAGGTGGGCATGTGGTTTGTAATTTAAGAATTATCACCCCTAAAGACTACTTCCTCTTGGGGTATTAAGAATTAAGACCTAACTTGAGGCGTTGATCCTTAGGATGAGGAATGATCAGCTCAGGTCAGATCAGCTCAGATCAGCGAAAGGGAAGAAATGCTCTTCACTCTAGCGTCCATTTCCCTCACCGCCCACTTAAGCTGATAGGGAGCAGATAAACTAAGCTCTAGCCTTTAGCAATCCTAAAACGAAGCAGCCATTGCATCTAAAGATAACCAGTCATTGGAGGAGCATAACTATTTCAAAAGAAAAATAAAATAACTGAATCACAGATTTCATCAGAAGCCCAGATATTAGAAAACATAGACCAAGAATTTAAAATAAGTTTACTAAACATACCAAGATAAATACAAAAGGATATAAGTAATATGAAACAGAAAGACATAATATAAAGAAGAAACAGAAATACTGAATATTATGTATAAAAATAGAATAGTTGAAATAGAGAATATAGATGAGATTTAAAACTGAATGGATACAGCTGAGAATAAATTACTAAGCTGGAAGATCAAATTGAGGAACTCAGAGAAAAATGAGAAAACGAATAGAAACTATAAAGAAAAGTGAAGAGATATAAAGATAGAAAGAGAATTACTAATATCCAGATAATAAGAGTCCAAGAAAGATATAAAAAAAGTGAAAATCAACCGTAGAAAATGTTTGAAGAAAAACCGAGAAAACTTTCACAGGACTAAATAGAGATGAAAAGTCCTCCAACTGAAAAGTCCCATGGGTGAGAAAGAGGAAAGAAAAGAAAACCACACTTAAGCATACTGTAGTAAAATTTCAGTCTTTTCAACAAATAATGTTGAAACAACTGGATACACTTAGGCAAAAAAAAAAAAAAAAATTAAAAGCCCTTGATCTATATACTTCACACCTTACACAAAAATTAATTCAAAATAGATCACAGACCTAAATGTAAAACATGACACTTTTAGGAGAAAACCTATGTGACTTTGTTTAGGCAGAGTTCTTAGATATGACACCAAAAGCATGATTAAAAAAAAAAAACTGATAAATTTGACTTCATTGAAATTTTAAAATTTTGCTCTGTGAAAGATATTGTTACAAGGAAAATACAAGCCACAAACGGAGAGAAAATATACGCAGATCACATATCTGACAAAGAACTTATATCCAGAATATATAAAGAACTCAAAACTCAATGGTAAAAAGAAAACCAATTCAATTAGAAAATGGATAAAAGATGTGAACATCTGAATAAAGTCAAAGATAAGTTATAATGCCACAAATAAGCACATGAAAAGATATTCAACATCATTAGCCGTTTGGAAAATGCAAATTAAAATCACAATGAGATATCATTACAGACCTATTAGAAGAGTTAAAATTAAAATAGCAGTAATACCAAAAGTTGGTTATGATGCAGAGCTACTGGATCTCTTATACACTGCTCATGGGAATATAAAATGGTATAGCCACTCTGGAAAATAGTTTGACTGTTTTTTACAAAACTTGGCACGCACTTACCATACAACCCTACAACTCTCTGACATTTATCCTCGAGATATGAAAACTTCACACAAAAATATGTACACAAATATTCACAGCAACTTTATTCATCATAGCTAAAAAAGGAAACATCCGAATATTCTTCAATGAATGAATGGTTGAACAAAATCTGGTATATCTTGACACTGGAACATACTTAGCAACAAAAAGGGATGCGTTACTGATTCATGCGACAACCTGTTGGCCCCCAGGAGCATTACACTGAGTGAAAAAATTCCATCTCAAAAGGCTGCATACTGTCTCATTCCATTTATACACTGTTCTAGACATGACAAACACTGCAGAGATGGAGAAAATACTAGTTATTGCCAAAGGATGGGTTGGGAGTGGGGTGCGTAGCATGAGGCACTTCTTTTGTGATGATGGAACAGTTCTATATCTTCATTGTGGTTCTGTTTACACGTATCTATACATGGGGTAAAATTACATAGAACCACACACAAAAAAACACAAATGCAAGTTTAAAAATCTGAACAGTGAATTGAAGAGCTGAACACTGAGTAAGGTGTGTAGTCCAGTTGGTACTAATATACCAATATCCGTTTCCTGGTTTTGATGTTGCACTGCAACCATACAACATGCCAACAGTGGCGCAAGCTGAGAGAAGGGCATATGGGACTCTGTACTATTTTTGCAACTTCCTGTGAGTATGCAATTATTTCACAGTAAGAATTCTTTTTAATGGGTAGAAAAAGACTGTTCAATAAATTAAATATTGCCTACCCACAAGGGTACAAAGAAGGACTCTATCTTCTACTATACAGAAAAATTCTAGAGGACATAAGAACCTCAACACTTAGAAGAAAAAATAAGAGATTTTATTACATTAGGGTAAGGAAGAATTTCTCAAGATTTTTTTAAAAGCACAGAACATAAAAGAAAACTTTGATAATTTGACCTTATTAATATTTAAAGCCCTGAAGAACAAAAGCCACCAAAAGCGAAGTTAAAAGACAAGCACAATTTCTCTTGGAACACATGAGGCTGCAAAAGACAAATTTAAAAAAAAAAAACAAAACATAAAAACAAATCGTCCACTAGGGCCTCCAGAAAGAACAGAGCCCTACAGACACCTTGATTTTATCCCATTGAGCTCTGGGTCAGGCTTCTAACCTACAGAAGATAATACATTTGTTTGTTTTAAGGCACAAAATTTGCAGGGATTTCTTACAGCAGCTATAGGAAACTATAGACTTACCTCTGTTGATTTCCAACCATGAATCTTGAGTGGAAGTGTTTCCTGGGACAACATAGTTTCTGTAGGCAAATGAAGATCTTGGCAATGCTCTTGTTTCAATTCTGCCTTGCACACATTTTCTGTCAACAATATGAAGCTAAGATTTTACTTTGGCAAAACACAGTTATGTTTTTATATTAGTTCACAATTTGTAAGTTAATCACTTCTGAAGATACCTTTTTTTCCTGCTAAATATAAACCATCTGCCAATGGTAACCTATGAGTGTTAGTCACTTTAGTATGCCTCTTTGTAGTAAGTGAGAAGTTCAGACTGATTTTAAAAATACAATTTAAATTTTTAAGAAAATAAAATTATTTTCTTTATATTTGACAAATATCCATACAAATTTATAACGCACTTATGTCGTTTTGATTGACTGCATACTAACAATAATTATAATAAGTCAATCTAGAATAAATATTAAAATCTTTGGTCAGAAAATTTAGAAACATAATTCAAATTCTAGCCCTTTCCTACATCAACAACTCTATTATAACATTACTTAGTCATCTTTTCTAAAAAATAAGGTGTAATATAGTATAGAAAATAGAGTCTGAAAAAGTGAAAAGTATTCAAATAAAATTTTAGCAAAGCAGGAATGAGAACTATAATGATTTTAATTAATATTTTAAAGAACTTTATTACTGCAGTGTGAATTTGATGTGTTCTAAGAGAAACTAATCAGAAATGTATAGATTATTAGATAAAAGAACTCAGCACAATTTTCAAATTTTGATTTGAACATAAAAGAATACACCTGTGATATGGTTTGGATTTGTGTCCCCACCCAAGTCTCATGTCAAATGGTAATCCCCAATGTTGGAGGAGGGGCTTGGTGAGAGGTGACTGGATCATGGGGCGGATTTCCCCCTTGTTCTTGTGATAGTGAGTTCTCATGACAGCTGGTTGTTTAAAAGTGCACAGCACCTCCCGCTTCGCTCTCTTCCTCCTGCTCCAGCCATGTAGGACATTCTTGCTTCCCCTTTGCCTTCCACCGTGATTGTAAGTTTCCTGAGGCTTCCCCAGCCATGCTTCCTGTACAGCCTGCAGAACCATAAACCAATTAAACCTCTTTTCTTTATCAATTACCCAGTCTCAGGTAGTCCTTCATAGCAATTTGAGAATGTACTATTACAACCAGTGAAAATAAACTGATATTTCTGTTTATATCTTTTTGCTAAACAATATTTTTACAGTCCTAATCTTTCCCTTCCTATGTTAACTACTATATATTAGTACCAACTCTAAAAAGTCTAATCTGAAAGTATTAGTACCAACTGTATCTCAGCATATCATTGGGCACAATAAGAAGTATAAGAAAACTACTTTCAAATTGGTATATACACACTGCTGGGGATATGTAAAGGTTTCCCAAGGGCTAGGTGGGCATGGATAGTTTTAAAGGAAGCAATTTCCAGATCCACAACTTCCACCTATGTTCTTTCCAAAAACTGATCTGCCTGAGAATGCAACTAGGCAGAGCTATTGGGCTAGTTCTTTCCCCTTTCCCTCCAATAATCAATTTTCTCCCACTTTACAAAAGAAAGGCATATCCTCACCCATCTTATTATGATACATCTTCCCAAGCATTAAAACCTCTAAGGCACCAAACAATAGTTAAAAATACTAACACAGAGGCAGCCTCCTTTAATCAAAGCAGAAAAAAACTAATGGTCTGTCCTGTCCACACATTTCTTTTAATGGGAAAGCATGGCATAAGTAACAAGGTATTTTGGTCCACACCAGCATGTTTGATATTCTGATATGGTACAGTACGAGGCAGCAGGGCAGATGACAAGTTTTGTTTAATGTCTTTGTGTTTTTCATTTCTCACCTATTATCAAATAATGCATTATTCCTAAGGAAGGGTCCCCTGAGAGCAAAGCCAGGCAAGCATGAGAGGCAGGGGTGCCATATGTCACCAATGCAACAAACTCCTGACGAGGCTGTGTGCCTTTGCCGTCCATCTTAGGAAAGGATTCAGGAGTGTGAAGACAACCAGGAAAACATCTATTTATACATTTCTTTCAATACAGTAAAACATTTTCTGAAAGAAACTTTAAATCTGATTTGGCTGGTTGTCTTAACAATGAGAGCTGGCTTTGCCAACTAGATTATATGGTAAATATTTTCCAAAAATTGAATGAATCAAATCTGAGGTTCTGTAAAGTCGATGAAAGTATATTTAGAATATATAATGCAATAAAATCATTTTCTCAAAAAATTGTATTGACAGGTATATTGCAATTAATTTTTATTTTTTCTCACACTTTCTGAGTATATTCAGTTAAAGTATAACAGGTTTAATTAATAGTTATTTAATAAATTTTAGTATGAATTTTTGTGGTATTATTCCCAGAAACTGAGAAAGTAAATTACTCCTTATGACTGTTTAACAAATCTTTTTCTAAGTAGGGTGTTTCTAATTCTTTGCTTTCAGCAACACTGAAGAAAGACTTCATCGAGTTAACAGTCAACGAGATAAAAATATATTTTTATAATAAATTACTTTATACTTTTCAGCATATAACTTGGAAGGAATTCATAGAATTGATTGACACTATTATAATAAAGCACCTTCTTGTCCCATCTACGATTTAGGTGAACAGATTTTCTCAGCATTTATATTTATACAAATATAAGTAAAACAAAGGCAGGATTTCTGCTGAGCCCTGCTTGTAGCTAGCAATCAGTCATATTCCTATGTGGGTAAACGAGCAGTTCCAAGTATCTCACAAAAGCATGTATTTCTAATAAAATTATATTTAACAAATATACAAATTTATAATGCATTTATGTGGTTTTGATTGCATACTAACAATAATTGTAATAAGTCAGTCTAGAAGAACTATTAAAACCTTTGGTCAGAGAAAATTTAGAAAAATAATTTCAATTTTATATCTATTTGATGTAGAGAAGATTTCCAAGCATAAAAATATTTTATATTAGGATAAAATTCTGCAAGAAATGTGGAATAAACATATGACTTCAAAGAGAAAAGGGAATAATGTAAAATTTCTAACAGTTAAGGACTTCATGTATTTTTTTTTCAAATGAATGGCTACAGGTATCAATCACAATGGTATTTAGATTCCTTCAGATACATTTGAAAGATGACTGTAACTTAACAGTTTGCTTGTTTTTTCTTTTCTTTTGTCCTTAATGTCAATATTTACAATGTGCCAGAATTATATCCTTTGCAGTTATTTATACTTACAAAACTTCATATATCAACTTAAAAATGTGTGAGGAGGTACATAGCATTTCAAAATCATTTTAGGGGTTATGCAAAAAAAAAAAAATACTGAAAAGCAGTAATACAAGGTACATTCTTTACCTTCTAGAAGTTTATAGCTGACTAGGTATATAAGTCTAACATACAGACTTACAGGAAACAGAACACAATTATATGCTAAACATTCTTGAATTAATTAATTTTAGGAACAGATACTCTAAGGAGGAAAACAGCAATGTGCACCAGAGTAATCAGAAACAGCCACAAAGAGGGGAAGTAAAATTTGAACAAGGCTTTGAAGGATGGCTAGGATTCCAATAAGTATAGAGGCAAAGAGAAATTACTTCGAGCAGAAGGAACTATGTGGGCAAAGGGAGAAAGTATGGTAGATGCCAGAGGTACTGAAGAAATAAGAATTTTTCATTTATGGTTGTAACTTTTCATTTTGTTTTAACTTCACATAAAAGTGAATAATTAAAATGAGCTTATTTGGGGCTTCAAGATTTTGTAACTAATATTGGCAAAGAGTAGTGACTTGGGGCTTAGATCATCTATCTACTTTCACTGGATTTAATCAACTACATTATCACTCCCTCGGCATTCAGCAACTAAATTATCTTTGAAATCATATGGTCTTATGTTTTAGACATCACAGAAGTAGATTAGTAAAAATTTCAGAAGGTCAATTTTTAAGTAAATTGTGAGAGAAACTGAAGAATAGCAAGAATTGTGAAAGAAAAAATATCTTGCATGTTGGAGACGCATTTTGGCCTAGAATAGCCTAAATGTTGTAAACCTATCTTATCTTATGAGGCAAGAAAGAAAGCAATTAGAATATAGTGGGTCTATGGAAACTCATTAAATTTTTCTTTCAGTATCACATAGCCTAACACTGGAAGTGAGGTATGCTTAATTAGATTTGGTAATTACACAACATTTATTTCTGGATTTTCACAAGCAAGTAGGACAGAACATACATTTAGTTCCTTATAGTTCCTTAGTGGAAATGAGATCCCTTTAGTCTTGTAAGCTACTTATCAATTGACACTGTGAAGTCACAAGCCAACGAAGACTAGTATGTGAATGAGAAACCTCAGAGGAAAAAGTAATGATGCTGCAGGAAATGAAGCCACTGAGTCATTCAAAGATGAGTGCTTCGATACCAAGGTTGTAAGTACTTTGTGGAAACTATCTAGAAAGAAGCTGTGCATCCCACTGAGCCTGCATCACTCAGATAATACCACAAAGCAGAACTTGTGAACCCTGTGATATTTCTTAGATGAGATACCAAACTGACGTTCAAATTATCAGGCATTAGCAATGCACCAGCACATTTTGGAAATGCAGTGCTCCATAAGTTGAACGGATTTCCAAATTGTTCCATTTATTATTTAGCATCTAATAACCATGTCTTTTAGGTGTAATGTAAGTAAATTAAGTAATTTGCTTAACAAAATTAATTTTTAGTAACAAATATATTGCATCATAGAAAATATTCAGTGGGCTAAGGAAGAACTAGTAAGATCTAAAAGTCAAGTCTCATGGTGCTTAAGTTTATATCTAACTTTTACGGAATTGTGAATTTGGAACCTTGACTCCAATTTCGTTGTTTTGGCACATAGTTAAACTTAAGCATCTTAAATTAGTTGGTATTTGTCATATTTTTTTTAACTTTCATTTTGTAATAATTTTAAGCTTACAGAAAAGCAACAAGAATAGTACAAAGAACGCCCATATGGTCTTCATCCAGATTCACCTATTGTTAACATTTTGCCCCATTTGCTTTATTCTCTATTCTCATTATCTATTTATGTACACATATTATTACTGTCCTATATTTTAAATCTAGAGGAAAAGCCATTGTAGGTTGGGTTCCCTAGGAAACAGACTCTCAGACTTGGATTTGTATGTGGGAGAGCCATTAGGGAGCGCTCTTAGAAACCACCAGTGAGGAGGGAGTCAGACTGGCAGGCTCGAGTCAAGCAAGCGCAGTTGCAATAACTGTTGCACAGTTGCAGTAAAGGACTCAGGTGATCCTTATAGGAGCTTTGAGGCTGGAATGGCTCTTCACAGTTGTCCTGCCTTGACGTAGGACCCCTTAGCCAGGGGGCATGATCTTGAACGAAACGAAGAGGCTCTCTTCAGCTGTTGGGAATTCCCAGAGGAGGATTCATTTGAGAGCCCAAAGCCAACACCTCTCCTGCAGCTCAAGAGTGCCTTGATCTTGAAGCAAGGATCTGGGAGACACACCACAGTATCCACTACAGACACAACCTCTATGTTTCTGCTCTATTGTTCTGCTTCTATTTACCTGAGAAATGCTTCAAAACACAGGAGATGGAGTGTAAAATTACTGTACATCTTTCTTGGTAGATGAATTTTGAGATTAAAGATGTACAATTACTGTACTTCTTTCTTGGTAGATGAATTTTGAGATTACTAGGGGAAAGGCATTTTTTAAGGTGAAAAGAGAAGAATAAGAAAACAGATGTTTAAGTAGATTTTTAAAATTAAATTTGAAATAGGTAGATAAGAAAAGTGAAAACCAACTTTTACTGCTGGAGATCTTAAAAATGGAGTTGAGACAATTTTATTTCAGTATTTTGCTAACAATAGCATATAAAATTTGAGACACTGCCAGTAGTTCTCACTTAAGAATAATGAGAAAGAGGAAACTTCATAAACCAAGTTAGATGCTCAGCTCCAGGGACGAGGAAAAATAAAGAGTCACTACGAAAGCAAGTTTTCATATTCAGTGGCTGACTCCTGGGTTAAGACAGCAAAGTGAAACTGCAACACAGAATTCCCATCACCCAATACTCAACGAGATTTTTTAAAAAGTCAATAGCAATCTAACATAGAAACAGATATAACTAAAACTTCTAAAAGAAAAAGAATAAAAATAACTGGTGGCCAAGAAAAGAAACAAGATCTAGGACATCCCTTCTCCCCCAAAAGCAATACTGGTAAGATGATAACAACCTTAGAGTTCTCATCAATATCCACATGTCTGGAAAAAAGGGAACTGAATGGAGAATGCTTTCTTCCCACTTATGACTGAGGAGAGGTGAAAACAGCTAGAGGAAAAAAATGGGTGTAACAGAGTAAATAAAGACGCTTACACTTCAATGGACATGAAAGCCACAGTTTGACACTGAATTGGGTGAATGATCTAAAGCTTGAAGGTATCTCTCCCACACAGGAATAGGATACATACCTCAACTAGGTAGAACGATCAGGACCTTGTATAAGAGACTCAAAAACAGAGCAGAGTTCAGGTATTCTAAAGAAGACCATACATGGCCTCAGCTGGGATCTGCTACAGAAAAATGGATAAAATAATAGCCCACAGACTGCAGTCTGGTGGAGAAAACAAACTGATCTCAGATATGGTGGGAAGAGTCAAGAAATCACTAACTGTTTCTGAACAAACAACAGCCAAAGTTTATTGTGCTGACTCTGTATTAGCCCATTTACTTCTTATAACAACTCCATCACAGGGCCTATGTCAACCCCATTTTACAGAAGGTGAAACTACAGCACAAGGGCTTGAGTAGCCAGTCCAAGGCCATACAACCAGTCAGGATTCAAGTGCAGACAGTGTGACTCCAGGACCTGAGCCCTTAACCATTATACTCTACCATCTTCAAGAGACAGTGCCTAGTGAGAGCTGCCTAAGCATCAGCAAGATGTGAAGACATGGCCTGGCAACTAAACAAAACATTCCAGTAGAAAAATGAGCAGAGAAGGAGGGAAGGAGAAGCATGAAAGAGATAAAAGGAAGATGGCATGCATAAAAGAAGGATCCCAAATGCAGAAGAAAATGTAGCTCAAGAAACAGAAGGAAAATTCCTCACAATATAGCATTCATTTTTTAAGTTATTATAAATTATATCTTTCATAAAATTCATAATTGTTTCCTATCACTACATAATACAAAGTTAAGCATTAAAAAAAATGTTTCTTGGCCTTACATGTTTCCTGTTTTTCTAGAAATGATTTTCATATTTGCTTCCTCTTTTTCTGTTGAGCTACTCCTTTCTCATTGATTGGGAGGAATTTTTTATATATTCTGGATGCTAATCCTTTGTCAGTTATATGTGTTGGAAAATTTTCCCATTTTGTGGCTTTTTTTTTTTCACTTTTACATGGTGTTTTTTTCCCTCAAAATCTACTACAAAACTATAGTAATCAAAATAGGGTGGTTCTGACACAAAACCAGACATACATTCTGTTCCAGTAGAACAGAACAGAGAGTCCAGAAATAAATCCATGCATTTATGGCCAACTGATCAATAAAGGTACCAAGAACACACAATGGGGAAAGGACAGTTTCTTTGGTAAGTGGTGCTGGGAACACTGGATATCCACCATACATACAAAAATCAACTAAACATGGATAAAAGACTTAAAATGCCAGACCTGAATCTGTAAAACTACTAGAAGAAAACAGAGAAAATCTTCTTTTTGAGACAGGGTCTTGGTATGTCACCCAGATTGGAGGGCAGTGGTGTGATCAGAGCTCACTGCAGCCTTTACCTCTCAGGCTCAAGCAATCTTCCCATTTCTGCCTCCTGAATAGCTGGGACTGCAGGCACATGCCACCATGCCCAGCTAATTTTTTTTTTTCTTAAGAAACAGGGTCTTGCTGTGTTGCTCAGGCTGGTCTCAAACTCCTGGGCTCAAGAAATCCTTCCGCCTTGATCTCCCAAAGTGCTGAGAGGCATGAGCCACTTGTAAAGGCATGAACTACCACACCCAATGGGGAAAAACTTCTTGATATTGGTCTGGGCAAAGAATTTTTGTATATGACCCCAAAAGCACAGAAAATAAAAGATAATATAGTTTTATTAGTTTTCTAATGATGCTATAAGATCATTTGTTCTAATGATGCTATAACAAATTACCACAAACTTAGTGGCCTAAAACCACCACCATTTATTATCTCACAGTTCTGTAGTCAGAAGTACAGGCAGGTTAACTGGGTTCTCTGTTTCTGGGTTTCACAAAGCTAAAGTCAAGAGTCAAGGTGTTGGCCAAGCTGGATTGTCATCTGGAAACCCTGGGGAAGAATCCACTTCCAAGCTCAATCCAGCTGTTGGCAGAATTCCGCTCCTTGCAACTGTGGGACTAAAGTCCCCATTTCCTTGCTGGCTGGCAACCAGGGGCCACTCTCACCTTCGAGGCCACTTGCATTCCTTATTACTCCATCTTCAAGCCAACAATAGTGCTTCAAATCCTTCTCACACTTGGAATCTTTCTGACTCCCTCTTTGGCCACCAGCTAGAGAAAACTCTCTGATTTTATTTTAATTAATTTTTTTTTTTTTTGATACAGAGTCTCTGTCACCAGGCTGGAGTGCAATGGCACAATCTTGGCTCACTGCAACCTCCGCCTCCTGGGTTCAAGTGAGTCTCCTGCCTCAGCCTCCTGAGTAGCTGGGACTACAGGTATGTACCACCATGCCCAGCTAATTTTTGTATTTTTAGTAGAGACAGGCTTTCACCATGTAGGCCAGGATGGTCTTGATCTCCTGACCTCATGATCTGCCCACCTTGGCCCCCCAAAGTGCTGGGATTACAGACGTGGGCCACCGCGCCCGGCCAACTCTCTGCTTCTAAAGGACTCATCTGATTAGATAGGGCCTACCAGCATAATACCTTTTTCGCCATAGAATATAACAATCATGAGGGTGGTGATTCATCATATTCACAGGTTCCACCCATGCTCAAAGGGAAGAGGACTGTATACAGGCAAGGGTCATGGGGCTTATCCTCAGAACTCTGCCTACCACAAATGTCAAATTCATAAACACTTTCAAAAAATAATGTGTACTTTTTCTGTTTATGAAATACTTCCCTATTTCAATGTAAAAAATATATTCTAAATTTTCTTCTAAACATTTGAAAGTTTTGCCTTTTTACCTGTAAATCCTTAATTCATCCAGGTAGAGACCTCATTTCATTTTTACAATATGGATAAAAAAATTATCCCAGTATTATTTATTGAGTAGTTCACTTTTTCTCCACTATTCAAAAATGCCACTTCTGTCATTTACTGATTCCATAGTGGCCCAGGCCTGTTTTCTAGGGTTATGGTTTGTTCCATTGGTCCACACACCTATCCTGCATCCATACCACACTGTCATGATCAGTAAAATTTTAGTCTTGTTATTTAGAAAGGCAAGCCCTCCACCTTACTCTATTTTAGGCATGTTTTGAATACTCTGGAACTTTTTATTCTTCCACGTAAATTTTGGAATCAGTACATCAAATTCAACTCTTAAAAGCCTTTTTGGATTTTGATTGTAACTGCACTGAATCAGCAGTTCTCTACTGGGAACAATTTGGCCCCCAGGGGACATTTGGCAATGTCTGCAGACTTTTGATTCAATACAACAGGAAGGGATGTTTGCTAATAGCATCCAGTGGGTACAGGCCAGGGATGATGCTAACTATCCTGCAATGCACAGCCCCCACAACAAAGAATGATCTGTTTCAAAATATCAATAGTATCAAGGCTGAGAAACCCTCCACTAAATCTACACAATTTGGAGAGAACTGACATGTTTACATTATTATTTTGATAAAAATGGAATATCTTTCCATTTATATAGGTCTTTAATGTATTTCAATTAAGCATTATAACCTACAGTGTACAGATTTTGTACTTCTTTTGTTAAGACTTATTCCTACATCAAGATTTTTAGCTATTATAAATGGTATCTTAAAAATTATGTTTAATATTTGTTGCTGATATATAGAATATAACTTGATTTTATGTTTTGATGTTATAGCCAGCCATCTTTTTAAACTCATCATTTTTAATATGTCTGTAGATCTTTTGAAGTTTTTTATATGAAAATCCTATCATTTACCAATGATGCTCGTTTCTTCCATTTTGATACTTACATTTTTAATTTCTCTTGCTTGTTTTACTGTGATGGCTAGGACCTCCACTACAAAGCTGACCTAGCAAGGAGTACTGAAATCCTTTTCTTCCAACTTATTCTAAAAGAAATAATGCCACATTCAAATGTAGGGAAATTTTTTATTTATATTTTTTCTTAACTTCACATTTAATAGTATTTTGGTAAGAAAACGTGTCCTATATGAAACAGATTTTTCATATAGGACACGTTTTCTTACCAAAATACTATTATATGTGTTTCCTTTATAACACATATAATCAATTATAAAATCCATATTTTAAAAAGTTTTATGTCCTTCACCTATCAATAAAGATGTTAAGAAGTTATCTACTATGATGGTAGATGTCTCAATTTCTTCCTGTATTTCTACCAATTTTTGCTTTATATACTTTGAAGTTATTTTACTGGGTATATTCACATTTAGAAATGTTACATCTTCCTGGGGAATTAAGCATCTTATTATTACCCTTAATGCTCTTGGCTTTAAAGTCTCCTTTGCCTGTTATTAAGTAGCTATACCAGCCTTCTTTTAGCTTGTATATGCCTGACTTACCTTTTTCCATACATTGCTTTCAATCTTTATGTGAATTTATGCTTGCAGCATATATCTGGATTTCTTTTTCCCCAATCTGATAGTCTCTGCCTTTTAATAGATGAGTTTAATCTACTACTATTTACTGCGATTATTAATCTATTTGGGCTTATTTCTATTATTTATTTTACTTTTGAATTTCTATTTGTTCCATTTTATGCTTTTTGTCCTTTATACAATTTTATTTTCTTCTCATTCTACTTCTTCTTGCCACTTGTCTGGAATTTATGCACTCTATTTCTCTTCTTTTAAAGTTTATTCTTCAAAGTTTATCATGCACGTTTACCTTTAAAAGTTTACAGTCAAAGAATATTCATTACCTTCTCCTAAAAACACAAGGACCTTTAGAACACAACTCTAAACCTGCCCACCCCCATTTACATACCATGGCTACCCACTATTCTAATTGTCTTTTTCTTAACTCAAAAATTAGATTTATACAGAAAATGTTTATGATACATATATATTTATGTGTGTGTGTTTACCATGTATTCATTATTCTCTCTTGAATTTTCAACTATCTTTCTGGAATAATTTTCCTCTTTTTGAAGTATACCCTTAATGCAGGTCTCATGGTTGTGAATTCTCTTTATTTTTTTATTCATCGATAAATAACTATTTCACCCTCACCCTTAAATGATAGTTTCGCTGGTACACAATTATAGGCTGTTATTTTCCTACAGCATTTCTAAGATACTATGTCACTGTCATTAGGCTTCTACTGTAGAAGATGAGAAGTTTTCTGGTATAGTAATTAATTGTCATTCCTTTGTAGCAGTATCCTCCATATGGCTTAATTAATATTACTTTCATATTTTCCATTTTCTTTGGGCATATCTTCTAGCTCACTAAATATATTTTTTTAGTTCAGTAGTATTTCTCATTTCTGCAAGTTCCCTTTTTTCGAATTCATCCACTCAGTCCTAATAATCCCTTGATAATTGGTGATGCATGTGATTATATCCTTTATTTATGTAAATACACAGCTGTTCTGTATCTGACCTTTCCAATATCTACAGTCTTTGGGGGATTAAGTATGTTCTTTGCTGCTTACCTTCTCCTGGTTTGGTGATACTGGATTGTGAGCTCGTTGCTTGTCTTAAACTGGTGAAAATCCTATTGGATCTAACTTATGATCTGAGTACACTTTCTCAATTCAGTCCCCTTGAGGGTCTGGGTTCAGCATAGTAATCCAAGGCTTTCCTTCCCAATGCTGAAGACAGGCCCCAAACTCATTCTCTGATCTACTAATAACTGCTCTTAAGCAACTCAACGCCTACAGTTACCTGCACCTTCCCACAGGCAGAATGCCAAGTCACTGACCAGCTCACATGTGCTGTTCTTATTTTGTTTACATTTTTCAAAAAGAACCTTAGAGACTTCCCATACTTCTTATGAGGCCAGGAGTGTCTCAAATAGTGTGTCACTTCCAGTCTCTGGTTATTGTGCAGTAAATGGAGTTCCTAGTCTCATTGCCAGAAGGAGACCTTTAATATATTTTTTTTCTTTTTTTTTTTTGAGATGGAGTCTCGCTCTGTTGCCCAGGCTGCAGTGCAGTGGCACAATCTCAGCTCACTGCAAGCTCTGCCTCCCAGGTTCACACCATTCTCCTGTCTCAGCCTCCCGAGTAGCTGGGACTACAGGTGCCCGCCACTGCGCCCAGCTAATTTTTTGTATTTTTAGTAGAGACGGGGTTTCACTGTGTTAGCCAGGATGGTCTTGATCTCCCTTTAATATTTTTTACTAAAAAACAGCATATAATTCTATTTTTATAAAAATAATTTATCTCTAGCTATCCATCTCTCTATATGTATGTATAGATTTTTTGTAAATGCTGGCCAGGCATGATGGCTCACACCTGTAATCCTAGCACTTTGGGAGGCTGAGGCGAGCAGATCGCTTGAGCCAAGGAGCTTGAGACCTTCCTGGGCAACATGGTGAAACTTTGTTTCTACCAAAAAAAAAAAAAAAAAAAACCCAAAACCCCAAATTAGCTAGCGTGGTGGTGCGTGCCTACAGTCCCAGCTACTTGGGAGGCTGAGGTGGGAGGATCACCTGAGCCCAGGGAGACCAAGGTGGCAGTGAACTGTGATGGCGCCACTGTACTCCAGCCTGGACAACAGAGTGAGACCCTGTCACACAAAAAAGATGCCTAGAATTACAATCATCTGATATTAATGATGGCTATTTCTGAGTAATTGTATAACAAGCTTATATTGTTTTACAAGAGTAAATGGTTTTCTGAAACAAAAATAAAAAAGAAACAGTTACACATAGCTTAACAACAGGGATGCTTTCTGAGAAATGCACTGCTAGGCAATTTCATTGTTGTATAAACATCATAGAGTGTGCTCACACACATCGAGATGGTAGAGCTTACTACACACCTGGGCTCCTAAGCAATGAACTTGTATAGCATATTACTGTACTGAATGTGGTAGGCAATTGTAACACAATGGCAACTGTAACACAATGGTAAGAATTCATGTATCTAAACATATCTAAACATAGAAAAGGTACAGTAAAATATATTATAATCTTATGGGACCAGCATCATACACGTAGTCCACCGTTGACTGAAACATCATTATATGACACATGACTATATTCTAAGATGTTAACAGTTTAGGGTGGTAGAGATATACATTATTTTTATATATTTATTTTTAAATTTAAAAGATCAAAAGATCAGCTGTTTGACATTTATCAATGCAAATGTTTTCATTACAACCACAGTTTGTACCATAAGCCCTGCCATCTCATCTACATGTGGCAAGGCAACCAAGCATGACTCCACATCAATTCTGTTAGTACAAAGCTCTTTGTAGGACGTAACAACATCAACATTGCTGGTTTTTTTTTTATAAAAGCATGACAACTACTTTGCAGTACAGCAAGTCCTCATTTAATGATGTCCACAGTCTCTTGGAAATTGCTACTTTAAGGGAAACAATGTATAATGAAGCCAATTTTACCATAGGCTAATTAATATGAACAAGAACTAAGTTCCTATAGCATATTTCTAGTCACAAAAATGTCACCAAACTTCTAAATAAAGACCAAAACATATGGGAGGCCGAGGCGGGTGGATCACAAGCTCAGGAGTTCGAGACCAGCTGGCCAATATGGTGAAACCCTGTCTCTACTTAAAAAATACAAAAATTAGCCGGGTGTAGTGGCAGGCACCTGTGGTCCCAGCTACTAAGGAGGCTGAGGCAGGAGAATCGCTTGAACCTGAGAGGCAGAGGTTGCAGTGAGCTGCGATCGTGCCACTGTACTCCAGCCTGGGTGACAGGGTGAGACTCTATCTCAAAACAAACAAACAAATAAACAACAACAAAAAAAACCCAAAACACTTTTATTCTTATTATTGTTTTTTGAGATAGAGTCTTGCTCTGTCACCCAGTCTGGAGTACAGTGGCGTGATCTCAGCTCACTGCAATCTCTGCCTCCCAGGTTCAAGTAATTCTCCTGCCTCAGCCTCCTGAGTAGCTATGACTACAGGCAACCGCCATCATGCCTTGCTAATTTTTGTATTTTTACTAGAGACGGGGTTTCACCATGTCAGCCAGGCTGGTCTTGAACTCCTGGCCTCAGGTGATCCGCCTGCCTTGGCCTCCCAAAGTGCGGGAATTACAGGCATGAGCCACTGAGGTTGGCCCACTTTTATTATTAAACATTGAAATAAATGTGAGCTATACATACATTTAAGGAAGATTGGTAAAAACAAGATGATTATCTGCTCCCTTCAGGGTCACAGGTGGCTGGAGCCCATCCTGGAAGCTCAGGTCACAAGGTGGGAACCAGCCCTGGACAGGGATGCCGCTTCATTGCAGGGTGCACTCACACCCACTCCACACTCACCTGGACGGGGACCATTCAGACATGCCGATTCACCTGCTGTGCACATCCTTGGGAAGTGGGAGAAAAGCAGAGAACATGGAGAAAGCCCACGCAGACGGGGAAGAGTGTGCAAACTCCATACAGACAGGGGCCTCGGCCGGGAATTGATGTTTTTCTCATCAGTTATAACAACATTGAACAAAAGGATGTTATTCAAGGACCTACTGTATAATTTTGGTTCAACAGCAATGATAGTTTTCAGGGAAATTTTTCCATTATATAGAATGCCATTACATTTGACACAGACCAGAGTAATCCTTAATACAGGTAAAGTTCTGTTGCAAAGAATGATGCTAGTGAAGAGCTCTTTATGGAAGATCAGATAACCAACACAGGTAAAGTTCTGCTGGTCTGGCTGTAAGTAGTGCCTCTGGAGATCCTTTTCGTAATAACTGTTGCCTCTACAAAAATGGCCTGACATTAGAGCTGAGTTATAACTGTCCTTTTTATATTGTTCTGTCTTGCCATCAAGCAGTAATGATCCTTCAGCCCATCTCTTCCTTCACACATCAGAAGCATCTAAACAAAAACCACCCAAGCTAGCTACTAGAATTAAAACTTGGGAAAACATCCAAGAAAAGAAAAAAAAAGAAATAGAAGTGGCGATGTGTATATAACACCTTCTTTAAAGTGCCTCTTTTCCCTCGCTGATTCACCATAAAGAAGGGAGGCACAGCTGTTTCAGCTCTAGGTCCTGAAGGCTGGAAATCACATTTCCTGCATTCAATTTTACATTTCGCTGTAACTAAATAACTTAGAGACATCTTTAGACTCCTTCTAATGAAAATTTACCTGTATGATATCATCACTTGCCTCCATTTTCTCTAATGCAAAGGTTAGTCAATTTCAGTTTCTTTCTTCTCCAATACATCATCCACTTACCCCCATTGCTTCTCTACAGTCTATCTTTAAACATTACTGTTTCCTCATTTCTATAACCCTAGGAGCAGGTCCTGGATGCCTGGATTGAAACAACTATCTCTTACAAGCTTCCTTCAATTTGTATCTCCTTCATTTCTACACAAAGCAAAAAGAATTATCTTCCACAAACAGCTGTTTTCAGTAATAAGGAAGCTCAGTTCTGTGACTAAGCTAAACATCCCTTCTGTTCTCCAAGGCCTACAATGGTTCGTAATTGCTACTCATATCAAATTGAGTTTATTAGGTCATTTATGAATTGCTCTGAGTACTCTCAGCTATCTGTCCCTACTGTTTTACATATTCAAATTTATATTTTTATTCCATTTAGTCAGACAACTATATATTACCATGCTTAATCTGTGTCTTGCTTGTATTCTTTCCCACTATTGTAGAAACGATTTGTGATCCCCAGCATTTATTCTCTCCATCTTCCTTAATAACAGAATCTCTTAACTTTCATCTGGGCAGATGATATTTCTCAACCTCCTTTGTAGCTAGGAGTGTCAGTGGGACTAAGTACTAAACAATAATGTGTGAGCTAAAATGTTATAAGCAACTTTTAATAAGTGTTCTTGTTAAAAAAAAAAACAGGACAAAAAAATTAAAAAGGGAAGAGACATTCACATTTTCAATCTCCCTTCCTTTCTACTGGCTAGAAGGCAGGTGTGACGGTGGGAGCTCAAGCAGCTATGACTCAAAAAGTGGAAGTGGACCATGAAGTGGAATTTAAACGCTGAGTTTGGTGGAGCAACAAGACTCAAAAATAGCCCTGAAGCCAACATAGTGGAGAGCCATATCAGTCATAGAATACCTACAAGGGAGTATTTCAGAAGAGAGAAATAGATTTGTATGTTTAAGCGGCTAGCATTTTTGTGGCGTCTACTGTCATAACTTGTGGATGCATCTCATTCTAACTTAGCTACTGCTCTTTGAGTTTTAATTTGCTACTTCTCCTGTCACATTAAGAATGTCCCCCTCATGACCAGACATGGTGGCTCACGACTGTAATCTCAGCATTTTGGGAGGCAGAGGCAGGCAGATCACCTGAGGTCAGGAGTTCAAGACCAGTCTGACCAACATGGAGAAACCCTGTCTCTACTAAAAATACAAAATTAGCCAGGAGTGGTGACACGTGCCTGTAATCCCAGCTACTCGGGAGGCTGAGACAGGAGAATCACTTGAACCTGGGAGGCAGAGGTTGCAGTGAGCCAAGGTTGCTCCATTGCACTCCAGCCTGGGCAACAGAGTGAAACTTCATCTCAAAAAAAAAAAAAAAAAAAAAAGAATATCCCTTCAATTTCTTATTTTTTCCTACCCCAACTCCAAACTGTCAGTTTTCTTTCTTCCTTTAAAATACACCTTCAGATTCAAATGCCTACATAAAATTGGTTAGTATTGCCAAGTTTACTTAATCTAATTACTCTTTTTTGGACACAAACACACACATCTGTATATCTAGGATGTATTCATATAGAAAGCAGATAAATGAAATAAAAATAACAGATTTTAAAACAAATTTACTAAAGATTTTACATCCAAACATTCACTGTTCGCTTTAAATGGTATTCTTACTATAGATTTACTATAATGATGCCATCATTGACTAAAGCTGTTTTAGAGTATCTTTTCGTGAAACAGACTTAGAAGAATGTGGTAGCAAGATCTTGTCTCGAACAAGTATTTTTTCAAGTCAGCTGGGTGTGGTGGTGTGTGCCGGTAGTCCCAGCTACTTGGTAGGCTAAGCCAGGAGGATTACTTGAGTCCAGTAGTTCAAGACTGCAGTGAGTCATTATCACACCACTGCGCTCCTGCCGGGGTGACAGATCAAGACCCTGTCTCAGAAGAAAAAGAAAAAAGAAAAGGAAAAGAAAAAGCACATAGTACATCACAAGCTATAACCTCCATTAGAGCAGAAATACAGCCAATTTACTTACCGGGCTTAGAACATGTCTGGCATTATAGTGAGCCAGACACTCAATATGTGTTTGTAGTGGTAAAAAATAATAACTCGTAGCAAAACTTCATTTGAAGGTGGATTCACTTTTTAAAAATAGTCAAGTCATTCATAGCTCAGTGTAGTGAATGAGACATGTCATAAAGATGGAGAATATCATTTTAGGTTTAAAAATGCAATCTGTGGGGCCAGGTACGGTGGCGCACGCCTGTAATCCCAGCTACTCTGGAAGGCTGGGGCAGGAGAATCACCTGAACCCAGGAGGCAGAGGTTGCAGTGAGCCGAGATCATGCCATTGCGCTCCAGCCTGGGCAACAGGAGTGAAACTCGGGCTCAAAAAAAAAAAAAAAACAAAAAAAACAAAATGCAATCTGTGACTACAAAACAATAAACTAGAATTTCTTGCATGAATCGTAAAATCAGAGTTGAGTTACTTCTGTATTAATTTAGGGATTCATTTCCTAAGCTTACAATTAACAAGGCCAAGTTCACTCCAGTTTCAGAGCATCTGCCCTGCTGTTCCCTCTGCCTGATATACAGGCACACCTTGAAGATACTGTGGTGGGTTGGGTTCCACATTACTGCAATAAAGTAAATATTCCAGTAAAGCGACTCACACAAACTTTTTTGTTTCCCGGTGCATATAAAAGTTATGTTTACATTAGACTGCAGTCTACTTAGTAGACTTAGTATGCAATACCATGTTGCCTAAAAAATACATATGCATAACTTAAATAATACTTTATTGCTAATTTAAAAAGGCTAACAATTATCTGAGCCTTCAGTGAGTCATCATCTTTTTGCTGGTGGAGGGTTCTGTCTCCATGTTGAGGGCTGCTGATAGATCAGGGTAGTTGCTGCTGAAGGTTGGGAAAGCTGTGGCAATTTTTTAAAGTAAGACAACAATAAAGCCTGCAACATCAACTGACTCTTCCTTTCACAAAAGATTTCTCTGTAGCATGCGATGCTCTTTGATAGCATTTTACCCACAGAACTTCTTTCAAAATTAGAGTCCTCTCTAATCCTGCCACTGCTTTATCTACTAAGTTTACGTAATATTCTGAATTCTTTGTTGACACTGCAACAAGTTCACAGCATCTTCACAGGAGTAGATTTCATCTCAAGAAACCACTTTCTTTGCTCATCCATAAGAAGTAACTCTTCATCTGTTCAAGTTTGATCATGAGATTGCAGCAATCCAGTCACATCTTCAGGCTCCAGTTCTAATTCTAGTTCTCTTGCTATTTCCACCACATCTGCAGTTCCTTCCTCCACTGAAGTCTTGAACCCCTCAAAGTCATCCATGAGGGTTGGAATCCACTTCTTTCAAATTCCTGTTAATGTTGAAATTGTGGCTTCCTCCCATGAATCACAAATGTTCTTAATGGCATCTAGAATGGTGAATCTTTTCCAGAAGGTTTTTAATTTACTTTGCTCAGATCTATCAGAGGAATCACTATCTATGGAAGATATAGCTTTATGAAATGTATTCCTTCAGTAATAAGACTTGAAGGTTGAAATCACTCCTTGATCCATGGGCTGAAGAATAAACACTGTGTGTTAGCAGGCATGAAAACAACATTAATCTCCTTGTACATCTCCATCAGAACTCTTGGGTGACCAGGTGCATTGTCAATGAGCAGCAATATTTTTAAAGAAATCTTAAGGGCACTAGGATTTTTGGAATGATGAACGAGCAGTTGGCTTCAACTTAAAGTCACCAGTTGCATTAGTCCCTAAAAAGAGAGTCACCTGTCCTTTGAAGCTTTGAAGCCAGGCATTGACTTCTCCTCTCTAGCTATGAGAGTCCCAGACGGCATCTTTTTCCAACAAAAGGCTATTTCATCCACATTAAAAATCTGTTTAGGGTAGCCACCTTCATCAATTACCTTAGCTAGATCTTCTGGATAACTTGCTACAGCTTCTCCCTCAGTACTTGCTGCTTCACTTTGTACTTGTATGTTATGGTGACAGCTGCTTTCCTTAAACCTCATGAACCAACCTCCGCTAGCTTCAAGATTTTCTTCTGCAGTTTCCTCATCTCTCTCAGTCTTTGCAGAATTAAAGACAGAACCTTGTTCTGGATTAGGCTTTGGCTTAAGGGATACTGGGGCTAGTTTGATCTTCTATCCAGACCATGCAACCTTTCTCCATATCAGCAAAGGCTGTTTCCCATTCTTACCATTCCTGTATTCGCTGGAACAGCACTTCTAATTTCCTTCCAGAATTTTTCCTTTACATTCATAACTTAGCTAACTGTTTGGCAAAAGAGGCCTACCTTTCAACCTATTTCAGCTTTCAACATGCCTTCCTCACTAAGTTTAATCATTTCTAGCTTTTGAATTAAAGTGAGAAACCTGCGACTCTTCCTTACACTTGAACACTTACAGGTCATTGTAGGGTTATTAATTGGCTTAATTTCAATATTGTTGACTCTCAGGGACTAGGGAGACCCAAGGAGAGAGAGAGATGGAGATCAGTAAAGCAGCCAGAACACACGTGACATCTATCAATAAGTTCACTGGTCTTCTACAGTTATGGTTTGTGGTACCCCAAAACAATTATAACAGTAACAGCTAAGATCACTGATCATAGATCACCATGACACATATAATAATAAGGAAAAAGTTAAAAACATTGCAAGAACTACCAAAATGTGACACAGACACAAAGTATGCACATGCTATCAGAAAAATGACGCCAATAAACTTCCCGGGTGCAGGGTTGCCACAAACCTTCAATTTGTAAAATATGCATTATCTGTGAAGCGTAATAAAGCAAAATGCAATCAATCGAGGTACGCCTGTACATGGACTGCTCCCTCACTTCATTCAGGTCTGTTTAAAGATTCACTTCCTCCAAAAGCCCTTCCCTCATCACATGACCTAAAATAAACCCATCCCTGTCACTCTCTGTTCCCTGACCCTGCTTTCCTTTTCTTTATGGGACTCGTTATTATCTGACATATTTTGTGCTTCTGACAGAGACATCCTACTCTCTATCACTAGAATATTAGTTCCATGATAAAAGAACATTTATTTTATTCACTCCTATAGCTCCAAAGTTCTGCTGAATATCCAAATTTTAAATAAATTCAATAATTATGCATTTACAATGAAAGAAGAAAGAATTGAGAAAAGAAAGGAAGAAGGAAGAGTAAGAAAGGTAACATCGAAAAAGCATAAGTGGGGAAGAAACTCTGGATGAGTCATAATTGGTTCTTCTTCTCTGTTACTCTGTTTTTAGCATCAGTTTGAATTAAAGGCTCCCATGAGAAAAATTTCAAAATGAGTGGCTGTCTCTTTTGAAGATTTATTTCAAAAGAATCAGATCCCCTAAAGAAAGAAATTCCACCACTTTTAGAAGCAGGTAGGTAGTATTTGCTACTATACTTACAATGGCTACCCTCTTATAATGTCTCTCTCCAATTCCAAATATGGATGTTCACTCAATGTCCCATTGGGTGAACATTTGAAACTCTTGATTAAGTCAGAAAAGCACTTGAATGATTGTTAGCAAGATTAACATGTGTTGGTATTACTAGTGACACTGTTACATTTTTGCACTTAACTGACAGTTGGAATTATCTATTTGTACTGAATACAAAGGGACAGTTCTCTAAGTCACATTTCACTGATGTTCTGGCTTCCTCAAGCTGTCCATTCCTCATAGACAATTTATCAACAGGGTTTCTACTGGAGAAGTTAGAGGAAAATGATATTTTTTTTAAGTTTTAGCAAATTTGGTAGAAAAGAAGATAGTATTTTTCTACTGATGTCTATTATAACATTATAAATATATCCTTTTTTTTATAAAAGTTCAGCAGTCCATATTTAAAGTTTTAAGCAAAGGAAAGAGTACAAGGTAATGTCCTAGAAGAACTTTTAGAGCACTTTTAGGATTCTGAAGCACACTTAAAAAATGTCAATTATTTGATTTATATTATAGGATCAAAGAGACCTCATACACACATATCCAGACACCTAGTGTTAGAAAACTGTAGTCTTTCACTTTCCAGTTAAGGATAAAAATCTTAAAATTGAATCACGATGCCAAATAGCGTAGTCACTAGTTTAATAGCTTAAAAGCTCAAAAACATTTTATTTGAATCAAAGATAACTGCATTCAGAAAACAGTCATAAAATTGGGCCGGGCACAGTGGCTCATGCCTATAATCCCAGCACTTTGGGAGGCCAAGGCAGGAGGATCCCTTGAGGTCAGGTGTTCGAGACCAACCTGGGCAACATGCTGAAACCCTGTCTCTACTAAAAATACAAAAATTAGCTGGGCATGGTGACAGGAGCCTGTAATCCCAGCTACTCAGGAGGCTGAGGCAGGAGAATTGCTTGAACCCGGGAGGCAGAGGTTGCAGTGAGCCGAGATCTTGCCACTGCACTCCAGCCTAGGAGACAGAGCAAGATTCCATCTCAAAAATAAATAAATAAAGCAAAGAAATAAAGCTAAGAAATAAATAAACTAAAATATGTCATAAAATCTTCTACTGAATATTCTTCATCATTGTTTTCTATAGTATGAAGCCTAATATGGTAATAGTAGTACTAAATGATATTAATAATTTAGTACTAAAACATAGTATTTTATATTTTTAAATCATTTTTAATGATACCTGTTGCATTTTAGGCCAATGGTCATATACGTACTTTTATTACGTAGCCTTCCAAACTTAGGAAGCTTACACTTCTTCTCTGAAGCAGAAATATCTGATGTAGGGGCAGAAGTACGCGCTGTCAGTGAGCTACTTGAACCAAGTGGTCTTTTAGAAAACAACATAGAGTAGGAGGTACGCTGTCTAGTCCGACATGCCACTTCCCTCTCTTTACACAGCAGTTGTTCATCCATCAGCAATGTGATGACTTGCTTAGATTTTTCCCGGACATAGTAACCTGAAAAATGCATTGAATCTGCTTAGAAAAGGAAATACTAGTTAAGGCTATAATTAATTCTTATTCTACAGAAATTTTTTAAAAAGTAAAAATGTCAGCAGTGAAAAAACCTGCAGCAAATAAAGAACTGCTGATAAGTATATTCCTTTTCTTATACTTTAAAAGGTAAATAGGTCATTAATATATGATAAAATTATATACTGGCATTACATTTTTCACTTTAAATACATTATTGGATTTTCCTTTTAAAAGCAATGTATGGCCGGGTGCGGTGGCTCATGGCTGTAATCCCAGCACTTTGGGAGGCCGAGGCGGGCGGATCACAAAGTCAGGAAATCAAGACCATCCTGGCCAATATGGTGAAACCTCGTCTCTACTAAAATACAAAAAACTAGCTGGGCATGGTGGCATGTGCCTGTAGTCCCAGCTACTCAGGAGGCTGAGACAGGGGAATGACTTGAACCCGGGAGGCAGAGGTTGCAGTGAGCCGAGATTGCACCACTGCACTCCAGCCTGGCAACAGAGCGAGAGCTAGACTCTGTCTCAAAAAAAAAAAAAAAAAAAAAAAAAAGCAATATATACTTTGCAATAATCAAACAATATAGACATACAAAGAAGGAATATGAATTGGATCTAGATATACTGACCTAGATGTATGACTAGGACACATGGTTAAAGATTTAAAGTAATATACACAATTTGATTTGAAGCTGTAACATATAGAGGAAAAGAAGCCACTATATATGTATACAGAAGAGAGAAGCAGATAGAGAAATACATACAACTGTGGTTTGAATATATCCCCTCCAAAATTCAAGTACTGCCAATGTGATAGTATTAAGAGGTGGAGCCTTTAAGAGGTGATTATGCCATGAGGTCACCTTCTTTGTGAACAGAATAAAGGTCCTTATAAAAGAGGCTTCCCACAGCATTTGTCTCTTGCTTGCCTTCCACCATCCCATTTCGGACCTTCTGTCACATAAGGACACAGCATTCCTCCCTTCCAGAGGATGCAGCATCAAGGTGCCATCTTGGAAGCAGACAGCAGCCCTCACCAGACAACTGAACCTGCCAGTGCCCTGATCCTGGACTCTCCAGCCTCTAGAACCATGAAAAAATAAATTTCTCTTCTTTCTAAATTACCCAGTCTGTGGTTCTCTGTTATAGCAGCACAAGCAGACTAAGACAGACAGACAGACAAGAATACAGGAAGGCAGGCAGGCAGGCAAACATATGGCATACTCACAATATTGTTAACATCTGTTACCTTATAGGGGTACAATTGGGGTGGAGCAAGAAAAGGGAGAGCAATTGGCTTTTCTCTGACATAACATCCTATCCAAACAATTTGTTGCTTTTTAGCAGAGTGACAGAGCACAGTCAAAGACAAGAATTCTAGTGATAGTGATAGCTCTGTCCTTAACCATCTGTGTGACTTTGAGTCAGTCAGGTGGTCTATCTGGGCCTGAGTCTTCTATCTGAAAAGCAGCACAAGCAATATCTGTCTGGTTGAATTCCCAGATACAAAGGTACACTGTAACCTATAACTCACTCAAATATAAGGTATTACTATTATTTCAATCTTCTTCCTAGAAAAAACGATAAGGGAAATCACTTGCCTTTCTCCATCTTGGGATGAACTCACAAATATGGCTTCCCAAGCTACCTTTCAAAAATAAACTGAAAAGTCCCTAATGATCCACTTGTATGTTCATTGTGGGCTCTAGGTATGATGAATTAAAGTATTAATGTTTTCTAACTATAATTTACTGGCAGTGGGAGTGATGAAAAATGGTCAAATTTGTGGTATATTTAGATGACAGTGGCCAACAATGTTCTCTCACTGCTGGTCACTTCATTAAGCATTGGTGTGGACAGTGTCAGAAGCTTTTGCTCAAGTTGCCATCTTTTCCAAGATTATTTTATCTAATCTCACTTCTTAGTTATTTCTTCCTTCCAAATCAACTTTATAACTGCTTCAAATCATATCATTCTAAACACCCTTAGCCTCCTATGATCAGTTTGCATTCCATAACCCGAATTGCCACAATGTTTTGGGAAACCATTCAGTGTCATGTGATAAACAGAAGTCGGCTATGAATTTTAGCCTTTCGGAACAATATGTCAGACACTTATCTTCCCCCTGAAAAATGGACAAAGCTTGGTTTTGGAGGCACAAAGAACATGTTTTCCCATGTTTAACATCAGGAACTCATCTCCTTCCACCTTCCCCCTCATTCCTTCTACTCTAGCTACCCTGGTGCTTTACTCTGCAATTCTACCAAGCTCTTCATCTCCTTAGAGCCATATTTTGGCTGTTGCTTCTGCCAGGAACTCTCTGTATGGCTCTATCCCTGATTCACTCAGGTCTCTTCTCAAGTGTCACCTCCTCAGAGAATCTCTGTTCTGCCTACCCTTTCTAAAACAGCCCCACCCTCATTGCTCTCTATTCCTTTCTCCTGTTTTATTTTTCACCTTGGCATTTATCACTACCTAGTATTATATATTTATTGGTTTACTTATTTATTGTTTTTTTCCTCATCAAAAATATAAGCTCCATGAGGGGCAAAGAAGTCTCATTTGAAACACTGATATTTTCAGTGTCTCCAAGAGTGACTGACACACAGTAGATGCTCAGTAAATATTTACTGAGTTTCCAAGGTGTATGGATCACTTGAGGCCGGGAGTTCGAGACCAGCCTGGGCAACATGGTGAAACCCCATCTCTACTAAAAACACAAAAGTTAGCTGGGCACAGAGGTGCACACCTGTAATTCCAACTACGGTGGTGCACACCTGTAATCCCAACTACTCAGGTGGCTGAGGGATGACAAATGCTTGAACCCAGGAGGCAGAGGCTGCAGTGAGCTGAGACTGGGTCATGGCACTCCAGCCTCTCCAGCCTGGGTGACAGCATGAGACTCAGTTTCAAAAAAAAAAAAAAATTACTGAGTGAATTAATCAATAAAGAAAAAAATTACCAAAAAGCTGCTAATTTTCTTCTTGACATAGTGTAAATGGAACCAGATTGATGAAAAATACTAAGTCAATTTACAACTTAGCTGCCTAAGACAGTTGCTTGGCTTGAAATAATTTCTTGTAACACTGCTCTAATTAAGTTAGAACTAGAAATCATAGAATAGATGTGAAATATTCTCCTTGGAGTCTGTGTGGATTGGTGGGATTTGAGGGCAGCTGCAATAGTTCTAAGAGACAAGCAGTTACACCAAGCAGAGAGCCAGTTGCAATCGTGGAGGACTTCTCCCCAGACCATCAGAGCCCCACCCTGAGGTAGCAGTCAGCAGCACCAGGAAGATCAGGCCACAGCAGTTCACCAAACACAGGGAAGAAATTACCCAGAAGTGAGCTTCTGCCCACTACCCTGGCTTCCTATCATCCTAGAGATACTAGGTACTAACCTGGCTGTTCAAAAGCATCAAAGTTGAAAGTGAGAAAATCCAAGAAGAACCTAATAAACCTGTTTCAAGGATGAGTTAAATAACAACAGTAATAATTAGATAGCACCTACTTACTACTAAACAATATGTTTCTCAAAAGAAAGGGAGGACAGCATACTAAGAAAGAATAGTACTGGAAGTAGAAAACTTAGGCAGCAAAAGAAAGAAATGGAATTGGAAGTAGAAAACATGGATTATCTGAAATCAGAAATTAAACTAGTTCAACAGATCAATACCCAAGGATATTATATAAAACACATCAAGATAAAAAGGTTGTTAGATGAGGTATGGGTTAAAATGAAAATAAAGCTATATACAGTTTTAATTGGGAATCTTTTGGCTCTAAGTGACAGAAACTCCATTTGAACTGGGTAAAGCAAAAGCCAGGGAAAACCAGGGGTTGAAACTGAGCCTCAGGCACAAAGGAAGCCAAGACTGGAAAGCTACCAGGACTTCTCTTCCCTGCCATCTCTGCTTTTCTAGGAAATGCTTTCATTTTCTCTTCTTACAGATTGGCTTCTTTTATCTGGATGGTTATGGCCACCAACAGCTCTAGATTCACACTGCCACCTGAGAAGTCTCCCTCTTCCTTCCTTCAAATTTGGAGTATCAGGAGAAGGACTCTAAGTGACCCAGCTTGAAACAGTCACATGCCCATCATCATGGTCACAGGGTGTGATGCTACAATTGGCAACCTCAATTACAGAATGACAGGGGAGTGAGGGTAGGATCCAGGTGATAGAAAAATGAACAAGTAGACAACCAACTTGATGAGTCCTCCCAAACAAACAAAAAACAGGACAAGGAAATCAAATTAGTAGAGCAACTACGCAAGAGATCAAGATCCAAGGACATTCATTTATGCAGTCAGTTAATAATTTCTGGAACACTTACATTTCAGGAAGTATTCTAAGCAATGGGGGTGCAAGTCAGTAAAAAAGAGGCAAGGTCACTGCAAGTCAGAAAAAAAGAGGCAAGGACACCTACATTGTAGTTGGCTGAAACAGCCAATAATAAACACGATAATTTCAGATAAAAATAAATGTTCCAAAAAGAAATAAAGTAGGGTGATATGCTGGACTTTAATTTTGGGTATGGTCGTGGAAAGTCTTGCAGAAGAGGTAACATGGCTGAGGTCTTGAATAGTAAGAAGCAGCCAGCTCTGCACAGACATTAGGGCAGAGTGCGCCAGACAGGGAACAGCTCCAGTTTCTTCGGGAAAGCCTTCCATGGACAGTGAACACTCCCTCCCACTGTGCCCTGTGCAGAATGGGCTTCGGACTTGGCCAGGCCCTGCTTTCATGCACTCTCACAGTACCTCACCCTTGTCTTTTACAGCACTTTCACAGTTAGCAATTGCCCGTTTGGTAACTGTCTTTTCCCTCCAATTAACTGTGACATCCACGAAGGCCAGACTATGCTTGTTTGTTTAAGAGACACTTAAGAAATGTTTGTGAAATGAATGAATATGCTGAGGAAAAGTTTTCCAAATGCTGGGGAGAAATCTATATACATTTAAAGCTGAACCTCGTGTAAAGAGATTCGCAAATATGGTAAATTCAAAGATCTTGGGCATTGAGATGCACCGCTAGAAAAAATATGTATCAGAAGATCTTTAGTAAAACATGTACGAGGCTTCAAACAATTGTAAAAGTCTTAATACTACTGTCTCTATTCCTGACTCACTGCCCTACCAAAATCTACCCTTCTTCCCATATTCCTTTCTTGGTGACTTTTATCTCCATTCTAAGTTAGAAATATGAACATACACCTCCCAAATTCACTTATCGATGTCTATTGACTATACCCACTAATTATCTTCCAAATCCATTCTCTTCTCTTCATCTTGGTTCAGACCTTGATCATTTGTTGCCTGCGGTGTCCTAAATTACTTACTTAGCTTTAGTCTTCCTTCCAATCTACCCTCCACAATGCCTTCAGGGAATGGGGTGGGGGTAGGAAGGGAGGGGAGAAGTAGCTAAAATATCTGATCAAATTTCCAGGTTAGAAAACCTCCAGTCGGTTGCAGTGAGCCAAGATTGCACCATTGCACTCCAGCCCGGGCGACAAGAGTGAAACTCCATCTCAAAAAAAAAAAAAAAAAATCCCTCCAGTCAAGTTGGCACAGTGAGTTCATGCTTCAAAGTATCCCCCTGTTCTGTTCCAAATACACAGCAGTAATAGACACTGCCAGTCTCAAAAACAAGATAAAAACCCCCACGAAGCAGAAATATAAGAGAAATGAAAAAGCAGTGAGCAAGGCTGAAGCCAAGGGCTGCTGGGCTCTTGATCTGCCAGCCCAGAGTTCAGCTCCTCAGGTGTTAGGAAATCACAGCTGGTCTCACTCTTTAATGTTACGGGGGCAGTGTTTGTGAGAGAAGGCTGGGAAGAAAAGGAGAAGAAAAAAAAATAGCCATCAACTGCTTCCTGGGATATAACTTATTTGTAGCTGTGGATCTAAAAGCAGGAGGACACACAAGCAGTCTTAATACTTGGAACTAAACTAAGCCGCCTGCTTGCTCAGCTCCTGGGTCTAGAACATTCTAGTATTATCACAGGGCATGTGCCCCAAGCCACCTTTATAAGACCTGTACAGGAGGGAGTCTAGAAGACCTGGGTAAAGGGAACTGGAAAACCTTTATTTTATTAAAAAAAAAAAAAAAAAAGGAAAAAAGGAAAAAAATGAACATGAGTGATTGTGGGAAAAAACCTCCCACTCAAAATAGTCTAAAAACTAAAATTCTAAAATACATATTTTTAAAATCTAATGCTAAGAAAGTCAGCCAATGAAATCAGCAATCTATGTAAGACCTCAAATTATAAGAATCCCAGAAGAAAACCTAGAAAACACCGTTCTGGACATTGAACTTCGGAAAGAATTTATGACTAAGTCCTCAAAAGCAACTGCAATAAAAACCAAAAATTGACAAGTGGCACCAATTCAACTAACGAGCTTCTGCACAGCAAAAGAAACTATCAGTGTAAAGAGACAGCCTATAGAATGGGAGAAACTAGGCATCTGACAAAGGTCTGATATTCAGAATCTACAAGGAACTTAAACAATTCAACAAGCAAAAAACAACCCAACTAAAAAATGGGCAAAAGACATGAACAGACACTTCTCAAAAGACATACAACTGGCCAAAAAACACACAGGAAAAATGCTCCACGTCACTAATCATCAGAGAAATACAAAGCAAAACCACAATGAGATACCATCTCACACCAGTCAGAATGGCTATTATCAAAAAACCAAAAAAACAACAGATGCTGGTGAGGCTGTGGAGAAAAGGGAACACTTGTATACTACTGGTGGGAATGTAAATTCGTTTAGCCATGGTGGAAAGCAATCTGGAGATTCCTCAAAGAACTGAGAACTGGTTTCAACCCAGCAATCCCATTACTAGGTATATATCCAAAAGAAAATAAATCATTCTGCCAAAAATACATATGCACTTGTATGTTCACTGTAGCAATATTCACAATAGCAAAGATGTGGAATCAATCTAGGTGCCCATCAATGGTGGATTGAATAAAGAAAGGGTGGTACATATACCACGAAATACTATGCAGCCATAAAAAGGAATGAAATCATGTCCTTTGCAGCAAAATGGATGCAGCTGGAGGCCATTATCCTAAGCAAGTTCATGCAAGAACAGAAAACCAAATACTGCGTGTTCTCACTTATAATGGGAGCTAAATATTGGGTACCCATAGACATAAAGATGGCAACATCAGAAACAGGATTACTGGAAGTGGAAGGCAAGAAGGGAGGCAAGAGTTGAAAAACGAACTACTGAGTACTATGTTTAGTACACGGGTGAGGGGATCAATTGTACCCTGAACTTCAGCATCATGCAGTGTATCCAGGTAACAAACCTGCACATGTACCCCCTGAATCTAAAATAAAAGTTAAAATTGTAAAAAAAAAAAAAAAAAAAAAAAAAAATCAGCAATCACAATATAAATCCACACCAAATGAAATCAGTGTTTCTATAGGATCTTCTATAGAATATATATTCTATTATTTGAAAACCCTCTAACAAAGATTTTTAAATAAAGAGATTAATACATGACTCATTGACAACAAGGAATATAAAAGTATAAAACAAAACAAAGGCAGATATGAAACAAGACCAGATGGCTATGAAAAGAATCAATTAAAAATCCTAGAAATGAAAACTGCAGTCATTAAGATTTTTTTAAAAAACTCAACATCCAAGATAAAAACCAGACTAGAACAGCTGAAGACAGATTTGGTAATTGGAAAACAGTACTTTATTTATTTATTTATTTGTTTATTTATTTATTTTTGAGACAGAGTCTCAATGTCTCAATCTGCCACCTAGGCTGGAGTGCAGTGGCACAATCTCAGCTCACTGCAACCTCCGCCTCCTGGGTTCAAGTAATTCTCATACCTCAGCCTCCCGAGTGGCTGGGATTACAGGCAGACACCGCCAGGCCTGGCTAATTTTTGAATGTTTAGTATTTTTGCCATGTCGGCCAGCCTGGTCTCCAACTCCTGGCCTCAAGTGATCAACCTGCCTTGACCTCCCAAAGTGCTGGGATTACAGGCATGAACCATCGTGTCCGGCCAACAGGAGAATGGTACTAAGGAATTCTCTCAAAATACAGCACAGAGAGGCAACAAGATTAAAAAGATTAATTAAAAGTCATAAAGAACAGATTATAGGCCCCAATATTCATCTAGAGGAAGTTTCAAAAGAAAATTGAGGTAACAGAAAAAACACAATATTCAGAGACAAGAGCTGAGAATTTTACAGAAAAGACATAAATTTTAACGTCAAAAAGATCTCCAAAGACCAAGTAAGATAAGTAAGTAAAAATAAATCTATACCAGAAACACTTAGAAAAATAGAAGAATATTTAGGATAAAGAGAAAATATTAAAGCTACAAATTCCTTCTTTGGGTTTATAATAGCATACTTGCCATTCAGTCGGCCCATCAGCCATTGTCAGCAAATGCTGATTTCCCACCTCCGCCACAGAAGGAGAAGAAACTGAGATACAAATAAAGTATCCTCAGCCCTCCAAACCTAGTGAGGGAGGCCAACGTGTGAATCAATAATTATGGCAGTATGACAGGGCTACAATGTATATATGGACAAGGTGCTAGGGACAAGCAGAGGGTGACCATTTTACAGGACAGTAGAAAAGACCACCTTTTCTACTGGCTCATATCTGTAATTCCAACATTTTGGGAGGCCAAGGTGGGAGGATCACTTGAGGCCAGGAGTTTGAGACCAGCCTGGGCAACATACAGAGATCCCTTCTCTACATTAAAAAGAAAGAAAGAAAATTAGCTAGTCATGTTGGCAAATATTTGTAGTCCTCACTACTCAGGAGGCTGAGGCAGGAGAAAACTTGAGCCCAGGAGTTGGAGGCTGCAGTGAGCTGTGATCACACCATTACACTCCGACCGGGGCAATGGAGTGAGATCCTGTCTTCTAAAATAAATAAACAAATAAATACAGACCTTCCTAGTGAGTATCTGAATGGAGCTTTATTTGAACATGAATATCCGTTCTAGGAAATGAAAATAATAAAAGTTAAAATCTATCAAGAGCTGATAGTATTAACTAATATTGATGGGTAACCTACTACGTGACTAACTCTCAGACATATCTCTAATCCTCAGAGTTAAGGTAAATTTTACCTAAGAGAAAAGTAAGGTTTAGGGTGATGAAGTAACTTTCCTGAAGTCATAAAGCTAATAAACTAGAAAGTGGAGGTTGGCTTTAATTTTTTTGACTGACCTTAGTATATACTTACAAGCGATTTCATTTGATGAGAACCTTAACAGATAATAATTCTGCTGATGCAGCACTGAAAGGGCTAAACTGGTTGCTTTCCCTTTTTTGTTTACTGTGCTTTGTCATCCATGTGAGTACAATAAATAAAGAGCTCCATGGGAAGACTAGCCAGCTGGGTAAAGGTCACATTTAAGCTTAAAAGAATTCATGCTTTGCTTCTTGCTATCATGATTACCAATAGGATGTCATTTGTTGAAAAGGAACACAAGGCTAAATAGTCAACTATTTTAAATAAAAGTTTTTGGTTTAAACTCACAATGCTATAACTTCTAACAACAAGGCTTATGATGACCTAAAGCCTATAATATATGTTTGTTAAAGGAAACTATGTGTTCATCAAAAATATTTGTTACATGAAATTGCATTTGCTCACTTAAGCTATAAATAAACTCAGAAGCCTGTGTTAATTAACCCACCAACAATAAGTGCATCCAAATTACATTATTAATCTAATCCACCATCATATATTAGGTGGGTTCTCTGATTAGAGAATTCTGACTCTCAATGTCTGACATTAGTCTGAAAATTAAGTCTGATCCACTTTTAAGCTAGATTGTTTCCCACGATGCTTGGCCCCTGCATCATACTACTAGGAACTGTCTGCCTCATACACCCCAAATCCAGTCCCTTCTGTAAATGTATTAATGCCCCCAAATTTTAGTTATTTGACTTTATAGCCTTGACATGGCTAATCAACATCTAGAGTAATTTTTAAAATATTTTCTATTTTATTTTTCTTGAATGTATTTTTTCCAGATATCTTGGCTTTATTCAATTCATTATAGTTGCCTTGAAAAGGAAGACTTCAGACATTGCTTTTTCCTCCTACTCCTAGGGTTCCCGCTTTGTCTAAACCTTTTCAAGGCCCAAATACTTGATGTTTTCTCTCTTTCTATGAGAATCTAAACTCAAAAAGCAACCTCCCCCCACCCCAACAAAATCTTAATAATTTACAGCCTAGTGTAAATATAAATAAATGTACTATGTCTCCCAGAGTATTTGCCTTCCATATTTTAATTTATATCTCAACTATGGCTTAAAGGCTTTGTTCTTAGTCCAAGATATTCAAAATCTGGTGAGCAAATAGGTGGGTGACTGGTATGAGCACATCCGTGAGTGTTGGAGGATACAATGGGAGAGGCAGCCTATACAGAAATCAGTCATTAGTATAAATGTGAAGCACCTCATTCTTAAATTAGGTGACTGATCATGAAAATGAAAAGCTAAAATGACAGGAATGTCACCAATGAATGCTATTTCTAGTAAAATCACTTTTTTTTTTTTTTGAGACAGGATAGAGTGCAGTGGCACAATCACAGCTCACTACAACCTCAAACTCTTGGGCTCAAGCTATCTTCCCACTTCAGCCCCCTATTAGCCATGCCTAGCTAATTTTATTTTCTTTCTTTTTCTTTCTCTTTTTTTTAAATGTAGAGACAGGGTCTCACTATGTTGCCCAGGCTGATCTTGAACTCCTAACCTCAGGAAATCCTCCCACAGTGCTGGGATTACAGGAGTGAGCCACCACACTCAGCCTAACGTAACTTTTAATAACAACATTGAAATCTGTCTCTTTAAAATGTGGCCCTCTTTTTAAAACTATACCTTTAATTTAAATGTATGTGTGTATATGTATATGAAATAGTCTATTTAAATAAAATTAATTGCAGTTTAATGACTTAGCTAATTGAGAATAAAAAACACACAAATCTATAATCCACACAATTCCTAGAATCTGAATTGGTTTTAAAAGAATACTGTAATTTCTGTAAATAATTTGAGATATTTTTCAGATAATTTTAATTAAGTTCACTCTAGTAGTTCGGTGAAACCCCATTAGGATATTTTTAAGACTTAACTAGGAGAGGCTGTTTAGTATACTAATAGCATATGACTAAATATCAGGATATATTATTTAGATGAGTTCTAATTGTGTTCAGCCGTAAACTGGATATGCAACCTTACCTAAGTAACTTAATATCTCTGAGCTTTGCCTCCAAGTTTCTGTAAAAGAGAAAATACCTGCTCTTGTCTTTTCACAAGATGCTTTAAGGAGATCAAACAAGATCATGCATATGGAAATAGTCTATTATTAAAATCTAATAATTCTCAAGCAATTGGATACCATACAGATAAGAATGAACTCTATCTCTCACAATATACGCAAAAGCTAATTCTTGATGGATCACACACCTAGTTAAAACTATAAAATATCTAGAAGAAAACATAGGAGAACATATTCCTTGGGATAGGCAAGTTTCTCGGACAAGGTAAAAAAGGCATTAACCATATGTATTAGTCCACTTTCACGCAGCTGATAAAGACATACCCAAGACTCGGCAATTTACAAAACAAAGAGGTTTAATGGACTTACAGTTCCACAGGGCTAGGGAGGCCTCACAATCATGGCAGAAGGCAAAGAGGAGCAAGTCACATCTTATGTGGATGGAGGCAGGCAAAGAGAGAGAGCTTGTGCAGGGAAACTCCCCCTTACAAAAACACCAGATCTTATGAGACTTATTCACTATCATGAGAACAGCACAGAAAAGACCTGCCCCCATGATTCAATTCCTCCCACAGAGTCCCTCCCACAAGATGTGGGAATTCAAGATGAGATTTGGGTGGGGACACAGTCAAACTATATCACCATAAAAGAAAACCATAGATTGAACTTCATCAAAATTACCAACTTAAAACTTTTTTTACCCCATGTTCCCCTACAAATAGATCTTGAGAGCTTGTTTGGAGGTCCTAAAAAGGGAGTGCAGCTACTCCTATACCCTCAACCAAAGAAAAATCCTCTTCTATCCTCTTTGACCAAGAATCCAATTTCAGGAGAGACACACATAGAGTGGTGAGGGAGGAAAAGGACTCCTGCCTAGCCAGCCAGATTGCCCTCACATCCAGAACGACAAACTTCTACTCATCCTAAGACAATATTAGAAAATGGAAAAGACAAGCTACAGAATTTTTGTAGCCTGTAGGATGGCAGAAAATATCTATAATATGTCTATCTGACAAAGAACTCATATTCAAAATATATAAAAATTCCTAGAAATCAATAATAAAAAGATAAAATGTTAAAAATAGGCAAAATATTTGAGCAGACAATACTTGAACAGGCAAAAGATGTCCTCATGGGCAAAAATCATATGAAAAGGCACTTAACAACTTTTCAGGGAGATGCAAATTAAAACCAAATTGAAACATTATACTCCCATCAAAATGGCTAAATGGAAAATAATAACATTCCTAAGTGTTGATAAGGATGTGAACAACAAATTCTCATATATTAATAGTGAAATCACTTAAGAAAACTTTAGTTTCTAGTCATATTTTATGGTTTCTACAACCCAGAAATTCCACTCCTCAGGATATACCAAAGAGAACCGAATGCATATCGCACAAGAATGTTCATAAGAGTTTTATTCACAATAACTTAAAGCTATAAGCATCCCAAATATTATCCATCAACAATAGATGGATAAACTGTGGTATGCACATATAATGGAATACAACTCAGCAATAAAAAGAAATTATATTCTGATATATACAACAATATGGATTACTCTCAGAAACATTATGTTTAGAGAAGCCAGAAACTGAAGAACACATATGACATGCTTCCATTTACATAAATTTTAAGAAAAAATGCAACAAATCTATACAGTTAAAGAAATTCAAAAACTAGTTGCCTCTGGAGAGGAGGGAAAGCAGGGATGAAGGAACTGGATGAGGTGATGAAAATGTTCTTTATCGTGCTATGGGTGATGGTTCCACCCATCAAAATCCATCCACCTGTACACTTAAGATTTATGTATTTCATAATATGTAAATTATATTTCAATAAAGTAGTTAGCATAAAACTATTTTAAAACGTAATTTGTAGTGAAGAAAGGGAAATTTTTGTATCAGTCAACTCTGACATTTCTATTTTTTATCTTTCTAAAAAAAGTCAATTGCTTTAAATTTGCTAAAGGAATAAAAATATCAAGGTATTAATCATTCATTCATCAAGTATGTATTGAGTGATCCTACCCCAAGGCAAGGTACTAAGTGCTAGGAACACTGTTCTTGCCCTTGAAAAATTCAGAGTTTTGCAAGGGATAAAGACGTGTACATAAATGGACTGTGACAGAGGCATACAGACACTGTAGGCATAAAAGAGAGAATGTTAGACTACCTGCGAATGTTAACGAGATTCAGGACGATCACCTGGGAACCTGGAATCACCTGTGGTAACTACGGTGCCCACTCTTGTGAGGTTGAGCCTAGATTGTAATGGGCCTTCACCTAAGATAAAAGAGACTGACCCAGCCTTGCCAACTATTTCTAGCTGTTTACCCAAGACCTTCAAATTAGTTAGACTTAATGAAGGATTTTTAAAGTCACCATAAAGAGTACATGGTGTATGCTTCTTGTACCATCCTTCACCTAAATAACTTAGAAATGGATAAAAAAGGATAAACCTGACTTCTGATCCAAAATGTAAAAACTTGGAGTTGCCACTCCATTCTAACAAGTAAAAACCTGAACATACAGAAAAATCAACAACTCTTCTTGGACCCATCAGAGAGGTGTAGTCACAGGGCAAACCACTGAGCCCCACATTGAGACTGACAGGCGAATACAGTACAGAGAATCGTGGCTTGCTGGAGCAGAAACCTCCAAGGAAAAAAGTGCTGAGGTCGGGAAGCCTGAACTATAACTGAGAGATCAAACCTCCAGGGGAAGTCTTCAGGCCTCCCCCACTTTTGTTTTACCTCAAGGAGCTGGACCAAGTTCTCGCAGTAAATACTGGAGAAAAATCCCCTGGTGCTTCTAGCAGGGCGAGGGAAAAAGGAACCATTCAGAATTTTCCAGAGCATTCTGTTCTTAACAAGTTCTGCCCCTAGGAGAAGCTAGTTAACCAAAGCCTAACCTGATGGGGTGTTATCAGAGCCTAACTGATCTGGAAGATCACTAAGCCTAACTTACTGCCACATCACTAAAGGCTTATTTACCTGAGATCCTCTTATTGTACCTCATGCCCAGCTATCAAGAAAAAATTACAAGACATACTAAAAGGCAAAAATCGCAGTTTGAGGAGACAGAACAAGCAACAAAACCAGGTGCAGATAGGGCCAATATATTAGAATTATTAGACTAGGAATTTAAAATAACTATGATTAAGATGTAAGGGCTCTAACGGATAATGTGGACAGCACGCAGCATAGATGAGCAATGTAAGCACAGAGATAGAAATTCTAAGAAAGAATCAAAAAGAAATGCTAGCGATCAAAAATATTGTAACAGAAATGAAGAATGCCTTTGGTAGGCTTTCTGGGAGATTGGACACAGTTGAGGAAAGAATCTTTGAGCTGGAGGACATCTCAATAGAAACCACTAAAACTGAAAAGCGATGAGAAAAGCTGAATGACAACAACAATAAATAACAAGAACAGAACATCCAAGAACTATGGGACAACTATAAAAGGTGTAACATATGTGTAATGGAAATTAACAAAGGAGAGAGACACAGGAACAGGAGAAATATTTGAAACAACAGTCACTGATAATTTCCCCAAATTAATGTTATACACTAACCACAGATCAAGGAAGCTCAGAGAACATTAAGCAGGATAAATGGAAATATTTTTTTCAAAAAAAAATACTCCTGAAAGAAACCAGAGGAAAAAAACACCTTACGTATACAGGAACAAAGATAAGAATTACATTCAACTTCTCAGAAACCAAAACTAAGAAAGTGAAGGAGAAATAAAGACTTTTTTAGTCAAACAAAAATTGAGGGAATTTGTTGCCGGTAACCTACCTTGCAAAAAATGTTCAAAGAAATTCTTTAGAGAAATGGAAAACGATAAAGTTCAGAAACTCAGATCTGCATAAAGAAATGAACTGCATCAGAAAAGAAATAAGTGAAAATAAAAACTTTCTTATTATTTATTAATAAAACAATAACAGCAACAATGTGATTACACATGCTTACACATATGCTTATATATAAGCAAAATAAGTAACAGCAATGATACAAGGGATGGGAAGAAGAAATCAGAATTATTTTATTATTATAAGGTACTAGCACTACCCATGAGGCAGTATAGTGTTATTCATTAAAATTAAACTTTCTGATATGCAAAAGACATGGTCAAGAAAATGAAAAGATGAGACACAGACTGGGAAAAAATATTTGCAAAAAAAAAAAAAAAGAGACGAAGGAGTGTTATCTGAAATATACACAGAATTCTTAAAACTCAACAATAAAAACAAACAACCTGACTTAAGAATGGGCCTAAAACCTTAACATACACCTCATTAAAGAAGATATACAGGCTGGGCGCAGTGGCTCACACCTGTAATCCCAGCACTTTGGGAGGCCAAGACAGGTGGAACATGAGGTCAGGAGATCAAGACTATCCTGGCTAAGACAGTGAAACCCCATCTCTACTAAAAAGTTCAAAAAAATTAGCTGGGCGTAGGGTGCCTGTAGTCCCAGCTACTTGGGAAGCTGAGGCAGGAGAATGGCATGAACCCAGGAGGCGGAGCTTGCAGTGAGCCAACATCACGCCACTGCACTCCAGCCTGGGCAACAGAGCGAGACTCCATCTCAAAAAAAAACAAAAAAAAAAACAAAAAAAAAAAACAACACATATACAGATGGCAAGTAAGCATATGAAAGATCCTCCACATCATACGTCATTAGGGACATGCACACTAAAATAACAATAAGAGATACTATATACATACCTATTAGGATGACCAAAATTCAGAACACTGACAACACCAAGTGCTGGTAAAGACGTAAAGCATCAGGAACTCTCATTATTGCTGGTGAGAATGCAAAATGGGGCTGCCACTTTAAAAGACAGTTTGGTAGTTTCTTATAAAACTAAACACTCTTGCCATACAATTGAGTACATCAGGTTCCTTGATATTTACTCAAAGGAGTTGAAAATTATTGTCCACATAAAAAACTTCATACAGTTGTTTATTTGTAATTGCCAAAACTTGGAAGCAATCAAGGTGACATTCAGTAGCTGAATGGATAAATATACTGCGATTCATCCCGACAATGGGCTACTATTAAGTGCTAAAAGGAAATGAGGCTGGGCGCAATGGCTCATGCCTATAATACCAACACTTCGGGAAGCCAAGGTAGGAGGATTGCTTGAGGCCACAAATTCAAGACCAGCCTGGGCAATGTAGTGAGACTTTGTCTCCACAAAAAATTTTAAAATGAGCTGGGCGTGGTGGTGTGCACCTACAGTCCCAGCTACTCTGGAAGCTGATTCTCCTCTGAGAGGGTCGCTTAAGCCCAGGAGTTCAAGGCTTCAGTGACCTCTGATAATGCCACTGCACTTCAGCCCAGTGACAGAAGCCTACTTGAAAGGGTACATGTTGAATGATTCCAACTAAATGACATTTTAGAAAAGGAAAAATTATGGAGACAGTAAAAAGATCAATGGTTGCAGGAGCTGAAGGAGGGAGGAAAAAACAGGCAGAGCACAGAAAAATTTTAGGGCAGTGAAACTACTCTGCGTGATATTATAATGATGAGTACATGTAATTGTACATTTGTCCAAACCTATAAAATGTACAACACCAAGAGTACACCTTAAAGTAAGCTATGGACTTTGGGTGAAAATGATATGTAACTATATATTCATTGACGGTAGCAAATGTACCACTTTGGTTGAGGATGTTTATGATGGGGGAGGCTATGCATGCACGGAGGAAGAAGGTATTTGGGAACACAGTATTTTCCTCTCAATCTTGCTGTGAATCTGAAACTGCTCTAAAAAAACAAAGTATATTTTTAAAAAACTTTTTAATAAAAGGCTAAATTTCTGAATTCTTGTCCCAGGATAGTGATCAGAATTAGTTCAGTCTCAGCCCCTTCCATCCTGCTGTATGTAATTGGTTAAATGTTTGGTCAAAGCTGGAAACATGACACATGCTGACAGGATGGAGTAAAGGAGTGAACAGAATGATCAGGATGAGGATAGCATTCTTAATTCTTTCATTCAACAATATACTGTAGTTGTTGAGAACATGTATTCTGGAGCCAAAATGCTTAGATTGCAATCTTGTCTCTACCACTAACTAGCTGTGTGAAGAGTTATTCAACCTCTTTGCAGGTTGGTTTCCTCATCAGCAAAAAAGAGCCAATAACATTTCCCATCTCAAAGGGCTGTTGTGAAGATTAAATGAATTCATGCATGCCAAGTGTTGAGAATACCACTTGTTACAAAGTGTAGTAAACATGCTTGCTAATAAAAGAGCCCAAAAGTTAGCAAATACAGAATAAGTTTATTTTTAAACACTATGTTAGTTACATTTCAAACAATATGCTCAATATGTCCTTCTATAGCCTCGACAGTGTTTCCTGTGAAGTACCTTTAACTTTAAAGCAATGTATCCAACTGGTGATTCTTTTAGAACTACAGTAAGTACAATACACAATGTCACCAAAGTCTGGAAACACATGGAAAATCATGAATTAATTTTTTCAGATTAACAATTAGACTCACTGCTTAAATTCAGAGATATATCGCCTGAAAAGTTGTCTAGAGATTAAAGAAAAATGTGTTGAGAAATGATTTGAAAAAGTCACTTACTATTCTCTGATGTTTCCCAATTTTTCCTATTTGTTTTCCCAATGTTTTTCCTACTAGTATAACTATTATTAATTACTGTGCACGTACCATGTGACAGGCACTGCTGAAGATACTGGAGATAGGGCATGGACGAAGCGGACATAAAAGGTAAAATGTCCCTGCCGTCGTGAAATGCACACTTTAGTAGGGATAGACAATAAACGCATCCTAAAATAGAATATACACTATGTCAGATGAGAAGCGCTATGGGGAAAAATGAAACAGAAGGTGGCCAGGGCATGTCAGTGCAACGAGGAGGCCGGGCTGTTTTTTATAACTAGGGTAGAATTAGAAGACCTCTAATAAGACTTTCTGAGAAAGCCATGCAGGTTTCTGGACAACAGCATTCCAGGGAAAGGGAACAGCAAGTGTAAAGACCAAATAAGAGAGCCAAGAAAGCCCTTTTTTCTATATCTTCTTTTGTCTTCATCTCTCTTGATAACCTGTAACTACGGCAGGCTCCAGATATAGATTACTTGGACCAAATAATTTCTCTTTCATTCACTTCTCAGTACAGACTTGATACTGCCTTCTTTCTTCTCCGAGTCAACAAAATCATTTTTATCTAGCAGTTTTTCTTTCTTGTTTTTTTATATGACTTCCATTTGATAAAAATTTACTGTCTACTCTGTGCAGGCCTGACGGTGAAAGGATGATTAACATATGGTACATGCCCTTACAATCTAGTTAAAATGAGACATATAAAATCAATAAAATATACCATAAAAAGCACTGCTTTGATATTATGAATAAAGTACTGCAGCAATTAATTCCGCCCAATGAGGGAAAGAGTAGTTGGGGATAGAGGGAAAAAGGATTCTGAGCTAGGATTTGGAGATTAAGTAGGAGTTCAAAACATGGACAGCGATAAAAGAATATTTCAAGGGGAAAGACAAATCTTAAGTATAAGCACAGAAATGTTTAAGGAAACAATATATTAGGAATGACTGTTAATGCAATGTGCCACATTGAGGACTAGGGAAGTAAGAGCAGAAAAGTAGATTGGAAACATGTTAAGGGGCCTGACTTTATCCTGAGAGCCAGTGGTTTGCAAACTATTTTGACTGTATACCCCAGCAGTAACAAATTGTTATGCAAGTATATATCCTCAATGAATGCACATTTATTTAAGTATGAGTGAAATTATGGCAACAGCTACTCTTCTAGTATATCACATTCATTAGAAAACACACAAAGAGGGCTGGGCACGGTGGCTCACACCCGTAATCCCAGCACTTTGGGAGGCTGAGGCGGGTGAATCACTAGGTCAGGAGTTCAAGACCAGCCTGCCCAAGATGGTGAAACCCTGTCTCTACTAAAAATACAAAAATTAGCAGGGCACGGTAGCAGGTGCCTGTAGTCCCAGCTACTCGGGAGGGTGAGGCAGGAGAATCACTTGAACCGGGGGGGCAGAGGTTGCAGTGAGCCAAGATAGCACCACTGCACTCCAGCCTGGGTGACAGAGTAAGACTCCATCTCAAAGAAAAAAAAAGAAAAAATACACAAAAAGAAATACGTAAAAGATAGTATTTTCCCCAATGGAATCTTTTTCATTAATTTGTATTAGTGAATAATGTGTACAATGTTATCAATCAATTGCTAATGTACCTTCCATAATCAACAAATGAATGCACTATGCTTCTGTTGACATTTCAGTTCTAACTTGCATTTTTCTTGCTCTCTTGGTGGTAATAAATTATCAAGAGTATTCATAAAGTCTAGCATAGTGTACTTGTACTTGCTTTGGTGCTAAGATCAACTGTTAGGGAATCTGAAAGATCTTTATGATAGTCAACTTAAACACATCCATGTATACCTTATCTTATACATATAAAAGGTACAAATGCATAAAAAGACAACTTTCTTTCATGATAAAAACACTCAACAACTAGGAATAGAAGAGAACTTCCTCACCCTGATAAAGAACATCTATGAAAAAACCCATAGCTAACATACTTGATGACAGGAAGCTTTCCTCCAAAGAGCAGGAACAAGACGGGATGTCTGCTCTCAACACTTCTTTCTAGCCAAGGAATCTAGATTGGAGAGGAAGAAGTGAAACTATTTGTACATGACGGGATCTAGTAGACAGATCAACATACAAAAATCAGTTAATCAGGTGTATTTCTATACACCAGCCATGAACAATCTGAAAATGAAATTAAGAAGACAATTCCAGCCTGAGTCCCAGCTACTCCGGAGGCTGAGGCAGGAGAATGGTGTGAACCCAGGAGGCGGAGCTTGCAGTAAGCCAAGATGGTGCCACCGCACTCCAGCCTGGATGACAGAGCGAGACTCTACCTCAAAAAAAAAAAAAAATTCCATTTACTGGAGTTTTAAAAAGACTAAAATGCTTAGAAATAACTTTCAGAAATGCAAGAACTTCTGAAATTAACTGGAAAATAACCTTTAAAATGAAAAAAACTTAAGAAATGCAAGACTTGTACACCAAAACCTACACAGCACTATTGAAAGAAGTGAAAAAATATCTAAATAAAAAGAAAGACATCCTGTGTACAAAGATTGGAGAAATTAGTATTGTTAAAATGACAATATACCCCAAATTGATCTACAGATTCAATGTAAGCCCATCAAAATTCCAGCCAAATTCTAGCCATCTTTTTTTTTTTTTTTTCCTGAGACAGGGTCTCACTCTGTTGCCCAGGCTGGAGTGCAGTGGTGTGATCTTGGCTCATTGCAACCTTCACCTCCTAGGTTCAAGCAATTCTCATGCCTCAGCCTCCAGGTAGCTGGGATTACAAGTGTGTGCCACCATACCTGGCTAATTTTTGGCACTTTTAGTAAAGATGGGGTTTCACCATGTTGGCCAGGCTGGTCTTGACCTCCTGGCCTCAAGTGATCTGACTGCCTCCACCTCCCAAAATGCTGGGATTATAGGTGTGAGTCACCACATCTGGCCCTAGCCATCTTTTTTAACAGAAATTCATAAGCTGGTGTTAAACTTCAAATGAAAATGCAAGAGACTCAGAATAGGAAAAAAAAAAAAAAAAAAAGCTTATAAAAGAACAATGTTGGAGAACTCACACTCCTTAATTTCAAAACTTACTACAAAGCTACTGTAATCAAAACAGTATGGTACTGGCATAAGGCCTGACATATAGACCAATGAAACAACTGGGAGTACAGAAATAAGCCCATACATCTTATTTGGTTGATTGATTTTTGCGAGGATGCCAATATAACTCAATAGGGAAAAAATGGTCTTTTCAATAAATGGTAGCAGGGCATCTTCATGAAAAAGAATGAAGTTAAACTTCACAGCACATACACAAATTAATTCAAAAAGGACCCAGGACCTGAATGTACAAGCTAAAACTATAAATCTCTTAGAAAAGATAGGTATAAATCTTCATGATCCTGGATTAGACAATGGAGCCCATAGTTTCTTATATATGACCCCTAAAGCACAAGTAACCAAGGGAAAAAATTATACATTGCACTTCAAACTTTAAAAATTTTGTGCATCAAAAGACACCTCCAACAAAATTAAAGGAATCTATAGAATCAGAGAAGATACTTGCATATCACTTCTCTGATAAGGGTCTTGTATCCAGAATATATAAAGAACTTTTAATACTCAAAAAGTTGTCTTAAAAAGTTAATAATCGGCAAAGGACTTGAATAGATGTTACACCAGAGAAGACATAGAAATTGCCAACAACGACATGAAAAGATGTTCAACATCATTCGTCTTTAGGGAAATGTAAATCAAAACCACAGTGAGATACCACTTCACAACCAGTAGGATAGCTATAATCAACAACAACAAAAAAGGATAATAACAAGTGCTGACAAGAATACAGAAAAACTGGGACATTTTTAAACTGCCAGTGGAGATGTAAAATGGATACAGCCACTATGGAAAAATTTAGCAGCTCCTCAAAAAGCTAAACACTGAATTACCATATGATCAAACAGTTCCACCCCTAAGTATACACCCAAATAAACTGAAAGCCAGAACTTGAATTGATACTTACACTCCCATGTTCAGTGGAACACTATTCACAATAGCTAAAAGAAACAACCCAAGAGTCTATCAACAGATGAGTAAATTTTTAAAATGTGCAATGTACATACAATAGAATATTATTCAGACATAAAAGGAATAAAGTTCTGATATATCCTACAACATGACAACCCTGAGGACATTACAGTAACTGAAATAAGTCCACTTACATGAGATACCTAGAACAGGAAAATTCAGAGAGACAGATAGGGCCTTGGTGGAATGGGAATGGGGAGCTATTGCTTAATGGTTATGGGGTTTCTGTTTGGGTGATGAAAGAGTTTTACCAAGAGTGGTGATGGCTGCACAACATTGTGAATGTAATTAATGCAACTGAATTGTATACTTACAAAGGCAAATTTTATGTTATAGTTATAATTTTGAAAAATTATACTGTAATATACCAAAATCCACATAACTGTACACCTTAAATGGGTGAATTGCATGGCATGTGAATTATATCTCAATAAAGTTTTTTTTTAAAAAAAAAAGAAGGAAAAACGAAACTCTCAAGCTATGAAAGGACATGGAGGAATCTTAAATGCATATTGCCAAGTGAAAACCAGTCTGAAAAAGCTACATACTTTAAGATTCCAACTCTATGACATCTGAAAAGGCAAAACTATAGAGATGATAAAAAGACCAGTGGTTGCCAGGGATTCAAGGGGAGAGGAAAAGGATGAAAAACTGGAGCACAGGACATATGTACTCTGTATGATAGTGGAATGGTGGACACATGACACCATGTATTTTTCAAAACCCATAGAACTGTAGAACACAAAGAGTAAATCCTAATGTAAGATATGAACTTTCGTTAACAATAATGTATCAGTATTTGCTTATAAATTGTGACAAATGGACCACACTAATGCAAGATGTTATTAGGAGAAATTGTGTCTGAGTGGGGAAGGGTAAATGGGAACTCTGCGTAACTTTCTGCATAATTTTTCTGTAAACCTAAAGCTGCCCTTAAAAAAAGGTCTATTTTTAAAATGCATGCTTCCCAGAGAGAATGCTCTGAATTTTATCCTCTTCTCATGATTCATAAAACTATTCACTTTAAACACAAATTATAATTTTACAGTAGCAGGAGAGGAAGTGCTGAGCCTTTTGCCACTGTAGAATATCAGGCACTACTGAATCATCTCAGGATCCTATCCTTTCCCTACTGCACCTCCTCTTCCGCCCCCGAAAGAATTATTTTATGATCTAAATTTTTGTATTCATTTAACTGCTTCCATCTAGATAGTCTTTGAAGATTCCAGCCTGTGGAAATATTTCCTTAATTTATGACTAAATTCCAGTTTAATTATAATTATGAATTATAGTGACATTATTACACCAAATTGCCGTGCCTCCTGTTTTATTCACTTTATTCATTTTCTATGAGGTATCATTTTATCAGAAACCTAAGTGTGTTCGCTTTTTTTTTCCTTTTGAAAAAAGTATTGTTCTCTAAGGCACTGAAGACTCAATACAGAGGATTAAATTGGAAACTATAACTGTCCCAGAGGAAAGATAGCTAGTTCATTTAAGTACAACTCTTCCCTACCTCCTGATATAAAATGATCCCCCAAACCTCCTAATCTTTATTGGCACATGCTATAAACTTTTGTTTTAAACTTTAGAGATCGGGGTCTTGCTATGTTGCCCAGGCTGGAGTACAGTGGCTATTCACAGGTGCAATCTTTCCTCATTACAGCATCAAATGCCTGGGCTCATGTGATCCTCCCACCTCAGCCTCCCAAGCACCAGGATTGCAGGTGCACACTACCATACCCAGCTTATATAAACTTCTTTAACCATTACCTTGGTCTTTTCCAGCTTCATCTATGTGCTGAAAATCTTTTAGTGTTTGAAGGTTACAGAACCCCTCTCTGCAATGCTGAACAACTTTCTTTGATCCATTCTTGATGAGATAATCCATTAGCGTAAGGGATTTATACACGTGGCGCCAGTTCTTCCCATGGTCATTGAGTCTGTGCCATAACATATTCATAATCTCTGAGAGAGAAATTGTGTTGAAAGTCAAGTCACTGATATCTAGCATCAGAGAACTAGAGGGACCCCAAGGGTCATTAGAAGTTGCTTCCCTGACTTTTATTTCAGCATCTGAGTAATTTTTCACAAAGTTTTTCACTTGTCTCCTGAACGCCATAAGTAATATAAGTTCCAAGGTGAGATGGAGGATGAAAGCAATGGAATAACAGTTTATGTCACTGGTTTATAAAACTCTTGACAGGTAATTGGTCCCCAGTGCTGCTGCTCCCAAATACAAATAATTAATCTCTACGTTGATAAAGTATCAATTTCCTGCAAGGGAAGCACAAAAAAAATTAAAATTAAACTTTTTTTTAAGTCTATAGAAGACTAAATCAGTCTGCAAATCTAGGTTTTGTTTCCAAATCAGCCCCTCACTTACAGCAGCCAGAATCGAGGGTACCATATAACTGTTCCTAGGATAGGTATGGGAAAATCCCTCATGAGAAATTGGCCTATATTATTTAAAGAAATACAGGTTGTCTTTCTAGTCATAGAAGTTTCTGCAGAAAATATCATCCAACCTCTTTGGCCAGAAATATAATGGCTACAAAGCATTACATGGACAGTAGACAAGTCAACATTTTAAAAAACAGAACTTGTCTCTGACATTTCTTTTTCTTTTTTTTTTTTTTTTCAGAGACAGGGTATTGCCCTGTTTCCCAGGCTGAAGTACAGTGGTGCAATCATAGCTCACTGCAGCCTCAAACTCCTAGGTTCATGCAATTCTCTGGCCTTAGCCTCCCAAGGTGTGTGCCTTGCCGTGTTTTTTTTTGTTTTTGTTTTTTTGTTTTTTTTTGTTTTTTTTTTGAGACGGAGTCTCCCTGTGTTGCCCAGGCTGGAGTGCAGTGACGGGATCTTTGCTCACTGCAACCTCTGCCTCCTGGGTTCAAGCAATTCTCCTGCCTCAGGCTCCTGAGCAGCTGGGATTACAAGTGCACGCCACCACACCTGGCTAATTTTTGTATTTTTAGTACAGACGGGGTTTCACCATGTTGGTCAGGCTGGTCTCAAACTCCTGACCTTGTGATCCTTCCGCCTCAGCCTCCCAAACTGCTGGGATTACAGCCGTGAGCCACTGCACCCAGCCTGCCTGGCTAATTTTTAAATATTTTGTAGAGATGGGGGTCTCCATATGTTGCACAGGCTGGTCAAAAATTTCTGGCCTCAAGTGATCCTCCCACTTTAGCCTCATGAAATGCTAGGATTTCAGGCATCTCTTAAGATATATTGTCATGTATAAAAACATTATGTTCTGAGAATAACTAAAATGGGGGTAAAATTGAGTCTTAGAATCACCCACTGACCCTATGACTGTATTGTTTTTAGAACTACAAGTCCTGAGAATCAGATCTAAATACAATCTGCTTGCCTGCTAAACCTAAAAGAAAGGAGGATCAGCTATGAAGACAAACAGCTGCACATCAGTGGACTCCACAGCTAACTCATGGTACCCTAAAACCTCTATTGTAGTCCAGATAAGCCTGGTAAATTAGAGGGAAAGGTTAAATTACTTTATTTGTTCACCTTTGGAAAAAGAAGAATGAGTTTAGGATTAAACAGTGTCAATAGTAAGACTCAAATAATACAAGGATTTCTCTAAATCCTGCAGTGATCAGCCTGTGTCTATCAGGTCTCAAAACAAGGACACACAGAGAGGCCCATATGCTGAAACTTACAAAGGATATGCAGCCCCCAAACTCTACACAATGCTTGTGAATGATCAGTTCAGTTTATAGGAAACCATTCCCTTTCTCGTTTTCATTATTTTGTATTAAGGAGGGTCAGTTAGTTTGCAATTTCCCTAGTGATTCACCACTGCCGGCTGCCAAGACGGTGTATCAAATTGATTTCGAGCCCTGACGAACATCCAGATCCAACGAAACCTAGAAGATCTATAATCAGATTTTACTAGAGAAACTGCACACATACAAAAGAAAAAAATGTTGAAATCCATAACAAATGTGTTCACTGCTTTTAGTTTTGCTTCCCTTGACCACCTCAGATAACTAGCTCAGGCTTGATTAATTTCTGTATGTGTATTAAAGGAAGACACACATTTTTAGAAGCATCCTAAATAAACTATCACTTCTTTTTTAAAAAAATAAGAGAAGATAACCTCTTTTTGGTAAAAATACAACACACTGTTAACTAAGCGAGACAGAAAATGTACCTGTATAAGTGGTTGGGCGTGGTGGCTCACGCCTATAATCCTAGCACTTTGGGAGGCTGCTGCGGGCAGATCACCTGAGCTCAGGAGTTCAACACCAGCCTGGGCAACATGGCGAAACCCTCTCTCTACTAAAAACACAAAAAATTAGCTGGGCTTGGTGGGCACACACCTGTAATCCCAGCTACTTGGGAGGCTGAGGCATGAGAATCGTTTGAACCTGGGAGGCAGAGATTGCAGTGAGCTGAGATTACGCCACTGCACTATAACCTGGGAGATAGAGTGAGACTCTCTCTCAAAAATAAATAAATAAATAAATAAATAAGAAAATGTATTAAATATCTGTTTAATTAAGATTTCTCGGCCGTGCATGATGGCTCACGCCTGTAATCCCAGCACTTTAGGAGGCGGAGGTGGGTGGATCACGAGGTCAGGAGATCTAGACTATCCTGGCTAACACAGTGAAACCCCGTCTCTACTAAAAATACAAAAAATTAGCCAGGCATGGTGGTGGGCACCTGTAGTCCTAGCTACTCGGGAGGCTGAGGCAGGAGAATGGTGTGAATCCAGGAGGCGGAGCTTGCAGTGAGCCGAGACTGTGCCACTGCACTCCAGCCTGGGCGACAGAGCGAGACTCCGTCTCAAAAAAAAAAGAGAAAAAGATTTCTCAGAAAGACACTATCATTAACCCTAGGAAGAAAAAGAGAAGTTGTATTTCTACAACTTTCTGATTTTCTCTTTTTTGTACTTCAAACACAATCATTTTTATTTGACTCCTTCCTGCAGTGAAAACCTGATTTATACTATTTCAGTAAGCTATTAAAATTTTCATTCATGAGGGTTTTCTTTTTCTATTGTCCTTTTTTTCCCTCTACCAAACTCACTCAAGGCAGAGATGCACTATGACATTGGCTTAGAGCAACACATATTGATCTGTTTCTTCACGAGTCTATTTTCTTTTAAAGCCTTGTTAGAATCACAACTTGCTGGAATTGAACAACAAATGTTAAATTTTTTTTCTTTTTTGGATAGCTACCTATCTATATTTTGGAAGGACAATCGTAATTTTTAGGTTTTTCTACATTCTCTAACCTGTATTTTAAACTTTTAAAAACCGTTTTCTTAAATGAATTTTCTAACCCAGAAAAATATCAAAATAATAGCCTTCTAATCCAATAGAGTAGTTTAAAATGAATTTACATGACATCATTTCAGAAATAAATACAACCCCAACCATTAGAAAAATCACAAGGAAAAAAGTCTAGAGAAGTGAATTCATATCACTTACTAATGTACAATGACTTGAACTTTACCTTGTGATATGAACACAGAATATTTAAGACACCATTCTACTACTGCTATCTTTTCAGACTGTCAAGGAGCTCAATTCATTGGTGTTAGTTGTAAATTATATGTTGGTTTATTGTGTTTTAGACATCTGACTATATCAAAATGCTGTTTACACATACCATCAAATAACTGTGAGACTGTTATCACTATAGTGATGTGACAAAATTAGTGCCCAAGAGGGTAAATTTCCACATTTGAATGTTGGTTGTCTGGCTGCCCAACTCGCTATAATATTTAGAAATAGAGGGAAGAAGTTAGGTATTTCGTGTCACAGATCTGAGAGGTCTTCACCGACCACACTAACTACTTAGGTCTCCCCAGCACCTGGTTAATTTCCTTCATTGCACTTATAACAATCTGTACTGACCTATTTGTTATTTGCTCAGTGCCTTTCTTCACCACCAAACTAGAAGCTCCCTGGGGCAGGGACCCTGACTGTCTTATTTACCACTGTAATCCTATCCCTAACAGCTAATTAGCAACAGTAGGTACTCAAGAAACATGTGTTGTGCAAATGACACAATGATTGATTGACACAATGCCTTGGGATAAACCTGCACTGATTCTATAGCTTTATAATTACAATCACTTTTTTTTTTTTTTTTTTGAGATAAAGCCTCACTATGTACCCCAGGCTGCTTGCAAACTCCTGGGTTCAAGCAGTCCTCCTGCCTCAGCCTCCCAAGTAGCTGGGACTACAGTTGCATACCACCAAGTCTAATTAATTTTAAAAAAAAAAATTTTTTTTTTTTTGAGATGGGGTCTTGCTGTATCACCCAGGCTGGAGTGAAGTGGCACGATCTTGGCTCATTGCAACCTCCACCTCCCAGGTTCAAGCGATTCTCCTGCCTCAGCCTCCCAAGTAGCTGGGACTATAGCCACGAGCCACCAAGCCCAGCTAATTTTTCATAATTTTAGTAGAGACGGGGTTTCATCATATTGTCCAGGGTGGTCTCGAACTCCCAACCTCAAGTGATCCGCCCACCTCAGCCTCCCAAAGTGCTGGGATTATAGGCGTGAGCCACCGTGCTTGGCCTTAAAAAAATATTTTTTTTAGACACGGGTTCTTACTAGCTGCCCAGATGGTCACAAACTCCTATAAAGCATGGCATTTAAAAAATAAAATCTAGCTCTTGTAATTGTCAAGTAAAATTCTATAGTTTTGAGCAAATATTTTCAAATCATCAACAGATATTTCTTGAGTACCTACCATTTGTATGGCTTTGTGGAGAAACATAAAACATGAACCTCACACTAAAACTTACCATTCAGTTAAGGAGCTTTCCTCCTAAATAATTCCCAGCAAAACAAATGATTACATTGAAAAGGTCTTTCAGTGTTCTTTTTAGATCTGCCCACTTTCACAATGCTGTTTCCTTCTCCCCATTTCATCTGAATCCTAACAGGAAATGATTTATCAGGTGGCATTAAACTATCAGTCCACGATCGTTTATCCAAATCCTTTGAGGCCAGATGAGTTGTGGAAATTCTCTTTTGGGTGCGGTGGGGGGGTGGAATTTTCAAGAATAGTGCCATATCTATACCATATATTACATGATACCCACAGTAAGGTGTGGGACTGCTCTGAACAATTAAACACATTAACATGTCTGCAATAAAAACATGTAAATATTTGGAATAAAGAATACAAATGGGCTGGGTACGGTGGCTCACGCCTGTAATCCCAGCACTTTGGGAGGCCGAGGCAGGTGGATCACGAGGTCAGGAGATTGAGACCATCCTGGCTAACAAGGTGAAACCCCGTCTCTACTAAAAATACAAAAAATTACCCGGGCGTGGTGGCGGGCGCCTGTAGTCCCAGCTACTTGGGAGGCTGAGGCGGGAGAATGGCGTGAACCTGGGAGGCGGAGCTTGCAGTGAGCCGAGATCACACCACTGCACTCCAGCCTGGGCGACACAGCAAGACTCCGTCTCAAAAAAAAAAAAAAAAGACTACAATGGCCTCAGGCCAAGTTTTACCACCAAATGAGTTGGAGGGAAAATTGGTTTCCAAAAATTTTTTGATTTCAAGATTGAGAATAAGGAACAGAGGAGCTAAACTGACTTTATCCAAATACTTGGGACAATAATGACAATAGCATTTAAGAGGCTGAGTGCCCGGAGCCATCTCTGAAAAGATGTATTTAAGGTGGAACTATGAGGAAAGAACAGCTCTTGTGTTTGTACAGGTTCTGCCTATAGACATGAGTTTGACTCGGAAGGAAATGAGCTCCGGTCAAGAACGCTACGGGAGAATGGTTATAGAGACTACCACGCCATTAGGAGGTGTTACTGTTTTGATGAAAAGAATACTGTCAGAGGCAGAAAGTCTAATCTTTTTGAGCCCCAAGTGTGTGTTCATTAATTTATTCAACTAATAATCTTCCAGAGTTTTACTATGTGGCAGGCTCCATTCTAGGCAATGGAGAATGAGGTGCACAAGACACACCTCACCCCCTGGAGTAAACAGCTACTCTTCACTGAACGCTCACATGCCTCATCTCTCTCCTTTAATTAGGATTCAAAGCCATGATCTGAGGTCCTGCGTTGCCATTTCCTAAGACTTAACAACTTCCCTGAGTCTCGGTACCCTCATCCGCAACACAAAGAATAATCTCCAGACAGGGCCGTGGGGGAGGAAGAAACGAGATGCTTTGGAAAGAATTTTGAAAATGGCGGGTGGAGGCTGAGCAAGAATCAACTTTCTGTGGGCAGGGCCTTTCCTCGGCATCCTCGTCTTCATTCATCCAACCCCCATTTCAGATGATGGCTGTGTACCAGATGAGCCAGGTGTTGGGCGCTCCGTCACACAGAGAATCAGACCAGCAATTACCCTCGGAGAACCGGCAATGCACTGCGGAGGGGAAGGCTGGACCTCAGGGAAGCTCCTAGAAGGCGGGAGGGACGTGATGGCGTCACGCTACAGGGATTTCGCCTCCTGCGGATGGTAACCGACCGCCTCGTCGCCCTCCCGCCCCAATCTGGACTCCGACGGTGCCGGCAGGAAACGGGAGGTGGGATGGCAGCCGATGTTTCCAGACCCGCCTTGAGTCCCATCACCACTCCCAAGCAGAGGCTGTTACCTGAGAGGAAAGCCGGCCGCTGCCCAGGGGCCAAACCTCCTCGCCCCAGGATATTCCACCTACTCCAGCCAGGCCCAAGGCCCAAGCCGGTCCCCACTTCCTGCTTCCTCACTTCCTGCCCTGGTGCAGTTCCTCTCAGGGCCTCAAGCAAGGTGGTCGCGAAAACCGGAGCTGAAGGGTACCAAGGGGAATGAAGGTAAATGTCTTCGTTTCACAGTCTGCCGGGCTATGACACTGCCCTAATCCTTCTTTCAAGAAATGAATGTTTGCAAGTGTGTTAATACTGTCATTTTAACTGACTAGAAATACCACCAGCACGTGATTGCCACCTCAAAGGACAGAGAATGTAGTAGTAGTCTATGAAGAGCAGTGTGTGATGGGCAATGATGGGGTAGCTCCAATGACATGGCTTCAGGTGCCACTGACGAATACTTGTTGATGTATTCAACTGATTTTCCGTGAGCACCCGCTTTGTGCCAGACAGTAAGGACTAGGAGATAAAAAGCAGCCCTCTGCTGGATACGTTTACAGGCTAGTGGAGGTGACAGGCACCGTCACAGAAGAATGTGACAAGATATGTATGGCATAATAAGAGAGAAGAGAGCATCTAATTCTGCCACTGAGTATTTAAGGGCAGGTTTCACAGAAGAGTTTACATCTGAATTGAATCTTAAAGGTTGACAGGGAGTTCACTGGATAGACAAAGTAGAGGAGGACGTAAGAGGCAAAGGACACATCATGTGTAAAGGCATGAAAGCTGAGCCAGCCTATTATCTTGGGAAAACTACATATACTGTAGTTACTACAGCTGTCACAAAGGCTATTAGTGGAGCAGTAGAGGAAGGTTAAATAACAGAAGGAAGTCGGATCATGAAGAACCTTATCCATACTACAAGGTAATTTTATCCGGTAGGCATTGAAAAATGTAATTGAACCCGTATGTTTGAATGGAATATTGACTAGGATAAGGGGAAAAGACAGAGGATAACAAAATGCTTAGTAGACAAAAGCAACATTTGTTTCTATTTCCTACTATTTCAATCATAATTATAATGATAGTAGCCCATATTACTGATACTGACATGTAGATAGGTGAATCCGATATAAAATGATAGGAGGTATGAAAGAAGTTGGTGAGTTTGGAATATTATTTGGCTGGCTATAATATAGAGTAATGGGGTGGGAGCCAGAGGGAAATCGAAAAGGTGACCTGGAAAACATTGTTCAGGGCCTTGAATGCTATGTTGAGGTATTTGGACTTTATAAAATAGTGGGGGACAAACTACAAGTATTTTATACGTTGAGCTATATTTTATGAAGTTTTTTTATATGCATAGCTTATGTAAATCTCAAAGGAATGCTGAGAAGTAGGCATTATTATCCCATTGTACAGGTGAGAAAGCTGAGTTTGTGGAATATGCATACATTCTACATTATTGAGCATCTGCTATGTGCCAAGCACTACGCTGAACTGTGAAACTAAAAGGAAATTACAGTTTAATACTCTAAAGGAGGAAGCAGGAATAAATCGGCAGTTGTAAGTAGTTGCCATAATAAAGGCAGACAGTGTTATGGGAGTGAAAGGGGGACTTGTCTAAATCTGCGTAGTCAGGGAAGGCTTCCTGGAGGAGGTAAGCTTAAACTGAGTTTGGAAAAACAAATAGATTACAATAATTGCCCAGAGATACTTAACTAGAAGCAGTTTACCTGAAACTTGAACCCAAATCTCCTATCTAGCTCTTTCCCCTACTCTAAGGACCAATCTTTGGTCCTTGATTTTAAGCTCTATTGGCAATTCAGACACAAGTCTACTTGTTATATTTGGAGAAGGTCAGAGATCCCAATTTTTTTGTTTTTAAATTCATTCATTTTCTCCTATTAAAATAAATCTGTGTATGTGCTCAAAAAAATAGATTGGAAGCAGAGGAACTGGAAGAAGAACAGAATGTTCTGATAGTTCAGGCAATAAGTGATGAAGGCCATAACTAAGGCAGAAGTCATGGGCACAGTGTGAATCTCCACTCTGCTCCCTCTCCTCTTACACATATAGTTTTACATATAATGTTAAAGGATAGAAGTTATGGGACCGGGCTCCAAATATATGTGGCAATGAGGGAAAAGGAGGAGTCTACAGGGAGTAAGTTTCTTTTTGGAGTGACCATGTAAATGACTGTTGCTGTTCACCAAGATGAACATGATCTGAGGGGCCAGTTGGCAGGAAAGATGGGGAATTCTGCTTTGTACAGTTTGAATCTGAGGAGCCTTGGGAGCAACAGGTGAAGATGTTCAGGGGACAGTTGAATAGAGATCACTGAAAGAAGAGGATTTGGGCCTAGGTTCATAGACTTAAGAGTAGTCAGCATATAGAAGGTGATTGAAGAGGCAGATGGGAAGTAGGAGACAGGGTAAGATTAAAGACTGAAGTCCCAGTAAACAGTGGGGGAGTTGGTTAGGCTTGGCAAAAGTGTCAAGTGTTACCAACTTAGTGGAATTAACCCTGTTCGAGTGACATTATGTAAGGGGTCCTTCTTATCTGCTTTCCTCCATTTGGGGGCACAATTTAGTTGCAATACTATAACATCCACTAAATACAAATATTGCTCTAAGGTAGCTTGATTGGTTTTTTCCTTTAATTTTTTGAACTTGGGATTCTACAAAAGTGAACACAGTTTGCTTCACCTGGCTTCCAGGACACCATTTCTCCTTCTCATCTCCTTGTCTCATCCCTTCTCAATTCTATGACCTCTCAACTTTGAAGGAGCCCATTCTCTAACCTCTTGTCTTCTCTATCTATATTTACTCCACAGATAGTGTTATCCAGTTGCAAAGCGGTAAATACTCTTCGATTCTGACAACTCTCAAGGTTTTCTCTTCAGCCTCTCCTGACCTCCAAACTCATGTATCTAACTACCTTGACCTCTGCACTGGAATGTCTCATGGGCATCTCAGTTCAGTAAGTCCAAAACCAAACTCCTGGTCTTGCCTTCCAAACCTGCTCTCCCACGGTCTCTCCTGTCAGTAAATGACACATCCTTGCTTCCAGGGTCTCAGGCCATGGACCTGGGAGTCACCTTAACTCCTCTCTTTGTCTCTCACAGCTCTCCTGATATCCACGAGCTTACCTTTGAAATACAAGGTGGCTACCCAGTCTAGATAATAAATGATTTATTGATGCTATATTCTAATACAAGATACAATAATGTTATCTATGTTTCTAGACTTTACAATCACCCTGTATATTCAAAATCCAACCACTTCCCACCACTTACATCATCCTGTTCTAAGCCACAACCATCTCTGGTCTCTGGTCTGGACTATGACAGTAGCCTCCTTTTTTTTTTTTTTTCAGACAGAGTTTTGTTCTTGTTGCCCAGGCTGGAGTGCAATGGCGTGATCTCCACTCACCACAACCCCCGCCTCCCGGGTTCAAGCGATTCTCCTACCTCAGCTTCCCGAGTAGCTGGGATTACAGGCATGTGCCACCATGCCCGGCTAGTTTTGTATTTTTAGTGGAGACGAGGTTTCTCCATGTTGGTCAGGATGGTCTCAAACTCCCGACCTCAAGTAATCCGCCTGCTTTGGCCTTCCAAAGTGCTGGGATTACAGGCATGAGCCACCACACCTGGCCAACAATAGCCTCCCAACTGGTCTCTCTTCTTCTGTTCTTGCTCCCTTGCAATCTAATTTCAACACGACAGCCAAAGCCACCCTTTTAAAACTTAAAACCCAAGTCAGATCATACTACTCCCCAGTTCAAAATCTTCCATTGGCTTCCATCTCACTCAGAGTAAAATCCAAAGGCCTCGCCATGGCCAGCAAGGCCCTACATGTTCTGTTGTCTCTCTGTTCCCCATCCCAACTCCTCTCCACCTCACTCACTGTGTTAAACATGCCTCCACCTGAAGTCTTTGCACCTGCTACTCCCTATACCTGCAAAAGCTATTTCCCTAGATATCCATCTGGGAAGTACTGGCTTCTTCACTTGGTTCTGGACTTTGCTCAAATGTCCTTTGATTTCCCAACATAAAATCACAACCCCTGTCTCAGCCCCACTCTCTGTGACTCTTGCGTCATTTTATTTTTCTCCCTAACAGTATGACCATCGGATGTACCTGCTGTTTCTCCCTTTACCAGAATGTAAGATCCAGGAGGGCAGAGATTATGTTTTGTTCACTGGTACTTTTCCAGAACCTAGAAGAAGCTTAACACAGAATAGGTGTTCAAACTTTCTCTATTGAATGAATGAAAAGAGAATGTCTGAATTCATACTATTGAATAAGAAGTACACATTTTACCATAAAGTTAAATTAAGCATAATTATGGACAAGAAGTTCAGATATTGGCCTGGCACTGTGGCCACGCCTGTAATCCCAGCACTTTGGGAGGCCAAGGCAGGTGGATCACTTGAGGTCAGGAGTTCGAGACCAGCCTAACCAACATGGTAAAATCTCAGCTGTACAAAAAAATACACAGATCAGCTGGGTGTGGTGGCGGGTGCTTGCAATCCCAGCTACTTGGGAGGCTGAGGCAGGAGAATCATTTGAACTCAGGAGGTGGTGGTTGCAGTGAGCCGAGATCACACCACTGCACTCTAGTGTGGGTGACTGAGTGAGACTCAGTCTCCAAAACACAAAACAAAACAAAAAAACAAACAACAACAACAACAAAAAACCCCCAGAAGTTCAGATATAGACAAATGATCCCTCAAAAGGAATTGATTAAAAAAAAAAATTAAACAAAGTATGGTTTGAAAAAGAAACTTCTCCACTGTGGCTAAGTCCAGATTTCACATGTTACTGTAGCCTCCTCATCTTGCTGCTGTTTCTCTGAGTGTATCATGATAGTGAGTACTGAAATGCTGGCATTCTCATATTAGGGTCTTTATTCTTAGGATCTGCCTTTGCTCTCGTTCAGTTAAAGAGCGATTATGAAATAAACCACTCAAGTGGCCTTGCTTCTCTCCCACTATGTGCTACATAACATGTCTGTCAATCAGTACTTACTACCAAAATAACTTGCCTTTGAGATTTTTCTGTTCTGCAATCTGTCCCATGATTGTAAGGGGAAGGATTATATTCTGCTCCCTGGGGAGTAGTGCCCGGTGCGAAATTAGCTTCTTCATTGGGGTGCAAGCTGAAAACACCATAATGGTTTCCGTGGAATACCATTCAGCATTTTCCCTTCGCTCCCACTCTGCAACCATAGAATTTTAGGGACTCCTTTAACCATTTCAAAACCATTGACTTGGGAGCTATCAAAGAATAAGGACTGTAGCCAGAGGATTTCAGCATTTAAAAACTTGGCAATAGAGCTGTTCAATGTAATGATCCAAGAAGGTCCTTAGGAGGCTGAAGAATTCTGAGGCCAAGGTTGAGATGTTATTATTTTTAAAGTAGCAAGATGTTGTTATTTTTTATATTTTATCTTTATAATGTGGAAATAGCAGAAATCCTTTTCAGATGTAACCAGGATTTAAGAAAATTTGACAAACTTGCATCAATAAGAAGAAAGCCTGTTATTAAAGAGTTACACAGCCGGGTGCGGTGGCTCACGCCTGTAATCCCAGCACTTTGGGAGGTCGAGGCAGGTGGATCATCTGAAGTCACGAGTTCAAGACCAGCCTGGCTGACATGGTGAAACACTGTCTCTACTAAAGATAATTAGCCAGGCATGGTGGCAGGTACCTGTAATCCCAGCTACTCGGGTGGCTGAGGCAGGAGAATCACTTGTACCCGGGAGGCAGAGGTTGTAGTGAGCCAAGATCGTGCCACTGCACTCCAGCCTGGGCACGAAGAGTGAAACTCCATCCCAAAAAAAAAAAAGGAGTTATGGGCAGAAAATTACCTCTTTTAACTCATTCGACAAATGTTTACTGAGCATTTTCTATCACCATGACACTCGGCTGATTCTTTTCTATTTCAATAAAAATATTGAGCAATTATAACCAAGGAAAAGGTTTTAAGAAAGTAAATTTTAAGCAAGGTTTAGATATAAAGAAGTCAAGAGATGGAAAAGGATGCCATTTCACATCGCAGAAAAAGTTTAAATTTTAGAACCCAAACTGAGTCTCTCCTTGACACTGCCCTCTTGGTATTCCAGGGATTAGTGCTAGGAACATTCTGGTGAGCCAACATTTCCCTCCTCATCTTGGATCCAGTTCCCAAACTCTGAATGGCACCACTTAGCAAGTAGCAATGTCTCTAATTTTCTGTAAAAGATGCAACGTTGGCAATCCATTTTCTAGCAAGAGCAAAGAGAAAGGAAGAGGCCTTCACAAGTTGCATTTGATATAGGGGGAAGGGTGAGTGGTACATTTAAAGGTAAGAACTAAGGAAATTGAAGGTAACAAAATGTAAGGTCAATGGAAAGTCTTAAATCCCGAAAAGCCTTCAGTCCAAGACTCAACACAAACTGAAGTCCCAGAAATCGAAGGAACTGGTTCCAACTCATGCTGAACTGTGGCAAACCTGGGGTGAGAAGTCATCCCAGCTCAGAATGTTTCTTCTTTTTTTGTCAAGAGTAATATTACAGACTGAGCGCATGAACAAAGCATCTTCCCTGGGATTTTAACATTGTGAGTGATCAAGGGTGCTCTTAAATAAGTTCCCCCAAGAAGCCCTAATGTTCCTCGGGGTGCATGACTGTACTAAGAGAATAAGAGTTTTCCTTAAGATCGACTTGCTGATGGACCATATCTAGGGCTAGAAATTTTCTTATGTGAACATAAGTGTTCAGGAGGGATATTGTTAAAACTGAAACCTAGCATAAAGAAGCAAAAGTATTTCAGTGAACCTCCTGCATTTTAGTTCAACACTGGCAGCAAGAAAACAAAACCACATAATCTAAGGCTCACGCCCAACTCTCTGAAGCCCCGTATGTGCTAGTTCCTGTGTGGTTTGCCTGCAGGCTGCAGGGCTGACTAGGGTTAGTTTGGAGGAGGGAGTAAGAGGTGGGGAGGAGGAGGCACAGTTAATGGATCTGTGAACTTGCACCCTCTTTCAGAGTGGTACATGGAAGACAGCACAAAGTGGATCCGTACTCTGAAATGCAGTAATTCTGATGCTTGAATTCGTCTTCCTTCTTGCCAGAAAGGATTCTAATAACTCAGCATCAAAGCCAAGACATAAATTCAACAAACCACTTCTCTTCCAAAAGGTATGTCATTATACAATATCTGTACATATATTTTGTATGAGTTAATTAAAATGAATCTCATTAGTTCTCTAAATACTGCTTTTAAGTTCCATCAGCTAATGTCTCTAAACCTTTTGCCGTGACAATGTTTGTGGTGATGGGATTTGACTTCTATCAAGTGAACTGGGAGAACGCTTGTTCCTTACCCAGTCCATAACACAAAAATCTCCACAAACTGGCTTCAGAAGCATCTCAGGGAAAGATTTTCGACCTTGGGATCACAGAGGTAAAAATTCTACTTCACCATGGTCAGGATTTAATCCAAATTGGAAGGGGTTGGAGGGGGTGGTAGAGGGCTGAGCAGTGATGGATGAACACCAGCACTCTGAGATCAGGATTTCTCCCTTTGCTTAAATTTCTAGTTCTGTTTGCATTTTTGTTACCTATACAAAGAACACCAGTTTTCATTCCTTTACAAAAAAGAAGACTTTATGTTGAAGTGTATTTTGGAAGGGTATTGTCTCTCTCTGTACTAGCCGTTAGGCTCCATCCCTGTGACTGTCTCTGGTTTAGGCATCCAGTCTGAAGTTAGCTGCTTTGTGTTCTTTGTCCTAACTCTTCCTGAACATGAGGATTGAACATACCAACCAACGGTTTCACTAATTTAAAATGTATCGTATTGCGCTGACAGGTATACTGTCAAAAAAAAATTACCGTATTTACCTACCTGGAATTAGGCCTTCTTAATAAGGTATATGCAACATAATTTGCACACTATTGAACATATACATCCCTAGATAAACTAGGAGAGGGAAATGTTTTAGATCTAAACATCCAATAGGAAAAATTTCGTGTGCTCTCGTTACGTTATCCGAGGATGGGAAACTTCAGGTCGAAGAATCTTTTGTTCTATGCAGCAACGTTTGTCATTAACGGTTTAGTTCTTTAGTGGGTCCTTTTTGTTTCTTATTTTTGGTTTCAGAAAGAGCATTTAGCAGAAGTTACTCTCCTTTAACAATCCAGTATTGTATATAAAACTTTATAAAATAATTTTATAGTGATCCTCTTTACAAAACCATCTGCTATTAAATAAGGAACACTGTGTAAATAGAGGACCACCTAAGTATATTTAATTTTCAAATTTGAAAAATATCTGACTCATACCCTTTTTTGTTTTTTTGTAAAAGAGAGGTGGCCCTGTATTATTGAATAAAACTGCTTTTTTAGATTAAACTTGGAGTGTCTCCCATGTGGTAAACTGAAATCTTATTCTCCCCAAATTGTAATAGATTTTATCTTTTTAAAAAATGACTTTACTGAAGCAGAGGAGAAAGAGATGATCAATCTATTCAATATGAAGAAATATTTCTGTTGCTAATACAATATCCTTTTGAATATCTCCGACGTCTTAGGCCTGGTGAAAATCCCTTTCAATTGTTCTGTCTACCTCGTAGGGATATTGTAAGAATAAATGAGTTAACATAGATATGAAGTGCCTTAGGAAAAATGCACTATAAAAATGCAAGACAATGTCATCATTAGTTATTTCTTTGACTCTTGATCATTTTCTTCCAACATCTTATACAAAATGTCTCTTACTTATTTCCTGAAGCCATCTCTTTTAGAACTATTGCTTTCTAGAAGAGCTGAAAATGATCCTAGTTCCAACATATTTATTGATTCCCAGATAATAACACCCACTGGTGTTGATGACTGACAGGGTTCATGCCTAAACTTGAGTAGAACTTGCCCTTTTTTCCTGGATCAAGAAAAGTCTGCAGTCGTTGGAAAAATGTGTCAGTAAGTGTGATTCCATCAGGATTTCTTAAATAAGTAACAGTTGCTGCTGGATAATCCTGGGGGCAGATTATTCATTTTTGTGCCCCTATAAAACAAACTCAAAACTTGTTCAAGAATCTTTATAAGTTGTTTGAATCAAACAATAGGGTCGATAGGTCCCCATTTTGTCCTTTTGAGGTATTTGCCCAGCGTACCTTGGTCTGTAAAGAAATAGCACAGCCTTGGCTGGGTGCGGTGGCTCATGCTTATAATCCTAGCACTTTGGGAGGCCGAAGTGGGCGGATCTCCAAAAATAAATAATAATAATGATAATAACACAGTCTCATGAGTCTTTTTTTTTTTTTTTTTTTTTTTTTGAGACAGGGTCTCACTCTGTCACTCAGGCTAGAGTGCAGTGGTGCAATCATAGCTCACTGCAGACTCAACTACCTTGGGCTTAGTGATCCTCCCACCTCAGCCTCTCAAGTAGCTGGGACTACAGGTGCACACCACCACACCTGGCTAATATTGTATTTTTAGTAGAGACAGAGTTTTGCCATGTTGCGCCGGCTGGTCTTGAACTCCTGAACTCAAGCAATTCGCCTGCCTCAGCCTCCCAAAGTGTTGGGATTACAGGTGTGAACCACCGCACCTGGCCTGCCCTTTCTTTTCCACTTAAAAATTCTTAAGAAAGCATGGCCCTGTTTAACAGATAAGCATTTTACAAACATTTATCGATCAATTACTATATGCCAGGCCTGGCACTAGGCACCAAGTCCTCTTCAACAGTGTTAACGTTAAGTGTCAATAAACTTGAGTCAGTAGGAATTCAGTAAATAATTTTTAAAGATTTTCTTTTTAAATATGCATTTATAAACAAAAATTTTAGAGAATTAAACTATCACAAAGTACATGATGATAAAAGTCTTACATGCTCTCCAAAGAAAATGTTAAGACGTTCCTTAAGAAGACAGTGAAGAACGGCTGGGCACAGTGGCTCACACCTGTAATCCCAGCCCTTGGGAGGCCAAGGCAGGCAGATCGTCTGAGGTCAGGAATTGGAGACAAGCCTGGCCAATACACTGAAACCCTGTCTCTACCAAAATACAAAAATTAGCCGGGCATGATGGCAGGTGCCTGTAATCCCAGCTACTTGAGAGACTGAGGCACGAGAATTGCTTGCACCTGGGAGGCAGACGTTTCAGTGAACTGAGATCGTGCCACTGCACTCCAGCCTGGTCAACAAAGTAAGACCCTGTCTCAAAAATAAAAATAAAAAAGAAAATATAGTGAGAAAATAACTGAACATAAAACATAAAGAAAAGTTGAAATATTAGTACTCACTATCTACGTTCAACGAATGCTAACTTTTTGCCATATTTGTTCCATCTATACCTATTTCTCTCTGAATTACTTGTAAGTTGCAGATAAAATAATACTTCACTCTGAAATAATTCAGTACTCATCTAAGAATAAAGGCATTCCTCTATCTAACCACAATACCATCATTAGGCCTAAGAGGATAAACAGTAAGTCATTAATATCACCTGATAGCTAGTGCAGATTTAACCTTCCCCATTTGTCCCCCCAAATGTCTTCTATACCATTTTTTTAAAAAAATCTAATTTTTAAAAATAAGAACATATTTTGCAGTTGGGTCTCATACTTCTTTCTTCAACATTGGATGTTTTTAAAGATTAAGCCAGTTCTCTTGTACCAGGTCCCAGTTTCTGAATTTGTTGTTGCCTCATGGTTAGTTTGTTCCTCTACCTACTTTATTTCCTGTAAGCTCCAAGTTAGTACTAAAAGCATGATTTGATTTTGATTGAACATTTTTTGCAAGGTACCACTGGGTGCTCCATATTACATCTTATCAGGAGGTACAGAATGCCAGGTTGTTCCACTGTGTGTGATGCCAAGTTTGATCAGGGCTTGAGGTTGTGATCTTGCTCAGGGGATCTCTTGTTGTAAAGGCACTTTTTTACCCTTTGCAATTAGCAAGTAGTCTCAGGGGGTATCTCAAAGTGTATCTCATAAACACTTTGGCACTGTGGCAATATCCTATTTCTCGACAAACTGTCACCCAGTGACTTTAGGTAATAATCTTTGCCTCAATTGATTATTTCACTGGAGTTCACATATATTTTTAATACACTTTGAAGATGGAATCGACATGCAAATTCTTCATGATCAGCAGCAAGAGCAACTGGAAATATTTATTGAGTGCATAAGTTCAGGTAATAATAATAATAGTAGATAACGTTTATTGAGTGCTTGCTGTGGAGCCAAGACAGCCTCCGGGTGAGCCCAGTCTTTCACTTACTAAGCGAGTGAACTGGAACAAGTTATTCTTTTTGTGCTTCAGTTTCTTAAGCTATAGAATGGGATTAATAATGGTGCCTATCTTGTGGGATTGTTCTGAAGAGTAAATGATTTATACATGTAAAGTTCCTAAAACAGTGCCTGTTATTACTGTTATTTGCCAAGCATTGTTCTAATACTTTGTAGGTACTAACTCATCTACTTCTCCTAATGGTGCAGTGAAGAAAGTGCTAATATTACCCTTTTTTCACAATGAGGAAACTGAGGTACAGAGAGGTCTAGTACATTGCACAAGGTCACTTAACTAGTACCTGCTGGAGCGGGGATTTGAACCCAGGCTGTCTGGTTCCTGAGCACTCTCTCTGATGACGGGCACATGCAGTGAGGAGTGGTACAAGTGGAGCTGATTGGAAGTAGCCCTCACACACACCCAAACTTGAAGTTATTGAAAATCCAGGAGGTTGCCACCCAAACACATTTAAGGTTTCATTCATCTGAATAAGAACAGCATTCCACTAAACACAGATAAGTACTCTTATTACATTTACATAGCTTAAGGCTCTGTACAAGAAACCTTCAACATGAAATACTTGGAACTGCAAAGAGTAGGAGAACTATGAAGTAATAGGGGGGAAAATAACCCTGAAAGGAGCAATACAAGAGGGGAGTTATGAGACCTGGGACCTCAGAGCCTCGGGGTGGAAGATGATATTTTGATATAATTAGGAGGGAAAAAATTCCTCTCATTTTTCACATTCCTGTACTGTATAAGATTTTACCATGAAAGCACAAGAGTATAAGCCATTGTCAGATTTATTAAAGGCCACAGTGGATTTCCTTAGGAGACGATGGATGACTCTTGTTAGTAGGTAACTTCCCTGGTTGGTTATCTCATACACTCAAATATTCCATAAGTCAGCCTGTGGCTTCTGAAACTGTATTGAGAAAAAGCTGTATAAACGAGGTATTGGTCCATGCTCCTAAATTAGCATTACAAAAGGGTTCCACCGCGGGGGGTAGAATCTTATCCACTCCTTCAGTGGCCATTACGGAAAGCTCTCCAGTGTACTTTTCTAAAGAGAACTAAAAATAAATACGAAGAAAAAAATCCAGCATTAATAATGGTTCTTTTTTTGCATTTCTAACACAGTCATTGCCAAATTGGTTCTGCCTTTTTATGTTTTTTAATGAAAAGCAGCCTAATTGATCAATTGGTCATGAATAATACTTTTCCATTTGTTTTTCTCCATACTCCCCAGCCTTCGAGAACCACCGGCTTAATGTGTCGGCCTACAAATGGTTCATGATTTGTGTCTTTTATCTAGTGCTTTATGGGAAAATATTAGAAACAAACTGCTGGGAACTCGGTAGGAACTCAGTAAATAATAAGTAGATAGTTCTCTTGTTAAATATGATTTTAAAGAAACTCTTTCTAAATAACTAGGAAATATTACAAGGGAGGTACAAAGTGGGGTGGAAAGCCTTGTAATTTGAAATTTCTGTTCATCATTTTATAGGTCACAGAGTTTAACCCTTTATAAAACAAAATGTAAAGTCTGATAGCTGAAAAGGCTCTCCTCCCCTAAACAGATTTGTTTGAAAATATAGATCATTAAATTGGTAAGACTAGCAGGAGAATCTCAACCATACATTGAGACAACTAAGAAAATTGTCTAAATCTAATACCTTATATCAGTACTTTAAATTGACCATAAATATGCTGATATCCATAGCACATATGTTCATAAATCACCTGGTGTCCATCCATATATCCTCAATAGGAAAAATTTTCTTTCTCTAGAGTTATTGTACACTGATCCTGATGGAGCTTTAAAAAGAGTTGCCGTGCAGGCTCAGTGACTTTGGGAGGACAAGGTGGGAGAATTGCTTGAGCCCAGGAGATTGAGACCAGCCTGGGCAACATGGTGAGGCCCCATCTCTACAAGATATTCTTTTAAAAAATAGCCAGGCCCAGTGGCCCGCACCTGTAGTCCAAGCTACTCCAGAGGCTGAGGCAAGAGTATCCCTTGAGCCCAACAGGTCAAGGCTGCAGTAAGCCATGTTCACACCACTACACTCCAGCCTGGGCAACAGAGCGAGATCCTGTCTCAAAAGATAAATGAGTAAATAAAAAGAGTTATCATTATCTTGTTTGATCTGGCTGTGATCTTTGAGGTAGATAGACCACAGATTTTACCTCTGATTCTGCAGAGTGGGAAAAGCAAGGCTTGGAGAGTTTCCGGGACTTGCTCAAGGTAATTTGCTAATGTCTGCCGGGACTTAGCACCAAGCCTGTCACACTGTAGCCTGGGCCCCTTCCACAACACTGGTCCAAACACAGGATTCTGGAGATGCAGGAGCCCTTGCTGGGCTTCTGGAAAGCTGAATTCTGGCTCTGCCAGAAGCTACCCACGTGATCTTAAACAAGTCACCTAACTTCCCTGAGCTTCAGTTTCTTCCTCAGTCAAGTGAGAGGTTAGACTGTGTGTTCTCTGAAGCCCTTTGATTTTCTGCGGAAAATTGCCTAATCCCACTGGGTCTGAGAACAGAGGGAAATGATCTTTTCTGCCATAGATGGCAAGACCCTTCACCCAGCATAAGAGCTGACATCTAATTCTTAACGGATTCCCTTGCAATGTCCAAGTCTCATCAGAAACTACAAACATCTCAATAGTACCTCTGTGGGCTGCTTGGGTGTCATGCTGCTGGGTGCCTCACTTGCTGCAGGGCTGACTGTCCGCAGCAATTATACTCTAACCCTGTGCTCTGCATCGGGCAGACATCCCATGAGATTTTATTATCCCTCTTGGGTAGTTCAGGGAGTCACATGGAAGTAAATAATGCTGATGGACTTATTTTGGGCTGATAGACCCTTATCCTTCTAAAGAGGTTATACCTTTCAAAAGGCACAAAACCTTCTCCTTGATTTTTCATTACGAACAGTTATATCCTTGAGTGTCCCAGAATTGTTCTTGGAAGTCGGAGACTCACAAGAGGGCCTGCAGCTGTGAGTGCAGAAGTCCTGAGACTAGGAGAGGACATCACCACTCTCCCTTGGCCTTTGGAGTCATCCAAGCTAAGGGCTAATATTTGTGATTAACAGGTGTTGATAGGAAATTGGGGTCCTGTGTCTCAGTCTTTCTGTGCTTCAGATTTTCTAAGTGTGCTTCAGGCTGGCAAGTGGAGTTAGATCAACTTCTTACGGAGAGTATCATCTGCTCCGTACCGTGTCAGGTCACTGGACTGTGGGAGGTTAAACTGACTGGTGATGAGAGTGACAGAGCATGAGCTCGGCTCCTGTGTTCTGTGTTCTCTGCTCAGCCTCACAGATGACTCACTGTGCCTCCCCGACTCCTCTGTCCTCGAGGGAAATTATGCCATTTTTAACCCGCTATACAAGAGACTTTCGAAGATTCATGGGTCGCTACCCCCAACAGTGTCTCCTGTGTACAACGCAGAACATGATGCTTTCTTATGTAAACAAACTCATTTTGTGGAATTTTTATTTCCTAGATCAATATTTTTAAATAAAAGTCTACTAATCCGTTTTATAAACCAGGTACTGTAAGATGTTATGAGTTGACACTTGGTACCCTGTAAGTATCCAAATAATCAAAGAAGAAGAAAGTGTGAGGTCAAGGAATCCCCCAGCTGAAAAGAAATTCCCAATACCTGGAACAAAAAAGACTGAGCTTTTAGAGAGCAGACTTTGTTTTTCTCCAGCCTAGTTCCACAACTTCCATTTTTAAATGTAAGATGTAAGGGAGATTTACAATACAGCCTACTTTGTCAGCTCGTATTATTTCATAAAGTGAAGGGTCAATTAGGTGTTATTATCATCAAGAGAGCATGCGGTAATGCTCCATCTTGTAGATGCTGTAAAAATTACCTGTCTGATTACTTTAATTTATCTTTTGGCTACCGTCTGTAGAAATTCCCTCAGTCCCTAGCTCACAGGTATGCAGATGTACTGAGAACATTTAGGGAAATCAAAGCAAAAAAGTATATAATTGGGTCCTTTCCCCTAAGGAATGAACGGTGTATTTAGGAAACTAGGATAGACAAACGAACAAAAAAATGCTACCACAATGCAAAACTCCTGATGAGGAGATTAAAAAACGGCTCAAGATGGAGATTTTTAGAAAGGACTTCTTGAAGGAGGTGCATCTGTAGGCTGAGAGAGATGGTTTAGCAAGCAGGCATCAATGCATCCACAAAGCTTTATACTTCAAGGAAATCATAAGGGAAACAGGGTCTTCTTTGCTGAAGATCTGTTTATTTTGCAAACAACAGAGAGTTAGAAGGGCCTTGTGAAGTTTCCGTGGGGAATCCAGAAACTAAACTTCTGCCACTGGCAACTACCTCAAGATCTTTTCCCAAATAGCCTGCTCTTCTCCTGCTTCCAATCATGTCCCTCAAAGTCTTCTTTTTCAAGCATAAATATCCTTAGTTCTTGTAACCACTCCTCCTATGAGGCAGTTTTGCATGCTGCCATTATTTTAAGCACTCGCCTCTGATTGGACTCTAGTATAGGGCCTCTCCTAAGTCAGGGGGCTCAGAATGGAGCTATGCTCTCCAGGAGTGATCTGAGGATGCAGAACACCATGGGGTAGTTGCCTCCCTTGATCTGTAGCCTATACTTCTATTAATATGGCCCATCATTGCATGAGCCCTTTTGGCATCCATGTCACACTGCTGACTCATACTGAAATTCTGGTCAACTAAAACCCATGAGTTCCTGTGCACTACTACTAAGCCAGATCTTTTTTTCTTTCTTTTCTTTCTGTCTTTTTTTTTTTTTTTTTTTGAGACGGAGTCTCGCTCTGTCACCCAAGCTGGAGTGCAGTGGCATGATCTCGGCTCACTGCAACCTCCGCCTCCTGGATTCAAGTGATCCTCCTGCCTCAGCCTCCTGAGTAGCTGGGACTACAGGTGAGCACCACCAGGCCCAACTAATTTTTGTGTTTTTAGTAGAGATGGGGTTTCACCATGTTGGTCAGGCTGGTCTCAAACTCCTGAACTTGTGATCCGCCTGCCTGGGCCTCCCAAAGTGCTGGGATTACAGGCATAAACCACCGTGCCCAGCCAGATCTTTCTTATTCTGTACTTACACTGTTGATTTAAGAAAAAAAAAATCCCTAGGACAGAGTATGAGAAGTCATTTATTTCTATTCCACTTGATCATTTTGATAACAACTTCTCCAAATCTTTCAGAGCTAGACTATTAGCTTCCCCTCCCTGCAGGTGAGTACTTACCTGCTGGTGCAGCTAATCTCATGATGGATCTCTGGCCTCTAAAGGGCCAGAACTTCATTGTCTCCTTCCTATCCATAAATTCTCTGCAAACCTGGACGAATCTGCATCCTTAGACAAACTAGTGGGCCTCAGTCTTCCTAAGTAAGATAGGAATAAGTGTGAATGACCATTTCCTCCCTGCAGTGAGGATATGCAACAATGAGTTCCATGTCTGCAAAACCCTAAGGAAATGTCACTCAGAGGCAGCATTAGACGAGGGGAGAAAAAGTTTATTTTAGGCTCTCAGCAGCTTTCGGAAGACTCGATTATCCTAATCACTACACATGAAAGTTAATGACCTCATTTTTGCAGACGTTTTAAAAATATGCTGGATTATCTGATTTTTGGTTGTAGTAACATCATGTGATGGTCAGTATCATTTTATACCTTATTTGTAATGTGAGCAAGTGCCATAAAGTATATCTGCAAGACTCGTTTACAATGACTCTCTTCCCTCCATCCCCTCCCCCAGCCCCATCCTCAACCCTACCCTCTTCCGTTTGTAATACGGGACTACAAAGATCTTGAGTTTAGGTTTCCGTCAGACTTTTGGAAACCTCTAAAAGACTTACCAAGCTAGCTTAGAAGTTCGTAGGCTTTCATCCCTGCCAGCGCAGAGAGCTCACAAGTAACTTGTATAATATTTATAATTTCAAGCTAATAGAAATGTCATATTTCAAAACATATCCCTGAGAGCAGTTTTTTTGTTCCTTATAGAAAGGTGCAGGGAACATCCAAATTTTTCTAGCCTGCTGTTCTAATAAGTATTGTGATGTTGCTCTTGTGACCCTATAATTATTAATTTTCCAATAGCCCCTCCCCGACCTTTCACGTGATTTTTAATCCAGGGCCTGGGCACTTGTAGCAGAGTGTGATCCTAGAACCAGCAGCAGCCAGCACCGCCAGGGAGGCTGTTAGAAGTGAGGATCTCAGGCCCTGCCTCAAACCTATTGAATCAGAATCTTAACTATGAAAAAATTCCCCTGGTGATTCTTATGCACAATAAAATCTGAGAAGAACAGATCTAGAGTAAAGGGATTTTCACCCCCATTTTACCCACTGTAGACCTTGTATTGTGATACAAACCTTACAAACTTCCATTTGGTGTTTATTAAAAGGTTAGAGACCTTAGTTAAAATGTTACCAGATTCAAATGTTCTGTTTATACATTCAGCTAGTTAACTGGCTTTAAAATACTCTTGTCGACCAGGCATGGTGGCTCACGCCTGTAATCCCAACACTTTGGGAGGCCACAGTGGGAGGACTGCTTGAGCTCAGGAGTTTGAGGCCAGCCTGGGCAACGTAGCAAGATCCCATCTCTACAAAAAAATTAAAAATTAGCCAGGTATGGTTATGCATGCCTGGAGTCCTAGGTACAGGAGGCTGAGGCAGGAGGATCACTTGAGCCCAGGATTTTGAAGTTGTAATGAGATATGACTGAGATACTGTACTCCATCCAGCCTGGGTGACAGAGTGAGACCTTGTCTCCAAAAAAAAAAAGTACTTCTGGGTTTTTGTGGAGCAGGGGTTCTCCCCCACCCCCATCAGGGACATTTGGTAATGCCAGGAAACATTTTTTGTCACAATTTGCGGGGAGAAGACCTACTGGTGGGTAGAAGCCAGTGATGCTATTCAGAATCCTACAGTGCACAGGATGGCCCCCACAACAAGGACTTAACTGGCCCCAAATGTCAATAGTGACAAGGTTGGAAAACACCAGTGTATGATTTATAAAGACTCAGATGTGCAACCATATACCATAGAACACTATAGGAAAATAGAGTCATGTGGCATGTCACTATATGACCAGGCAAAGAACAAATAGACCGGCAGTGGCCGGAGTGACGGTGGTGGGGTTATGAGGGGCAGGGAATGGAAAATCCAGCCACAGATGAAAGGAGACATCTAGGACCACTGCCAAGTGGTACTCCGTGCACAAAGGCAGTCAGCTTTAGAGGACAGGGCTAAAAGGCTGGGCACGGTGGCTCACACCTGTAATCCCAGCACGTTGGGAGTCCAAGGCAGGTGGATCATCTGAGGTCAGGAGTTTGAAACCAGCCTGGCCAATGTGGTGAAACCCCGTCTCTACTAAAAATACAAAAATTTGCTAGGCATGGTGGCGGGCGCCTGCAATCCCAGCTACTCAGGTGACTGAGGTGGGAGAATTGCTTATACCTGGGAACTGGAGGTTGCAGTGAGCAGAGATTGCACCACTGCACTCCAACCTGGGCGACATAGTGAGACTCCATCTCAAAAAAAAAAAAAGAAAAAAGGACAGGGCTAATGTTCAGAGACTGAACACCAGGTGTGAGCTCCGGGAGGGGTGGGAGGAGGTGTGGGAGAAATAAAGAGAGAGAGAGAGAGAGAGAGAGAGAGAGAGAGAGAGAGAGAGAAGGCTTCAGTTCTAGAGTGGATACCAGGTATGATCTCAAAATCATGTTAGACGTGGAAAACAAGAAAGAATTTCAATTATTAGCATAGGAGTACACAGGCAGATTTCAGGTAAATCCAGTAAGATGAAGACTCAGGAACAAGGCAGAATCCTGCTTGCTAGAACTGGGATGCCTCAGAGCCAGGCCAGCAGCAAGCATGACCCCATGCCAAGTCAGCCAAGTGTTCAGCTAGAGTGAGCTGCTTAAATCCCTCCCAACGGAGAAGAGGCTTAGTGCTGAGTCTACAGCACGGTTGACTTGCAGGAAGGGGTCAAGGGCTCCCACCTATGGAGAAAGGTAGACCAGAAGTAAGCCAGGTCCTGACAGTGGCCACTGAAAAATCATGGGATAAGAAATGGAATAGAACTTGAGAGGTCCTCTGGGGTCATTCCCCTACTGCAGGGTGCACCTAAATCATTTCAGAAAGATTATCTGCTCTTCAACTTTAACATTTTCAGAGGAAGATTTCTTAAGGACTGGTGGATGCCTTATAACCCATCGAAGTCAAAACTTCTTCCCCATTTCTAATCCTAAACACCTCTTCCTGGGATGTAAAGTGAGTGTCTTTCATCCCGCCCTGCACACAATGTGATTTCTAACGTTAGGTAATGATAAACTGTCCTCTGCAACTGCCAAGCACAGCCACCCCTTTTCCAGGCTAAAGCATCTCAATTCCATTAGCGTGTTGCCCTGAGAGTCTCTCCCCGACCTTTTAATCCCCTCATTATCCTCTGGACCTGCTCCAAGCCTTGCCTGCTTGAGACAGTTACCACCAAGTATGTATTTGTAAAATGGAAGCTATGTGCAGACTGCCCTTTTGCCATGGAACACAAAGAAGGAGGAATATAAAAGAATATACCCAGTTTTGTTGGTTTTTATTAGTCTCTCTCCTCTCTCTCCAAGAAGTTGTCAATCTTTTCTGCACTCATAGTCTAGTTGGAGCACTAGTCCTCAGGCTAAATTCCACCGAAATATTTTGGTTGTTCAGCAAACGCTTTCACTGTGACCCTCACCTAAGAACAATAGAGTATACCATCAAATGGGATAGCTCTAATGTGAATTTAGCTCCAAATAAAACTAGGATAAATGCATTTGTTCAGTTCCAGAGAAGGCATCATACTGTCCTGTGGATTTCATTTCAAATGAGCTGCAAAACAAAGTTCTTTTCCATGGAAGGGATTTACTCAACTGAATTCACTCACTTTGCTGTAACTGGATTAATCTCATTTCACATCGTGTCTCTAAGTAGAAAAGTAAACTGATTGACAGCAGGCTAAGTGGATATGTTGATGCATCCAACATCAATGAGATTTATTCCAAGTAGATTGCAACCAGAAAATGGTGTCCTGGTTGTTTTTGGTTCTATAAAGCAGTCGCAAAAGTGCACCACTTTCGTACTCGATCTGAAAAACAGTTTATCAAAGTTACAATAGATGAGGTGTTGTGGGATGTGACAGAACGTACGTACGTCAAATGAAATGAGCATTTCTACCTTCCCAGATCTTGAAACGGTCTTTTGCCTCCCCAACCTTATAAAAAGAATCATTTTAGGCCAGGCATGGTGGCTCACACCTGTAATCCCAGCACTCTGGGAGGCCGAGACAGGTGGATCACTTGAAGTCTGGAGTTCAAGACCAGCCTGGCCAACATGGTGAAACCCCATCTCTACTAAAAATGCAAAAATTAGCTGGGTGTGGTGGTGGGTGCCTGTAATCCCAGCTACTCAGGAGGCTGAGGCAGGAGAATCGCTTGAACCCGGGAGGTGAAGTCTGCAGTGAGCCGAGATCATGCCACTACACTCCAGCCTGGGTGACAAAGTGAGACTCCGTCTCAAAAGAAAAAAAAAAATCATTTTATTCTATCCGCATGTTCTGAAAGCCACCCTTTTGTATTTTTGAGTTGAGTTTCACAGGGCACTGCTCAAGGTAAACACCTAGTCCCACTTGTGGTTGAGCAGGCATTGACCCCACACTGGCTCCCTGCCAGCACACCGCCCTGGAGCGACCCACCACCCTGTACCTTGCTCCACCTTCTGCTTTCTGCAGCACACTCTTTCTTCTCTCTCTTCTGCATCACTCTGCATTTCCAAAACCACAATCGTGTCATCCCCTCGGGACTGTCAATCTCTGTCTATGCTGATGCCCTCTCCTTTGTCTCTCCCAAATTGCTGACTTTATTCCAGCCTCTGCTTCTAACGCAATAAGACTGCTATTGGAAATTTTTTTTTTCTGATTCTATAGCTGGCAGTTTCTATAAGCAGAAGTTACTTTGAAAGGAAAGAACTTGTGGAGATGAGCCTGGGGTGTCACAGGGCTGTTACGTGGATCAAATGTAATAATATGTATCAAAAAGCAATTTGTAAACTGTAACATGCTCTCCAAAAGTAAATTATTACTGTATTATATGACCTTAGGGTTTAAAAAGCAGCTGGATGATATGTAAAAGTTCAAGGCTCAGTAGCATCATTGGAAAAGAAAATTAGAAGATGGGGAGGGGCATGGACACTTCCATCAGTAAGCTAGGGGCCTCTTAACATTTTTTCCAGCCAAAGCACACCCATTTAGCTGAGAGCGTACACTCTGTTCTGAGGACTGCCTGCTCACCATTCTGGACCTAAGTCCTTCCCTCTTGATTAAGCTCCCCCATCCCTCTCATCGCCACCTTCCCAAATCCTAGCCGACCCCAAGGGCTAACCCCCAACCCACCCTCCTTTCCCAGCTCTGCCCCAGATGAAGTGAATCTCTTTCTCTCCCGCACTCAGTCTTATGTTAGAATTATTTATGTAGGCATTGATCTTCCTGGATTGACTGTGACCTGCTGAAGGCAGCGGTGGTCCTGGCATCTGCCGCAGCCACCTCCCCTAGCAGCTCTTCATCACCTCCGTGAATGGAAGTGAATGGAAGGAACAGCTCAATTAGGATGGCAGAGGATCAAGGAGAGAATTCCATGGACCCAAAACATCCTGCAGAAAGACTGTGTCCCCAGAGGTTGGTCTCCAATTTGGAAAAATTCCTGCCTGAGCAACTGTAGGACCCCTCTGAAATGATACAGGATCTGTTAAACAGACTGGTAAAAACCCTCAGTAATGAGATGGTTATTATTATTCTCTGTACTTTTCTGTACATTTAAAATGTTTTCTTTTTTTTTTTTTTTTTTTTTGAGACAGAGTCTCACTCTGTCACCCAGGCTGGAGTGCAGTGGTGCAATCTCAGCTCACTGCAAGCTCCCCCTCCCGGGTTCACGCCATTCTCCTGCCTCAGCCTCCCGAGTAGCTAGGACTACAGGTGCCCACCACCACGCCTGGCTAATTTTTTGTATTTTTAGTAGAGACAGGGTTTCACCGTGTTAGCCAGGATGGTCTCCATCTCCTGACCTCGTGATCCGCCCGCCTCGGCCTCCCAAAGTGCTGGGATTACAGGTGTGAGCCACCGCACCCGACCTAAAATGTTTTCTATTTTAAATTGAATGTAAGAAGATACCATCCTATTTAAAAGTTAGTGAGTTTAATAAGTTTTGTTATAACTTGATTTTTTTCCCTAAAGGTTTTCCTATAGTTCGAAGTATCAAAGTCATTCTTAGGTTCCCAGCTTAGTTGGTCCCCCATGAAATCACGAGTTCTTAGACTGTGTTTCACACAATGCCAGGGTACATTGCACCCTTACTGAAAGGAACTTCTTGTGCAGAGTGTGGGGCTCTTGCAGAACAAAAAGTACCACTTTTTAGCACATAAAAAAAATCCTTGAGCTGTTTTATTATTTTAATACTTTACCTTTGGTGGAGCAGAAATGATTTATTTGATGGTTTTGGCAGATTATTTTTTTTAGGAATCATCTTTAACACTATTAGCCATGTAACTATTACCAAGTACATAATAGGTACTCAATTGTTATTTTTTTTTTAATTAAAATGTGATGCACTTCTAAACTAAAGTTAACTTCAGTCATGTAGAATAGCAAGCAATGGGTGGAGTTTCCAGTTGCTTCTGTTTGGTATTCGTTATAAATCATTTTTAAAACTGAGAAGTTGGGGAAAAGATCAGACATTTTTATGGAAACTGCATTGATGACAGCAGAGTGTAATTTTGTTGATAGTGATTTGATACACAATTATTTGAGGGATTTACTGTGCTCCTGGATTAGCGCTGTGTTGTTACTGTAACAGAGGATTGGCTCAGAGCCCTGGCCCAGTGCAAAGCTCTCTAGCATCATTTCTTTTCCTTCATCAGCAGCCCAAAGCCCCCGTCTCTACAACTCCATGCAGCGCAGTCCTGGCACAGACCCCTAACCTGAAACTCCAGCCAATTTCTCTAACAACACGCCTCTCCCCTTCACCTGCCAGATGCTTCTTTTTCTCAGACACTGCACCCTGAAATTGGGAGCTTTCACTGAGTTAAAAAGGCAAATATAGAATTACCTAGCTCTATCAGTATTTTAAGTGCACTTGCAAACTTAAATGAGAGCTCTTGCACAAAACCACTTGAACTCTTTCTTAAGATATGCTAATTTTTTTTCTGTCTTTGATTGAACTGTTGACCTTCTGGATATACGACTAGTTATTACTTCAAGTATGTTTGGAACTATTCTTGCCCTAACCATTCTAAAATGTAATTAGCATCGAGACATTATTGTAGAAGCACAGCACCTGGGGCTGGGATCTCATTAGATGGCAAAAATTGAGCAGGATTGTGCATGCTTCATGCTCAAAATATCTCTAAGAAAAATTCATGGCATTGGGGGAAAGTTAAAATTGGTGATTTCGTAGGCCCTTTCTTGCTCACATATTTGATTTGTATAAGGATCCAAGCAGAGAGGAGATTGTAGTTCTTCTGTTTAAAAAATGAAAGCAACTCTATTTTCTTAGAACTCTTCTTATGTAATGTGGCTGCTGTCACATCTTTGGGTCAACCAAAACCAAAATAATACATTTTCTGCCTCTAGCTTTTCCCCCCCTCAAGAAATGCATAGCATTTTTAGGCATTATCTGATTTATCCTTGCAACAACAGATGTTACAGAGAATGAATATTCTCTAGGAGGTAGTTAACAAAATATGGAAAAACTGAGGCCCAAAGAGGTACTATAACTCATGGGTTATTCACACTCCTCCCTGAACATTCCCCCATCTCTTCTACTGGGAGGAAGCTCTTTATTTTCTGAATTGAAAACCATTTCATGCCTCCTGCTCAGTTATTTCAGTACTGGCTCCTAAGTTTGGCACCAATCCCAACTGTTATGAAATCGCATACGAATAGTAATGTTCTTCATTCCTGGGATCACAAAAGGTTATCATTTCAAGTTCATTTCAGGGCACTTTAGATGTCCATATTAGGCCCTAAATGATTGGAACCATCGGGAGAGGGCTTGCCTGACTCTGCCATTCACCTCATTTGTAAGTCTCTACCATGTTTGGACACTGAGTTGTGTCTTATTGTTTAAAAAATAACTTCTCATTATAATAACATTTTCCCTTAATTGCAAAAATATTTCTGACCTGAATTTATTCTTGTCATAGCTGTGTGAGCAAGCAGAGTCTTGTTTGCCTCTACAATATATTAATAATGTATTAATTAGCTTCCCAGTGCTGCCCAAACAAGGAACAAAAAGGATTTATCTAAATCATGAAAACTGAAGTGAAGCGAACACTTTGGTAAATATATTTTAAGGGCAGTCTCAGCATTAGGTAGTGTGGCAAATTTTTGTCCTGACTTTTGAGAGAAGATAACCAAAAACACCACTCAATTAACAAAACATTTGTTTAGTACCTACTATGCACAAAGTCTGAGAGGTAAAGGAGGCTAAGACACATAAAATTGGCCAATTTATTTTTATAGTTAAAAGGCAATAAAGGCAAGACACTATAAGTATTTTGATTTAGCTACAATTAGCTGAAATATACTAGATCAAATCATATGAAATTAACAGTATCTGAGGGCTGGCTGCTGTGACTCATGCCTGTAATCCCAGCACTTTGGGTGGCCAGAATAATCACTTGAGGCCAGGAGTTTGAGACTACAGTGAGCCAGGGTTGCACCACTGCACTCCAGCCTGGGCAACAGAGTGTGATCCTGTCTCTAAAAATAAAAAATAAAAATAAATAGAAGATACTGACAATATCTGACCCTATTTTTTACCCCAAAAGTGGTAATTTTATAGAATTTAATCTAATATTAAGGTACTCTTGTCATACTGCACCAGCTCCTAAACACTCTACTTTTCATTTTACTTCTATTTCTAAGCTATCGTTATTACAACAACCAAGAGAAGGTCAATACAGGTCAGAGATTTGACTCCTGTTTTTTATATGTATTTATTTTTGTAGATTCACAAATAACATATGTTTTGCAGTTTTAAGGTTTCTAATTATATTAGACCCTGTTTTTTATTTTATTTAGAGTCATCGTCCTTGCTGCCTGTCCTTCACATGTGACATTCACCAAGTCAATTCTTCATGCCATTTCTTTCACAGTCTTTATGCAAACTCATTATCTCCATTTCCATCTATTCTTCAGAGATGTATGATTGCAGAAAACTACCCTTTTTTGAAATATTGTTCAATAGAGATTAAATCTAACATCCAGTTTTACCTGTCTATCCTTGAATTACAGGTTACTGAGAAGTCAGAACAGATAGCCATACAGGTACCCCACTAAATCCATTCTTCTATCTCCTTCAATATTTAACAAATATTTACCAAGCATCTATTTTGAGCAAGCATTGGAGTAAGTCCTCCCATAGATATGAAGTTGTATAAATAAGGATGCATGCATTCATGTAAATACAAGTTTAATGCTGGATATATATTGTTTTAAGTACCTGACATGTATTAGTCTATTTATTCCTATCTAAGGGGGTAAGTGCCATTGTTGTTTCCATCTTAAGCACGAGGAAACTGAGGCCAGAGAGATTATATGAACTCCTAAAACCCAAACTCTTAACCACAGCTTTCAAAATCTGTCTGGTTATAGTGGAGGACCCAATGTCAAAAAAGCAAGGGCTTTTCCCAGACCATGAATACAATGTGTGACAAATTAGCAGTTCCTCCCCATGCCCTAAGATAGTAAATATCCACCCAGGCCAACTGTGTCTGTCAGAGAACAGAGAGTGGGCCTGTCACACTGTTTTCTCCCAAGAGGGTCCATCTGCCACCGCTTCTTTGGTACACACTAGGGGACACACACTGTCCAGCATATTCTTGCAGAGTCATATCTTATCCCACATCTTATCACAACCCTGCTAAAGGTCAGGCACTATCAAGAAAATGTTCACTCATCTTCCCGTTATGCCCAATGTGTGAACTGATAACACATCTAAATTCAAAGAAAATCAACAGATGTCACCTCAGTCAACCTGAAAAGTCTGGTGACTCATTCCCACCCTTCTCACGGGGCTCCTGCTGGGCTGCCTAGTTCTCCTGAACCAGCCTCCAGGCCTCCTGCAGCCGGGGCACAGCTCAGTGTTGGAGCCGCCTCTCTGCTACTCATCAGATGAGTGTTGACTTTCTTTGGTGCAGGCATTTGAGTTGCATTTGAATTGCAGAACATGCTGCCCCCGTTCTGTGCTGACTGTGACCCCACTGCGTGTGCCCGGAGTCAGGCTAAACAAGCTTGCCTTGGAAAAAATAACAGGGAAGGAGATGCTGACTCTTCAACCCCTAGAGTAAGTTCTGTCCCTCTGGAGGTAAAGTCATAATATCTAAATATGGCTCGATTCCTGTCAGGTCTTATAAATACACACACACATGTGGATGCTGAAACCGTGCATGCCCTGACAGCCAAAAAAAAAAAAAATCAAAACGACTTACTGTCTCATTAGCAGGACAAGACCTGGTAGGCCAACTCACCAGAATAAAGAATACAAAAAATGGGTATTTAATTTTTCTACACACGCGTGCGCGCGCGCACACACACACACAAAATGATGTAATGACCCCAAGAGAGCTGGTTGCCCTGGCAATGAAGAATCATTTGTGTATTCAGGGATTTTCTCGTTTAAATTTAAGCTAGCCACTTGAACTTCTCAAGCTTTCTTGAGCTTAGCTTTAGGTCTTCATCCCCAGACAGAGGTCTGACATCTGTGTCAGCCTCTAGCAAAGCAGGAAGCTTAGAAGTAGGACCAAAACCTCACAAGCCAGCCAGCCTGGCTTTGAATTTCAGCTCTATGGTTTCTCAGCTGTGTGACCTGGGTAAGCTACTTAACAACCTTGAGCCTCTATTTCCTCACCTGTAAAATGGGAATAAGAAAATTAAAACAAACTTGCATGGGTTCGTTATGAAAATTGGATCGATTAGATGACATAATACGTAGCAAACATTTAGAACTGTGCCTGATTCTGAATGTGAGTTATCTGTAAGAGTGACTTGAGATGAGTTCACACTGCCTGGCAGGAAACCATTCAATTCCTTTTTGTTTTTGACTTTAATCTTTGAAGCGCTTTCATCTCATTTCTTCTTCTTTTGTGTTTGTGGAGAAGGAGGATGTTTAGCCATCCCTGGAGTATAATCTTTTATTAAAAACCATTATTAAGTCTCTTCAAGTTTCTCTTTTGCAGTAAATGATCTAGATTACTTAATGGTTCTGTTTTACATGTTTTAATCATTTATTTGAACCATCTCCAGATGTAGTACACACAGATATATTGTCTAGGAAAATTTGGTACTGAAATTCCTTACCATCTTTGGTTCATTAGCTCAAATGTTTAAAACCCATTGTGTCTATTTTTATTATTTAGTTAGTTATTTTGGCAAGACAGGGTCTCACTCTTTTGTCCAGGCTAGAGTGCAGTGGCACAATTATAACTCATTGCAGGCTCAAACTCCTGGGCTCAAGCAATCCTCCAGCCTAAGCCTCCCCAAAACTCATTATTCCTAAGAGCAAAGTTGAGTTCCATCATATTGTCAGTTGGTTTCTCTCCATCATATTGCCAGAACCATCTAATTCTCAGATGCATAGCTTAGGACAAGCCAAACCGGAAGAGACCATAGGTCATTCATTCATTCAACATTTACTAAGTGACTGCTGTATGCCAGAGGCTGGGCTGTGCTGTAAGATCACAAAGAAGATATTTCTCAGTTGAAAGAGCTTGCGGCTTGGGAGAGAAGACACAGAAGCAAACAAATCATTACAAATGCCTTTCCATTGGGTGCCATACTTGAAATGAGCAGGTGAGGCCAGGGTACCCTTGGGGCAGAAGGGAGGGAGGATTAAGCTCAGGGAACAGCTTTACAGAGAAGGTGACATTTGCACCATATTAAAGGATGGCAAGAATTGAGGAGTACAAAAAGGAGTATAGTCAAAGAAGAAGCACCCAGGGATGATTTGCACATTGTAAATTTAGGTAACCTTACATGGGCCTGCCGTGACTGAGGCCCAGGGTCAAGGAAGGGAGCAGAGTCATAAAGCTACCCAGGTCGGCCAAGGCCAGGCTAGGAAACCTGAGCATTATCGTGCGGGCATGCAGAACCAGAGAAGGGTGCAAGAAGAGACATGGCACAGTCTGATCTGTTTTGCACAAATCACTCTGGAAGCAGTGAAGATGGGAGAGTGGAGGTATTTGAGCTTAGAGTCAGGAAGGAGAAGTAGGATGCCGGGGTTATGAGGAAAGACTATAAAACCCACACAAAGGAGGGCTGATGGAAAGATGGAAATCAAATTCAGGTATATTTAGGCCAGGTGCAGTGGCTCACGCCTGTAATCCCCGCACTTTGGGAGGCCGAGGCAGGCGGATTACCTGAGCTCAGGAGTTCGCAACCAGCTGGGCAACACGGTGAAACCCCATCTCTACTAAAATACAAAAAATTAGCCGGGCATGGCGGTGTGCGCCTGTAGTCCCAGCTACTCGGGAGGCTGAGGCAGGAGAATTGCCTGAACCCCAGGAAGCAGAGGTTGCAGTGAGCCGAGATTGCACCACTGCACTCCAGCCTGGGCGACAGAGCAAGATTCCATTAAAAAAAAAAAAAAAAAAAAAAATTCAGGTATATTTAAAAGATAGTGTTTAGAGACCCATTAGTGGAAGATGCCAGATTTGAGAAAGGGAAGGAAAAGACACGGAGGAGTCCAGAAGAAATTTCCAGATTTCTGGCGTGGATAACTGTGAGGGCAATGGTGCCAGATAGTGCCAGAATGAAACTCATATAGGCTGGCACAAATCCACCTCTCAGAAATGCGCCTCAGAGACACCCGTTCTGCTGAAGGTCAGTAGAGAAGGCCAACTTCGTGTGCAAAGAGCAGTATGTGTATTTCTTACTAGCTATTCTTTTTAAAATATTTCTTAGTATATGGGACATACATGAGCTAAGATAGTATTCATGCAGGAGTTTTCATTTTTCATGTTCTGGCAATTGTGTTTTCAAATATGAGATGCTAGCATTATTTCCGTTATCTATGCCTAACATAGTATATATCTACGGTTCAAGATTATTAATTGTCTCCCCTGCCTCCCCACTAGAAGGTAAGCTTTGTGAAGCCAGGGATTTTGTCTCTTTTGTCCTCATCTCCATTCCCAGCCCCTAAAACTAAGTTTGACTCCCAATAGGTGCTAAATACTTACCGAGTAAATGATTGAATTTCCATGTGGGTAAAAAGAAACAGTCATTTCCTTTACTAATGAGGAAAGAAAAGGAAAACAACAAACAAACCTGGACTTAAAACAGTTTTTACAAAAAGATCCAATTTGCAAAAATGGAACTGAAGTTTAAAAGCTATTTTTCTCCCTGCAGCCCTGCTTCTGGGAAAATCACAACTGCCAGCTTAGATGGTGGTTTTCACTGCCCGGTTACAAATTCTGCACGGTTGTACATATTGGCAGGACTCAGCTTCCTTAAATGCCATTTGATCAGTAGGGAAATGGTGATTTTCCTTATTGATTTAATGCCAGTTCCTCTTTTATGAAAAATCCCACGTGCTGCTCGCTGGCACATGTACCATAAAAACTGAACGTAGCGGGCCAGAAATTAAGCAAGTCACTCCTGTTCTTCTCCAGCCATGTGATGTTAAACCATCTCTACTTTCAGGCTGGAGTGTTCAATCACTCTTCCTTTAAATTTAGCGCAGTGATTATTCCTCCTGGTGGATTGCACATATGCTCCTTAGATCTACGAAATACTCATTCCTGGATGAACTTTAAGCTCCCAAGAAATGCATGTAAAATACTGTTTATAAATCGCGGGAGAAATGTTTCACATTCTCATTACTCCCAAGTAGTCACACCAAACCTTTCTCTCCAAGATTCGCTTTTTTTCCTAGAAGAGGGAAGAAGAACTTTGGGCAGTAGCACTGTGACAGTAATCACCACCATCGTACTTTCCATGGGTTTTATGCAGTAGCCTCACAGAAGTGACAAATGTATGGTTGGGCGCAGTGGCTCACGCCTGTAATCCCAGCACTTTGGGAGGCCGAAGTGGGAGGATCAACTGAGGTCAGGAGTTCGAGACCACCCTGGCCAACATGGTGAAACCCCATCTCTACTAAAAATACAAAAAATTAGTCGGGCGTGGTGTTGGGCGCCTGCAATCCTACCTACTCGGGAGGCTGAGGCAGGAGAATCACTTGAACCCAGGAAGTGGAGGTTGCAGTGAGCCAAGATTACACCACTATACTCTAGCCTGGGCAACAGAACGAGACTTCGTCTCAAAAAAAAAAAAAAAAAAAATGACAATGTAGGATACCCTTTCATCGGCAAATATTTACTGTGAGTAGAACAATGTGCTAAGTCTATAAACTGCAAAGAGGAGTGGGGCTCGGTTCCCATCCTCTGGGGTTTACAAGGTAGCTGAAGTAAAACTCAAACCACAAAGTGAAGTTAATAGTCACCAATGAACTACATAGTTAGTAAGTTCTCCACTGGTTCGGAAGAGGGCAAGAGTAACAAGACAGTAATCCTAAAGGAGATGGACTTGAGTTTGAGCTGGACCTGAAGTCAGGAGCTGGAGTGAGTAAAGGCAGAGGGGTGGGAACATTTGTGAACCAAAGCTCAGGTGGGGGTTACAGCAGGCAGGGTGGGGATAGACTGGGATGACTTTGAATGCTATGCCACTCTAAGGACTTTGGACTTGACTCTACAAGCAAGGTGGAATTATTAAGAGGTTTTGAGTAGAAATGATGTGAGCTGAACAGTGCTTTTGAGAAACTAAATCTATCAGGGATTGGTGCTCCAAATTAATTGGATGTGTTTCAGACTTGAGATCATGAGACCCTAACCCAGCCTGGGGACAATGGGATGTCTCCATCATACATTACATTCCTGTGAATACTTCTCAGGGATTCATATGAAATTGTGCCTCAATGTGCCTACCTGTCTCTGCACTGTAAGACAATGATATTGTGATCCTGTGTGCTGCTTGGAACCAGCCTCATTCCTTTAGCACCCCAGTTTGGACTTGGAATAGGCCCAAGTGTGGCCTGTACACAAACCTCAAAGAATCCATGTGGCATAGATGTAAAAGCTGGGAGGAATCTTGGAGCCCTCCAAGTCCTCCTCTTCAACTTAGAAAGAAGCTAAATCTTGCTCATCTCCCCAATGACAGATTCAGCATGTGGCCTCAGATCTTCCTGTGCTCCAGCAGTGCTTCTGAGGCCAGTTCAAATTCTGCTTTGAGGTGTGCGTGTACCAATTCTGGTGCAATCCAGAAGCATTTTGGACGAATGAAGGAGTTGTTTATGTTTTCTTGCCCTAATTGAGATAGTTGAAGCTGCTCTCCCTTACTCTACACCAAGCCCCCAGATCTGGTACCTCCCTGAGTCCCTGACTTCATCTCTGCCAATTCCCTGCCTTGCTGCTTCCCCCACAACACCCTATTATTTCTTGCATCCTGCCATTGGTTGTGTTGTCCTCATTTTCTGAAGCCTTTACCTCCCTCCCGTCTTAGGCCTCATCACCTCCAGGAGACTCTCCATGGCCTCAGCCCCTCCCTTAGGTGGACCAAGCTTCCTCCTTGGAGCTCCATGCTACCCTGCATAGGGCTCAGTCACTGTGTCTCCATGATGTCTTACAATTGTCTATTTATGTGTCTGCCTCCTATCCTTCAACTGTGAGCTCCCTGAGGAAAGAAAGTGTGGGTACGCATCATTGAATACTCAGCGTCTAGCACAGTGCCTGGTACACGCTAGGTATTGAAATGTCTGATAAATAAATGAATGACAGTTGCATATTTGTCTTCTTGGTATATTCATTCATTTGATAAATATTTATTGACTAATTACTTATAATCGAATTGGCGCTGTGTAGTTACACTTAAACATCAAAATAAACCTATCCTCTCAAGCTCCAAATTATGCATGCATAAATTATACATGTGAAGTGTTAACATGCACACGCAGCAGAGAGTGTGCGTATCTACAAATACCAGAGCTAGCAAATGAAATAAACTGTGTGCCAGATGTCCCGAAATTTACAAAGAACCAAGAACCAAAAATGACAGTTAGCTCCGTAAGCCCAACAAAAGAAAAAAAAAAAAAAGGAAAAGAGCAAAAAAGCAAAAGAACAAAGGAACCTTGAGCATAAGGAAGTGGCTATGGTTTTTTCTACATACTGAAGCCGGGGGTGGGGAAGAGTCATAAAACCTTTCTGTGCTGGACCGGTTCATGTTAAGTCTGAGTTCCTCAATCGCTGGTTCTCAGGAGCTGTTTGGAAAATTCATTGCCATGCACGAGTCGGGGGATTGGTTTTTTTCCACTGGAAATTGTTAATAGGGACTGCATGAGCGGCCCCTTATCGCTTTGCCTGATAGAGAGACAGCAGGTTCGCCCAAACAATTCTGGAATCCTGATCACTGCCAATTAGGGGAGTATTGTCTGGCTGACATAATCAAGTGAGTATAAATATATTTATCGTGATTGGAATGGGGAAGGGAGACTGCAGAAAGATTGAGGCAGAAGCCGCCACCCACTGCCTGGCTCCAGCCTGAATCCAGCCCAGTTTGTCACCCTGTGCTCAGCTGATGCGGTCACTGGCTTTCTGAGGTGGAATGCACAGTTGAGAATTCAGGACTAGAATTGCTTCTCCCAGAGAGGAACTTGTCTTTCCTTAGTTTTCCTCCCCTCTTCTTCTCTTTTTTTTTTCATGCTCACTTCTGTGAAATCTGAAAAGAGAAGAAAAAGCAGATGTCACGGATCACGTTTAATTCTGCCCCTGCCGGCCATGCTGTCCCCACTTACCTTCTCTGTAATGGAAAGTGATGGTGAGGCACAGTGCCCCGACTGGACCCCCCACCCTCTCGGCCCACCGGCGTGTACAAGTTGGTCCGGCATTGGGTTTATTTCATTGTTGATTTGTGGAGCTTTGATGGGAATCCCTGTGATATGAATCAGCCCTGGGATTGAAAGACCCTGAAAAAAACAGTCCCTTGCAGTGGGCTAGCAATGGGAGGAATTGCTCACATTTCAACAGCTGAAAGGGAGGCATGTTTAAGTCACATCTGGTGGTGTTCCTGTTGTCTGAATGGAGAGCAGGGTCTTTTTAAGCATCTGCCCAGATTTCAAAATGCAGGCGGCATCTTTTCTTCCCCAAACAAACGGTCAGGATTGGATACGAATGGCTGAATCACATCATCATGGGAGAGGTCAATGACAAAACTGATCTCACGGCTGGATTTCAACCCTGGTCCGTCCAGGCCCAATCGATCCAAGGCATGACTTTTTTTTTTTTTTCCTCTCACCCCTGACTACTTGATAATGGCCATTTCCAGGGCCAAGTTGATTTCGGCTATTTTCCTCCATCCCCTGTGTGCTGCCCTGTCTCACCACTTGAGGGTTGAGGCCCCTTCCCAATGGCTACAACAGGGTAAGGGGACCCTGTCCTTCTGTCTCCTTCATCCGATAGTTTGTCTTCACTGCTGCAAATTGCTCTCAGGCCTGCCTTCCTGGATTAGATAAAAACTATTTTCTTACTGGTACTGCAGATACCACACGAGGACATGTAAGTAGGAAGGTGCAGGTCCACAAATATATAAGGAGCCCAGACAGGAGAAATGTCATTAGAGAGATCACTCTCCAGAAAGGCATCTGACCACCCGTGTTCCTGCCTCTTCCTGCTACCATTTTCCTCCTTCAGCTGCTCAGAAATTGTCAAGGCCAAACTCCTTTCACCCAGATTCCAGAAATGCACTTGTTTCCTTTGCTTTCCAAATCTTAATGGATGAAACACTTTTTTTTTTTTTTTTTTTTTTTGGTCTTCTATCTCTCGCCAGAAATATTGTTTTTTGAGAACCAGAGCTCAGTTATCTCCAAGGGAGAAAGAAATTCGTTCCGTGTTTACCCATTAACAAATTACCACTTACGTGAAAATACTGGGACTTCCCTCATTCTTTGCTAATAAATGGATTATTCACCTTGGTTGAACCTTGGCAGAGGCAGATGGATAGCCACTGTTCCCTTCAAGTTGGCTTAATATTCTCTCGTTGGCTTTTGTTTCCTTGAAGCACAGAGATTTCTCAGTGCTTTCTTTGCTTGATTCTGCTTTTAAGGAATGTGCCCAACTTCTTTGAGTCTGTTTAGTAAGCTGAACTGATTAAATCCCTGGCGTTTCTGGAGGAGCCTACTGTGTTGGGTGCTATGGGTTCCTCCCCACTTGAAAGTTGAATGGAGTCACCCATCTGAATACTAACTCCCTCCTAATCCATTGGTTTTTCTACTGTGTAGACAGGGGTATGAAGTAGCCATTTACCAAGATACAGTGCTATGTCATAAACCGAGCTTGAGTTCTAATGTTAGCAAGACCTGGTTTGTACAGTAATTCAGGCTTGGGCACGTTGCTGCTCTCTTTTGAGTCACAGATTCCTCATTATAGATGCTGATGGGAACAACAGAGCTGTCTGTTTGTCTTTGCTCTTCTCCATAATGAGATAAAGCCAAACAGGCAGTGAAGAGCCTGGTCTAACCATATAACATTGGTGCAAATTATATACGGTCATAAGAAGGTAATTTTTACCTGAGCATTTAGGTGACATTTGGTGTGGTATTTGATGCATGTCATTTAGTTACAGAGATAAAACCTCCTGAACACACGTAAAGCTCTTGGCCTGGTTGAGCATTACATCTCACACATTTTTATGCTTTTTACTAAGAATACTTCCTGCTAGGAGAATGGCGTGAACCCGGGAGGCGGAGTTTGCAGTGAGCCGAGGTCCCGCCACTGCACTCCAGCCTGGGGGACACAGCGAGACTCCGTCTCCAAAAAAAAAAAAAAAAAAAAAAAAAAAAGAATACTTCCTGCTAGGAAGTTATAAAAGAGAAGATGGAAGTCCATTTAATGGTATGTAGCAATATCAGTTTCCTGGCTTTGATACTGTACTATGGTGATGTCAGATGTCCCCACTGGGGGAAATGGGGTGAAGAGTACAGGGGACCTCTCTGTACTGTTTTTGCAATTTCCTGAGAGACAGAGGGAAAGAGAGAAAGAGAGAGAGAGAGGAGGAAATGATTATAGTGACATGAAAAAGGAGTGTTCATCTTGGCTTTCGTCCCTAGCTGGACAAATATTTACATTTTGTTTGCCTCTTTGTGTAGATTTTGTGAATAGTCATGGCTAAAAGCTAGCGTTCCCTTTTGTGTGGCAGAGAAGAAAGAAAATAGAATGAGCTGAGAACCCCTGCCAACATTATATTAGAAAGCCACCTACTTCCTGCCTCTCCTCACTCTCCTTACCTGTGCAAACTTACCTTCTGCATCCTTGTCCTCCTCCTTTCCCATTCAAAGGCGAGATGCATCTCCTGCTGAACAAATAAACTCCTCCACCTGACCAAGGTGTCCCATCCCTGCCTGCTGTCTCCAAAGGCTCAGTCCTGCTACATAATCTCTCTAGGTGAATTCCTTCTCACTCAGGGTTTTCGCAATCATCTATATTGGAATAGCACCCAAATTTATGGCTCTAGCCAGACTTTTTTATTGAGTTCTACACCTGCATAGCCAACCCTTGACTGGGAGTCTCTACCTAGATCGTTCACAAGCATTTCAAACACCCCTCTAATTATCTTCTCTTTCTGTATTCCCTTACCTCAGAAAATGCTACCAACATCTATCCTAATGCCCCCGGCAGGAACCCAAGAGTCATTCTAGACCTATGCTATCCCAAGTACTTCAATGTGGCTTGTCCAAATTGAAATGTGCTGTAAATGTAAAATACACACCAGATTTCAAAGACTTAGTTTAGAAAAAATAATGCAAAGTATCTCAATTATATTTTATATTGATTTCAAATTGAAATGATAATATTTTGGACATATTGGAGTAAATAAGTTATTAAAAAATAATTTTCTTTTACTTTTTAATGTGCCACCAAAATATTTAAAATGGCATAGTAGCTGGCATTTGTGACTTGCTTCTATTTCTATTGGATGACACCATTCTAGACTCTTTTTTGTCTTTTAGCCCCCTTCCAACTGGTCATGATTCACAGTGATTCCCTTGAGTTAAGACAAGGGAAAATAGTGGTTAAGTGCACAGACTGAGTTTGAATCCTGGCTCCACCATTTTTTGATACATATGAACTTGGGTGATTATTTAACCCCTTTGAGCTTCACTTTCCTCCTCTGTCAGCTGGATACAATAGCAGTTCTTATTTTGAGATTCTTGCATGCTTTAAATGGGATAATGTGTAAAGCACTTACTATGGAGATAAAAACATATGGAAAGACCCAGTGTCAAAAGAAAGAGCATCATTACTAGCCAAGACTACTGCAATGCTTTCTCCATCTTCAGTTCACCCTGCCCTCCAGTCCTTCATACTGCCATCTGATTAAACATTCCTGAATGCAAATGTTATCAAATTTCCAGTGACTTCCCATCATCCTTGGTATGAAATCCAAAGTCCTTGGCATGCTTTCAATGTCCTCCATGATCTGCCCCCAGTCCAATCACTGATTGCATCTCCTGCCCGTCCATGATTGAACCAGTTGGGTCCCCAACTTCTTGCACACACCATTCTCTCTGTGTGTCACATATGAGCTCTCTACTCTGCCTAGCTACTTGTCTGCAAGACTCAGTTTAACTGTCATCTCATTTGGGAAGCTTCCACTAATCCCTCCTGCACCTGTCTGCATCCTAGGCTAGATTAAGAGCCTGCCCTTTGGGTTCCTGAACCACTTGAGGTTTGTTCCTTTTATCACACTGATCTCACTGGTTTGGCTGGCTTGTTTGTCTTTCCTACAAGACTGAACTGTCTGAGGTCTTAAGATGGGCTGTCTAGTCCACACTGGATCTTCGTGCTCTACACAGGGCTTGACACAGAGTGGGACACAGGGAATGTTTGTTGAACGAATACGCAAAGCATATGGATACTCCTGAGAGAGAGAAGGTGGGCAAGACAGCATTGTGAAGTTAAGCAGCAGAAAATCTGAAAACAAACCTGGGGAGAAATCACCAATTCCTGAAAGTACAGAGAGAGGAGGGGGAGAGAAGAATCTGTGCAAAGAGTCAGTAATGGAGGACTTGAAATGAAAAGCTATTAAAGAGAGAAGATCACTCAAACAACAGAACCGCATTTGGTACTGTTGGTGGTTTTATAACTTCCTCTGAAATAGTTCCAGGAAGAGACAAGGTTCTAGGATGGTGCAAATCATATAAAGAAAGGATAGGGTATTATAAGCCAATTCAAGGGATTGTCATCAGGACAGATACATGGGTGGTACAAGTAAATGTCAACCTGGTGACTACATGATGGGACTAGTAATAATTTACTGGGGCTGGTGCCCAGGAATTTTTTTGCTGTGGTGCAGATGCCAAGCATGGAAAAATCTGACAAGTTATAGGCATGAGAAAGTAGATGGTGAATTTGAGAGTAAAAATGTAAAATGCCAGAGTAATCACAAGAGAAATGTCTGAATATGTAAGAGAGTTTAGAAGATTTCTGCTTTACCACAAATACGGACTTCAAGAAAAATTCCCTCATAAGAACAGAAATTCCACTATATAAAACCTATTTATCAAAACACACAGTATTCCATGATATATAATGGTAAAAGCATGCCTTTTGACCCACACAATATTAAAAGCAACAAATAACACAAGAAAGGTAGAGAAAACAGAAGGTATGACATTTTGTGGCTCACAAGGTATATGAGTGAGATTACATACTTCTATTCCAAACCACAGCCTTCACTAGAACGTCTAAAGGCTTCATTGTAGGACCTTCATACTGCTTATCCCAAAGGCTAGCCCACTCCCCGGTTTTCCTGTAAGAAATCTTGTGGGACAGGCATTGCATGAGGTGAGGGGCAGCAGGGAAATTCAAGATGAAAGGGTGTAAAGATCAAACAAGTCTTTGCTATTCCTCTGAACAATGCTTCAGTCCATCACTTTGAGATTTCTGTGGAGAAAGTAAAGATTTGGCATATACATATACTAAAACAACTATTGGTTGCTTATCTGAAAATTACCTTTAGCTGGGCATTCTGTATTTTATCTGACAACCCTACTTGGTGAGGTATACACTTTCTTATTCATACTTCTTGTGAGCCACAACACGTCTTAATAGTTGTTAACTATTAAGGACTATGCATAAAAGTGACAATAGCTGGCCAGGCACAGTGGCTCATGCCTGTAATCCCAGCACTTTGGGAGGCTGAGGCAGGAGGATCACTTGAGGCCAGGAGTTCAAGACCAGCCTAAGCAACATAGGGAGACCCCTGTCTCTACAAAAAAAAAAAAAAAAAAAAAAAATAGCTGGATGTGGTGGCATGCACCTGTAGTCCCAGCTACTTGGGAGGCTGAGGCAGGAGAATCACTTGAACCTGTGAGTTGGAGGCTGCAGTGAGCCATGACTGTATCACTGCACTCCAGCCTGGGTCACAGAATGATACCCTGTCTCAAAAACAAAAAAAGGTGACAGTAGTTAACAACTATTGAGTACCTACTATGTGCCAGGCACCATACTAAGTGAATTAGATGAATATTCCACATATTCTTCCCAAGAACATTATGAGGCAGGCACTATTATCATCCCTGTTTTTGAAATGAGGAAACTGAGACTCAGAGATGTTAAATAACTTGCTAAGGGTCACCCAGAAAGCTAGTAGTAGAGAAGGGTGTGAATGCTGGCAGTCTGACTCCAAGGCTCAGGTGCTTGCCCACCTTACCCAGATGGCGGCAGCACTGAGCAAGGGGTAGATACGTTAAGTCCACCAGAAGAGTAAGAGAAAGTGAGACCATGGGATATGAGGCGGGCAGGCCCTGAGTAAAGCTTTAAAAGAGCAGTTGAGATTAGACCCGGTGCCTTTGTTTAAGTAAGAAAAACAAGGTAGTTCTAGACAGATGTAGCCCCATACCAGGACTCACAGTATGATGAGAAGGGCACCGGATGCACATTTCAGCCCCTACTACAACCTCAGCCTGAGGCCTTTGTGCTGTGAGCAACCTGCACGACCATACATAGCAATGTGAGTTTGATGGGAGAAGGAACACCAGTGCAGAGACAAGGATGTCAATGGGGGGCTTAGAGAACCAAGGGAAGCTATTTACTAAAGCATGTTTGCATGGTGCAGGTGATTTTCTAAAGTTAATTTTGATAGACAGAATGGGGAAAGATTGCTGAAGGCCTGAAATGACAAGAGAGACTTGAGTGGATCTGGGAGGTCATGTGACAAACATGACATTAACACATTCTAAATGGAAAAAAATGACCCTCAGAAAGTTGTGTGTCAAGGCTGGGAATGGTGGCTCACGTCTGTAATTCCAGCACTTTGGGAGGCCAAGGCAGGTGGATCATTAGAGGTCAGGAATTCAAGACCAGCCTGGCCAACATGGTGAAACTCCATCTCTAGTAAAAAAAAAATTAGCCAGGCGTGGTGGCGGGTACCTGTAATCCCAGCTCCTCAGGAGGCTGAGGTAGGAGAATCTCTTGAGCCTGGGAGGCGAAGGTTTCAGTGAGCCAAGATTGTGCCACTGCACTCCAGCCAGAGCATCAGAGCGAGACCCTGTCTCAGAAAAAAGAAAGGAAGGAAGGAAGGAAGGAAGAAGGAAGGAAGGAAGGAGGGAGGTGGAGGGAGGGAGTGGAAGGAAGGAAGGAAGGAAGGAAGGAAGGAAGGAAGGAAAGGGAAGGAAGGAAGGAAGGAAAAGAAAGATAAATGGAGGGGTTTGTCGAAGGGGTGGAAGGAAATAGCAACAATGAAGGAAAGCCTTGAATGGAATGGAAGAATGGAGGGACGAGCTCTTCCACTCTGGCATCCTCCCCTGCCATGGGCCCCTAGCTGTAAAGAGTTGACCCTGTTACGGTTTCTTTCTTTTTCCTGTGGGGTTATTAGAGTGACATATGAGAAAAGGGCCACAGGCACAGTACAGTTTGATTTCCGCCAGGCTTTGCATGACACCCTAGAGATCAGAATGAGGACAGATAGGCCGAAGGATAACTACTTAATTGGATAGGTTTGAAGTTGATACTCAGAGTGTTAATTAAAGGGTCAATGACAACCTGGAGGAGGTCTTTAGGTAAAGAAACTGAATTCAAAGATAACCAACTTGCATGAATGAAGGAGCCAGGATTTGAACCCAGCCCTACCTGACTCAAAAGTCCATGTTCCATTTATTATAAAACAAAACCCAAAAAGGCATGAAGCTCACTTATAAAGAAGAGTTGAAAGATATAACCAGAGGGTTAGAAGTACGAATCCATGCCCAAATGAACTGTGATAGGCTGAGAAATTGGCCAAAAAGGGAGAACAAAAACAAGATGAAAGTCAGAAAAGTTAAATGTGAAGCCGTGCATTTGGGTTCCAAGAAACCCGTTGCAGAGGTGGAGAGGTACATCTTGACCATCTTCGTGTTGGGAAACACCTGGGCTTTTGTTGTAGTTGTTGTTGCTTAATTCCCAAACAGCAGCTGGGTGTGGGGCACACAATTGTAGCCCCAGCTACTCAGGAAGCTGAGGCAGGAGGATGCCTAAAGCCCCGGAGGTCAAGGCTACAGTGACCTGTGATCACACCACTGCACTCTAGCCTGGGCAACAGAACAAGACCCTTTCTCAAAAAAAAAAAAAACCAAAAAACCAGCCAACAGTGTAACACAATTATAAAATCCTCATGTACAAATGAAGTGATTAAATCATCCTATTCTACTCAGCCCAGCTCAGACTATATCTTGAATACTGAGTTCAAGTCTAGATAATGTATTTTGTATTTTGAGAAAAGCAATGAATAACTGAGAGGAGACCTGAGGAAAATGACCAGGAGATCAAGGAGTTGGAACCCTGTCACATGGAGGGTGGTCAAAGACCCCGGGGTTATTTAAGCTTAGAAATGAGAATTTGGGATTTGGGATTCTCATTTTCTCTTTCTTTTATTCATTCGTTCCTTCTTTCATTCTTTCTTTTTCTTTCTTGTTGTGGTCCTTAGCACAGAATTCAGGCTGAAAGAACTTTTGATTCAACATAAATAATTCACCAAGCTGTCAGGTCACTCTTTCCAATCCCAGCCCTCCCCAATGCCCATTCTCTATCATCTCAATGAATTAGGGAAGGACTGACTTTCTGGACCACTTCCAACTTTGAGAATCTAGGATAGGGGCACTATTTAATCAAAACTGGCAAGTAAAAAGAAAGAGAACTATTTTAAACAAGACAAATACGAGAGGTGTTCCTTAGCTGACCAAACTCAAATTAGAAAGAACTAAATTTCCCAAAAATAAGAATATTATAATTCATTTGATGAAAGGAATTTGCCATATTATCCCTTTGACTGGCATTTTTTTAATTATCTTTACTTGTAAAAATGTCAGGCCCTCCCACTTTTCTGGGATAGACTTATCAAATGAAGCAAGGGGAGCTTCTCTATGGATAAATGATCCCTTTTGCAAGCTTTGAGATCAGTGAGCTAAAAAAATGACCAGCATTCCAACAACAAATGAGGGCTTGGGAGCGTAAGTAAAAGTGACAACAAGGTTGAAGTAATTGTGGTCATGCCGTCCTCTGCTGACACTTTCGTGCTTTGCCCAGATGAGAATTAAGGTAGCCCAGGGCACAGGCAGTGAGGAAAAGGAGAGGGGGTGCTGAGCAGATTTGCAGCATTTGTGAACAATGTCACAGCCCTGGTGAAAACAGAGCAAGAAGATGGAGGCTTTCAAATCCATGATAAATAAGCCGTGCTTTCAGAGCCCAAATCAATAAAAACAAACGTGAAGTGAACAGAAGGGAAGAGGGGAAAAAAAAGAGAACATGAGGGCACCATAAAATCCTGGTGATATATTCCAGGGGAAATCATGATGTGAATAGAAAATGAGAAGTAAAAGAAAATGAAGCCTGGAGATTTGTAAAATGTCTGTCTGTCTGTCTGTCTGTCTCTCTCGACTGTCATTCTCATCTACCCCCGCCACCCCCACCCTACCCTCCACCCTTCTGATGGGGTTCATTAAGTGATTTCTGAGCTGGAGGTGGGGGGCGGCATTGTTAATGCTTCTCTTATGTTTGGGTTTTGCCAGCAGGATTCGCGGTGTTTCTGTAGACAATTGTTATTGCTTTAGGAAACGTCAAGTGATACATCAGTCTAGCAGCAGAGTGAGGCTCGAAGTAGTATTTCCAGCAAGGTTGGTGGGCTCTTTTTGTCTTATTTTTGTTGTTTTGGATTGATGTTTTCATGGTGTCATTTTAATAAGAAACGTGTCAGAGAATTAAAAGTGGAAGTATGCGAGATACACTTTCTCTAACTGGATTCATGGTAAGTTATTAACTTTTCAAGGAGAAAGAAAAGAACTTGGAAAAAGCAGAATGTATTGTGGGGAAAGTTGATGAAGGGAAAGGTAAGAGAACCGCGACAAATGAGACACAGACAGGAGGAGAGAGAAAGAGAGGAAGAGGGAGAGAGAGACGGGGGGTTGGGGGAACCGGCAGAAGGAAAGGGAAAGAGCGACAGTTTGTAAGTCTATTAGCTGAAATTGTTTCCATTTCTGCAATTGCCTTAAAGCACATGATTGCTTGGTCTGAGGTCTGCCAGGTTGATTGCAGTCTTTACCTCTTTGACCAAGAGGTAATGGGCTTGAATTTCTTCGGTATGTGAAAATTGCTCTTGTCAATTTTTTGGCTAAAGGACAGCCAGCCAGGAAGGTTGAGAGGGCCTAAGCTAGTGAGCAGTCATCCCGAGCAGGTAGGAGGGATTTGATTATGTTGCTCATAGCGGGAGAGGCAGCGTGGCAAAGTGAAGAGAACACACAGCCTCAGGTGCCAACAGACATGTACTCGAATCTCTTGCCTCCGTTTCCCACCTATAAAATGTGAAGGATGATGATAATAACAATAATAAATGTTGCAATGGGTGTCCATTTGTAAAGTTCTTGGCACCTGATAAACCATATCAATCCATGGTAACTTATTCTTAGCTGGTTCACGTTTCTAGGCATTGGCAAAGTCTGGGTGGTACAGGTCCCCTCAAAGGTAGCATCACAGCGACTGAGCTCTGTGTGGATGGCAAAGTGTAGAAGCCTGGTCAGTTTTCTGTTTCTCCATCCACCATGTCTCCCCACTTCCCCTTGGTTAGTGCTGTCTTCTCTCTTTCCTCACTGAATTGTCTTGATTAGTGTCGTACTTTCTAGTAACACTGCAGCTAGGACTCCACAGGCAATAGGGAGAAGCTAGCGCCTGCCCAGGGAGAGTGAGGAAAAATAGGTGCTTGGAAGGCTGAAAAGTAGTATATGCTTGGTGGCCTTACAGTTTGTAAAAACAGTTTTGAATTTGTCTCTACAAGAAAGGCTGGTAGATAACCAGAATGCAAAAATGCTTTGAAGAAAGAGTCATTGAGCAGTCGAACCAAGCATTCTACATCCTCTTCGCTGCAACATTGGGGTCTAAGGATTAATATCTGCATTTCTGGTGAAGAAACCGAGGCGCAGAGAAGATAAACTAAGGTTCTCCAGCTACGAAGTAAGCAGCAGAGCCTAAGTTTGAAGCCAGGTCTGTCTGATCCCCAAGTCCTATAGTAAACCTCCCACTGAGGTAGGCAAGCCTCGCCTTGCAGAGAGTGGCAAATTAGAGAAAAAAGAATCAAATGTGTTTGAGTTTAACAGAACATATACTTTGTACTTAAAGAGAAAGATACTTTTCTTACAAAAAGTTTGAGGACAAATGAGACTTCATGTGATGCGTCTTGCACTAAAAAAAAGTTCGATTATATAAGCCAGACTGGCATTGATTAAAACAGAGCCAGGTTAATAAATACGCATAAGAAGGAAGAATTGGCTGGCTCTGCCTTGGACATCACCCAAGTTACAGGCAGGGGAGGGGACCGGCCCTGCGTGGGGACAGTCTCCTGACTTCCTGACTTGTCTTCTTCCTTCTCTACTTCCCTCCCCTCACTACCCTTCCCTCCAAAACCCAAAAAACCTTAAACAGGAAAAAAAGGAGCTAATTAAAAAGGAGAAAAACATCCTTGAGACCAATGAAATCTCCATAATCCACGGTGACAGACAGGGACCTGCAGAACAGCAATTTGATTAAATAAGGATATAAGGGATTTAGAGGGACTCTCCAGTTGTGTAAAGTGTGTCCATACGTCTGAAAAATACCGTATTTATTTGGCTCCCAAACCTGAAAACCTTCTGACAGGGGAGATTGTTCCCATTTGGAAACTAGGAAGAAATCACAAGTCAAGGCCATGGGGTTCTGGCAGGGCTGGGGATCCCATGTTGGGTGGAAACCCCAAGAAGCCAGCCAAGGGTCTACAGGAGGGGCCCTGGTAGAGAGAAGCATTAGCACGCAAGGGCAGGTAAAGCCACCCTCGCAGGATAACTGTCGGCTGAGCCTGAGGCCCTTCCCAGCCGGGGAAGAGAGAACAGCACACCTCTCCTGCCCACGCCTCGGTATCTCACTCAGGATCCAGCTGCCCATTAGTCACCTGTCATCGGAGACAGCTCTGTTGGTGGCTTTCAGCAAAAGTGAAGCAGCCAGAGGATGAATCGTTATTCGGGGAACACACCTGCGCACAGGACAGGAATGGATGGGAGTGGGGAGCGCCCTGGGGCTTCTGTTCAAACGCCATCCTCAGGGTCTCCAAGACTCGTCTCAGCAGCTCAGCCGCTGATGAATTACAATTCTCAGACAAGCTGCAGAGGCCCCTCTAGTTCCATGTGTTCACCCCTGCTGCTCATACCGGGGGATTTATGCTTCCTGGGGCTGGGAGGGGAAAATAATGAGTCACCTGGGGACAAGAGAAAAACGAAAATGCCCTGTATGTGCAAAATCACCTAAAATGGAGGCTTTTAGAGGACGCTAAAATCCCAGCCAACAAGCCAGAAATTGTTTGCTGGGGGTAAATTTTATGTGTCTTTGCTATCTTTGGATGCAATAAAGCCAGAAATGTTTATATCTCTTGAAGGGATCACCTGTCGAAACAAGCCAGGTCCTCTTGAGAAGGCTGTTTGTTCTCCTGGGACCTCGAACCTGAGAAGAAATGGTCCTGTGTCTCTGACTTGGGAGGTCCAATTAAGCAGAGGAACTGTTGGCTGTAAATCATCTAAAGTAGAGGATCCTTTGGGAGGCCGAGGCAGGTAGATCACCTGAGGTCAGGAGTTCGAGACCAGCCTGGCCAAAATGGCGAAGCCCCGTCTCTACTAAAAATGTAAAAATTAGCAGAGCATGGTGGGCTGTACCTGTAACCTCAACTACTCAGGAAGCTGAGGCATGAGAACTGCTTGAGCCTGAGAAGTGGAGGTTGCAGTGAGCTGAGATCGCGCCACCGCACTCCAGCCTGGGTGACAGGGTGACTTCATCTCAAAGTAAATAAATAAAGCAGAGGACCCTGATGGCTACCCCCAAGTTCATGGCTACCTGCAAACTTTATGTGGTGAAGCACTGGTGGGGGGCCCAGGAGGCCCTGCATGAGTTGGTTGTAGCTGCCGTGATTCCAACTCCCACACCACCCTCTGCACCTAGCCACAGAGCCGCATCTCCAGAGAAAACCGGAAGCAGGACCCTACCAGGAAAGAATGTGAGAGTCTATTTTAAAGGCTCCGGAAGATGAGTTAGAAGTGATTCAAGAGCAGGCACAGTACAGGAATATGTAAGCCTTGGTAGACATTCAGTAAGAAGGGTAAATTTCCAACATGACCAGCTGATTAAGAGGTATTCTCTTAGCAGGGTGTCTGCTGGTTTAGAATAAAGCAAACATTTTGTCATCTGCGAGCCCAAAATGGGGAAAAGCTAGTCCTTGGCCTTTTTTTTTTTTTTTTTTTTTCTGTCACTTTCACACATTATTTTCAGAATACATTGGTTTGGGTCTCTAGAAGAATATTTAAGCAGCGGCTCACAGGCGAGCCGTAAGGTAGTTGTCCATTCTATGCTTACAAATTTTCAGGAAGGGCCATCTGCAACCTTTCTCAGTTTCCTATTCCCATGTCCAACGCCCAATAAGAGGTAATAAACTGAGGCAGAAAGGTCCCAAACACAGATGTAAGATGCAGAGCAAAGAAAAACACACAGTGGGGTTTCAGTACAGGATCATTAACCTAGACTCTAAGCAGGAGCGAGGGAAGTCCACTCAAGAGGAATAGGAACCACCTCTCCAGGCTGCTTAGAAGGAATTTAAGCAGCAGACAATGTGTAGGAGAGGATGACCGCGAATTCTTTGACATCTAAGCAATTCTGTATTTTAAAGGTTTGAGTCTGAAATGTTAAAGTTTATGTGCCTTAAAACTCATGACAGACAATGAAGACCATCACCGAACCTGTCTAGTTAAAGGTTACCGGGACTCAAGATGCAAAGAAAAGTTACGAGATGGAATTGATGGTTTGGGGTGCACCATTGCCCTCTATTGGATTTTAAATAAATCAGGCCTCTTAGTGTAGGTGTGTTGCACCGTCTCTGGCTGAGTTTGCTGAGAAGTCAGGGCACCTCTGAGTGGGAAGTTAATTGATCCTTTTAAATGGCTCCTTCTGTCTCCTGCCCCTTCCCTGAGGAAATCAACCAGAGTAACGCTGAGGGCAGGTCATTTGCATGTCTTCAATCATTCAACAAACATTTCCTAGCTGCCTGCTAAGCCTGGGCTAGGCATTGTAGAGAATCTAAGAAAAAATAACAACAACTGCCATTCGTTGGACACCTACTGTGTGTCAGAGTCTACACATTAATACAAAACAACCCCATGAAGTAAGTCTGGTGACTCCCATCCCACGGATGGGGAAACAGGACACTCAGGAAGTGGCACATTTTGGATTCAAATCCAGGTTTGTCTACTGCTAGGCCTGTATTCTGTCCACTAAACTACAACCCTTCCCCTCAAGAAGTTTATAAACTAGGCCGGGCGCAGTGGCTCAAGCCTGTAATCCCAGCACTTTGGGAGGCCGAGACGGGCGGATCAAGAGGTCAGGAGATCGAGACCATCCTGGCTAACACGGTGAAACCCCGTCTCTACTAAAAAATACAAAAAACTAGCCAGGCGAGGTGGTGGGCGCCTATAGTCCCAGCTACTCGGGAGGCTGAGGCAGGAGAATGGCGTGAACCCGGGAGGCGGAGCTTGCAGTGAGCTGAGATCTGGCCACTGCACTCCAGCCTGGGCGACAGAGCGAGACTCCGTCTCAAAAAAAAAAAAAAAAAAAAAAAGAAGTTTATAAACTATTAGGGGGAGATAGGATGTAGATATAAATGTATATATCAGGGTTTGACAAACTACAGCCAGTGGGCCAAATTCAGCCCGTCATGTGTTTTTGACCTTGAGCTAATTTACATTTTTACATGATTGAAAAAAATATCAAAACAATAATAATACTTCCTGTCTTGTAAAAATGCTACGAAATTCAAATCTCAGTGTCCACAAATAAAGATTTATGGGAACCCTGCTATGCCCATTCATTTACCATCATCTAAGGCCAGCTTCCTGGCTACAAAAATCCTGCGAGTCATTGTTACAGAGACTGGATGGTCCACAAAGCCAAAAATACTTACTCTCTGGCTCTGTACAGAAAAGGTTTGACAGTTCCACGTCTATACTCCAAGGTGAAATGTTCTATATCAATAGGAAAGGTGTTTTTTGTTTGTTTGTTTTGTTTCGTGCTTGAGGAGTTCAGAGGAGGGGAAACACATGTTTATTTGGCCCACAGCGTGCAGAGCTGGAGGGGATAGGCAGGTGTGCTCTGTTTTAAGACTCAATGCATGAAAACCCTGACTTTAAAACAGATAAATTAAAAAGTAGTTATTTGCATAACAAATTTTCCTTTCATTTTATAAAGCGATTCACCACAGGGTTCCTTTATAGAGTGAGCCTCCATAATACATGCTAATATGATTCCATTTACAAATACTCTATTCATTATAACTTTTCAAGAATATACCTATTGTGTACAGTGAGGCTTAACCATAATCATTTTTTCCTGGCAGTATAAGGTTTCCTACTTCTGAAAAGTGATTGAGCTGACCTTGTCAATTCGATTGGGGGAGGAAGCACTCTTCCTTATTGTCTCCGAGAAGGGATTTACCTGTCCAACAGCAAGGCTGTGGATTCTGTCTCTGCATTATGTGATGTTGAATAGCTGCTGGTATAATGTTACATTTTCCCTGAGCTCCTCTCAGTAGCCGCAGCCAAAGCCCTAAAGTGTAAACTAGTCTCACTGTTTTCTTACTTCATTTCATATACAAGATATGCTAATAAAAATTATTTGTTGGCTGGACATGGTGGCTCATGCCTATAATCCCAGAATTCCAGGAAGCTGAGGCAGGTGGATCACTTGAACTCAGGAGTTCGAGACCAGCCTGGGCAACATAGTGAGATCCCCATCTCTACCAAAAAAAAAAAACAAAAACAGCCGGGTGTGATGACACACATCTGTGGTCCCAGCTCCTCAGGAGGCTGAGATGGGAGAATCCTGTGAGCCAAAGAGTTGAAAGTGGCTGTAAGCTATGATCACACCACTGCACACCAGCCTGGTCAACAGAGGAAAACCTTGTCTCTAAATTAATGAACTAGTTAATTAAATAATTTTGTTGCCGATGTCCTGATAAATATGTGACAAGCATTACTTGTAAAAAGCAATGTTTCTCTCTCTTTTTAAAAAATTTCAAGACATTTTCTTATCTGAATTACAACATAAACTGTGGCCAGTATTCAAATTAGGGCTCTCCCCAGCAAAATAGGAAGTGATTGCAATTTAGGACCTGTCTCCTTCTCTCACTGGGTCCTGAGCCTGAATCTTCGCATAGCTTTGTGGTGTTACGCAATTGCTCTTTGTAAGAAATACATAAAATGGAAACCTTAGCTATTCATAGCCAACTTAGGAGGAGCTGAATTTGATCAAGAAGTTTCTTGCCGGGTGCCATTTTGATGGTAACTATGTGTTTCTGAACAAATCCACTTATAATCTGGGTTTCAAATGGAGGTTATTTTAAAGAGCTGTAGCATGGCTTTTGTTTTCATCCTCTGTGGTGACTATATTTTAGAAGTAGACAAGCATTCCTGGCATATAGCCTGAATATTTTTTTAGGTTTTTTAGTGGTAAAAGAAGCTCACATGGAACGGCAAGGGCAGAAAAAATCATGTTCAGGGCAGTCCTGTGTGGCATTACCCTCTGGTGAAGCAGATCCACACTGCATGCTGCTAATGGCTATTGCATGACAGCTCTTAAAGGGGTAAGCGAGAGAGGTGCAGAGGGCTGGTGAGAAGCAGAGCTAGCACTGAGGCCCTCCAAATGGCATCATCGTCAATCGGGTTGGCGGCTGCTGCTGGAGATGGTTTGGCTGCCCCTGAAGGCTCAGCTTCTCACACTATATAGGCAGGTAGATTTCAGCCATTTCTAAAGCCCATCACTGGCAGGGAAATCACATTTAATCCATCTGTGAGGTTCTCGAACGAGGAGTCTCTCTTTTTTTTTTTTTTTTTTTTTTTAAGATGGAGTCTCACTCTGTTGCCAGGCTGCAGTGCAGTGGCACAATCTCGGCTCACTGCAACTTCTGCCTCCCGGGTTCAAGCAATTCTCCTGCCTCAGCCTCCCAAGTAGCTGGGACTACAGGCACGCACCACCATGCCCAGCTAATTTTTGTAGAGATGGGGTTTCACCATGTTGGCCAGGATGGTCTCCATCTCTTGACCTCATGATCCGCCCGCCGCGGCCTCCCAAAGTGCTGGGATTGTAGGTGTGAGCCACTGTGCCCGGCCGAGGGGTCTCTCTTTTCAGAAGTCAGAAGCGCTGGAATTGAAAACAGCAGCAAGAAGGGTTCATTGCATTCTTGAATTCAGGCTGTTGCACTCCACCCCCCACAACTGTCTCTGAATTGTTGCTACCCAGTTTATAGCTCCATATTTTTGTTGTTGTTTCTTCAGTGCAGTCTGTAGTGGTGGCAGGTACTGATCATAAAACAAATGGATAAGTACTGAATAAACTATATTCGTTCAGTTTTCTTTTTCCCTGGTGGTAATTTTTAAACTCTTCAAAATTAATGCTAATGGATATAGAGGAATGGGATATGCATTTCTGTGCATTTTTATGACCAAACAGAAAACCGACCCCTGAGAGTGACATATTCACTATTCTCTACTACTAGAGGTGCTTCAAGGGAGGAGTGTTTGAAGCCCTGTGGTTTAAACGAAAGGAGAGCATACCCCACCCCACCCTGAACAAACAGCAGCCGGGCAGATTTCATCTCACAAATGGAAATGGGAGCAAACAAATTTTTTCAAAGCAATTTTATAAAGAGTGGGCCTGTTTAATTGGGTTTTTTGAGCCAGGATTAATATTATAAGCTGGGGAGCTCTGTGACATGGCTGCGTCGTTGGCTTTGCCATACCGCCTACCTCCTGGGGGAAGGCAGAGGAAAGCACTGCTATTCAGAAGCAATTTTACTTCTGCCTCGGCCTTCTCACTTCTCACTGAAGTGATTTACAGCCAGCCTGGACCCAGCGCCCAAGCCTGAGCTGAGTTACATGTAATGTTGGAAAGATCTTCCCCAAATCAAGGTCATATCTAGAGCTTGCCTTGGATATTTTTTTCATTTCTAGTTTATGTAACTTTCTAATACGTTTAGCATTTGCCCTTCCCTTGTCTCCATCCTGCTTATTAAGGTGAATTTGCATAGAAATGGGATCTTGGTCTTCAGGACCATTCACCTGACACTTGATCCCACGAGGCGACCACTGTCTACTGTTGATTCCATGAGGATGACCCACAGAAGCGATGTCTCTCTGAAAACTAGAGGCAAGGCCTTAATTAGAAGAAGCCTTGTGTGTTAAAGTGATGGGGTGAATCAAATCAGCAAAGGCATTTAGCATTAACTTAGGAGGGCAGAATACTCCTTCCTGTTGAGTGGGTCATCCTAGGTCACAACCATTTTAATTTGCCTTTGATAGATGGATCTTGAGGAAAGTGTACAAAAAGTATATTTGTGGTGCTGTTGTTTAGAAGTACGTTTTGACTGGTGATAAAGCTCAGAGAGTTAACTATGACATTTTACTTTGGCTCCTGGTCTATTTTTTGCTTAACATCTACCTTTGAATGGGTAATAGTCATCTCTGTAAATTACCTTCGAAAGACCGAGCAATTGTGGAGAATCAGAGAAATGAACCCCTTGCTATCACCCTGTTGCAGTTGCTTTAATCCTCTGATCTCTTGGCGTTTCACCCTCTCACTGGCAGCCACCTTCCTTATTTACCCAAATCTTGCTTATTTGGGTAGGAATTCCCACTGAGAGGACAACTGTGGTCCCAGTTGACTGGTCACTGAAAGTCTATTAGGTTAGAGGACATTTATTTTCTACCCCAAAGGGTTTGAAACTTAGGGAAATTTTGATCAACAAGAAAATAACAGCTTTCAAGATTGTCCTGACATTAAGATGTCTTAGCAGAGAATCACAGGATTTGATAGTCGTGGAGATTAGGTCTCGAATTTCAATGAGAAAAGTTCATAGGAGATGGGAGTGACAGAAGAAAACTTGTGCTGATTTTGGTTAGGCTACCTTTGCTGGGGGAAAATGCATTCCATAAAATTATTTTAAAACGTAAATACTATTTAGCTTTATCTTGTATAATACTTTGCATATATATATATATATGTAGATATAGATTTTTATTTTTTTTGAGACAGAGTCGTCACCCAGGCTGGAGTACAGTGGCACAATCTTGGCTCACTGCAACCTCTGCCTCCTGGGTTCAAGCGATTATCTTGCCTCAGCCTCCTGAGTAGCTGGGATTACAGGCACGTGCCACTGCACCTAGCTAACTTTTGTATTTTTAGTAGAGACAGGATTTCACCATGTTGGCCAGGATGGTCTTGAACTCCTGACCTCAGGTGATCTGCCCGCCTCAACCTCCCAAAGTGCTGGGATTACAGGCATGAGCCACAGCACCTGGCCTGCATCTATAATTTGATTTAACCTTACAACTTTATTAATTGAATATTATGATCACCAATTTATAGATGAGGAAACGGAGACTCCAAGGGTTTAATTACTTGCCCAAGAGTGTACAGCTATCTACCAACAAAACTGGGATTGAGGCCAGCTCTCTTGCCATTACATCCCCACTGCCTCCTAAAGCACAACTCTAGTTCATACTAAATGTATTACATAGGCTGATTCATTTATCTTTACGCAGGTCTCACACGTTACGAGAAGGGGGCCACAATTTTAACTCAATTCAAAAATGTTAACGTCAAAATTTCCAAAATGTACTTGGTTTATAATATAATCATAAAATAAGTAATCTGACCAATGGAGTCTCCCAACTCGAAAACCAAAAAATGCTTTCTGCTCTCAAACCATGCAGAAGGAAGCTGAGTTCCCCACTGGCCAGTGCTGTCTCATTCTCTTAAATGATTCAGATGTAAAAGAGGAAATGGCATCTGTCTAATTAACACTGCCTGTTTAAATATAGCTGCCAAGGGACAGCCTTGGGACAGTGTTTACAGAATAGTCTTTCCAGCCCCTCGGGCCTCAAGTTACAAATGATAGCAAGCCTTCCCTCCTTATCAGCTGCAAACAGAGATGCCCCCAAAAGTGGTGTCAGGCCAGGATGATGAAAGGAGAAGGGAAAGGCTGCGGCTGGCCTTCATTTCCTGCTCCTGGCATCTAGGGATCCCAAGAATGATCCCAGGACCCAGATCCTATAGATTCCAGCAGCTCTTCCTGCAAACACAAGCGCTTGTTGTGCGCCTGAGCCTTGCTCTCCAGCCTGGAGACATCCATCTGCCCACTCTCCTAGGAACTGCTGATTACCAGGAAGCACCATGGGCTCTGCTGCCCTCCCCCTGGCAGAGAGGCACAATGACCACATTATTTCTCTTCCAGCTTCACGTTACGGCATGGAAGCTGTCGCCAAGTTTGATTTCACTGCCTCAGGTGAGGATGAACTGAGCTTTCACACTGGAGATGTTTTGAAGGTAGGTGACGTGGGGCCCCAGGGGAGCAATAGGGAGTTTCAGTTACTCAGTAATCTGACAGCCCCTGCCTTTGTCTCTTAAGAACTGCATGTGGTTCCTTTTAAAAAGAGAAGTTCACCTTGATTCCCTTTGTGCACCCTTATAGCAGACACCAACCAGGCCAGGTGATGGAAATATAGAGTTGGCATAAGCCACCATCCTTGTCCTGGGAGGTTCGTAGCCTGGAGAGGGGAACACATCCACCCAAAGGGCTGTTACAGATGTTCTTGGCTAAGTTCTCAGGGAGCACAGGTGAGGGAACAAGTGATTCCACCTGGAAAGATGGGGGTTGTAGGAGTGCGTCCAATGTGAACATCAGGAATGCACTGAAGGTGACTTGGGCTTTTAGCTAAAGCTCAGAGATTTGCAAGCCCTTGCTGAATTCAGGGAGCAGCGCCAGGCTCAGCAGAGCTGGAACTCAGGAGGAGAGGTTGTGGATAGAGACAGCTTGGGAAAGGCAGCCACAGAGGACATGGCTCAACAAAGGCCATGCACACCTGGCCACTCAGGGGCTTTTTAAAGCTTGTCCTCAGCCTGCACTTGAGTTGTAGAGGCCACTTGCTGGGCTGAAGTGGCCTTGGGCTTCTCCCTCATTCATGCACCATACTTTCAGACTCTACATCTTAGCCCTTGGGTTTTTTGTTTGTTTCGTTTTTTGTTTTTTGTTTTGTTTTGTTTTGTTTTGCATAAGAGCGTAAGCCCTTCAAAAGGGCTTTTGGGAGTATGTGGAGCCAGACCCCCACTGCCTGACCTCAGATCACCCTCAGATAGCCTGATTCCTGGTCCGCAGCAGTCCCGATGAGCCTTCTCGGATGTCCAGCAACACTGAGGCCATTAGTGTCTCGCCACCGAGAATTATGTTTGTTATACAAAGAACCTTATCAGCATGTGAGGCAGTGACTTTGAACGTGTCTGAGGAGCACAAAACACCACAGAATGGCTTCTTTTGGAATATGAACATGCCCATTAGGTAGCCTTCTAACTGCTCTCAACTTTCAAGACCTAGTACCATGGTGGCAAAGCGTAGGCTTTCACGAACTTAAAATATGAGTTGGGCCTCCTGACCCAGGAAAACCTGTCTGTCACTGCTTTGGGATCTTACCAAGGTCCTGGAGGGACTTGCCATGCAGTGAGAAGTTCCTGCTTTCTCTATGGGGCACTGTGACCATGTGACTGTCATCCACTGGAGACCATCCTTGCACCAACTTCCACCCTTGTCTTCCATTGCAAAGAGAAGCTGGTATCTTAAGTTTTCTCTATTCCCCAGCAAAAGAAAAGGAAAGAAAAAAAAACTTTGTTCAACTCTGCTTCCCAATCCAGCTCCTGATTTCTTTCCTCTCCTTTGTTGCTAATACTGGGAAGAATTTTCTACACTGGGTGTGCCTCACTTCCTCACTTCCCACTCATTCCACAACCCTCTGGAATCTCCCTTTTACCCTCCCCCCAACATTCTCTTCAAGTTCACCAGTGATCTCCTTAATGTGTAGTGTAACGACCCTGTGGAAATGTCTGTGGGCTGATACTGCTAACTGGCCCTCTCCTGGAAGCCCCTTTCTCCCTGGCTTTGGCAGCACCCCTGGGTTCTTCTCCTCCCTTCCTGAACACTCCTACAGGTCTCATTTCCAAGCATTCTTTTTCCTCTCTTGATCCTGAAATATATACTTCCCTGAAGGTGCTGCCTTTGGCTTTCTGATTCTTCTTCTCACCCTGAGCCACCTCTTCCTCTTCTCCGGCTGCAACCATCACCTCTGTGCTAAAGACCCTCAAGTCTATGGTTCATGTTCTAGCTCTGACCTTGCTCTTGAACTCCAGACCCAGACTTCCAATTGTCTGCTGGATGTCCCCATATGAACTCCAGCCCCTGACTTCGGATGCCCAGAATCACTCCAACCCCCATGCCCATCTCACCCCCACTTCCACCGAAGCCACTCTTCTTTCCATGTTCTAAGTATTGTCCTAGGTCAGTCACAAGCCAGGACCCCCAGTTATCATCAGTGCCTCCCTTACCAAATCCTGGTGACCAGTAACCAACATCTCCTGAGCTCCTGTTCAGGGCCAGGATCTAGCTAAGTGGTTTGCAGACATGATTTCATCATCTGAGCAAACGTATGAGGTAGGCATTCATTTCCCCTCCATTTCACAGATGAGAAACTGAGGCTAGGGATGAAATCACATGTCCATGGTCACGCAGCTAGAATGAAACCAATCCAGGACCTGGATAGAACTCTGTCTGACTCCTAAGCACTAAACTCTGCTCTGAATGTAATTTTTTCCTCATATCTCTCAAGCACGTCTCTTCTTCACCAGAAGGGAGTGTGAGGCAGTAAAAAGGAGCATAGACTTTGAGTCAAATGGATCTTAGTTTGAATCCCAGCTTACTAGCCGTGGAGCCTGGGGCCCGGTCATCTGCCCTCTTTGAGCTTTAGTGTCTTCCTCAACAAGTGGAGGTAGTATCTATCTTGCCACGTTGTGGAGAGGATTCGAGGTGATGACCCTGGCCCAACGCAGACGCCCAATAAATGGTGGCCTGCATTATCGGGATCATCCTTCCCCGCTGCCTCTGACTGCTCAGATCATTGCGGCAGCTCCTTGACTGACCTCATTACCTCTTGTCTTTTTCCTCCTTCAATCATTCTACATACTAGTCCCAGAGGGATCTTTCCAGACAAATCGAATCATATCATTTCCTTGCTCAAAAGCATTCAGGGGTTTCCAATTACCAATTGATTGAGATTGAAAACATCTGGCCCCAAACCACTGTCCAATGTCGTTATGCACATGTACACATGTGTGCACACACACAGAGACATCTTTGTGGACGTAACGCCCACAGGTTGCACTGCAATGTATACACCACCCTTTCTCAGCCTCTCCCCTATATACTCCGAGTGCCCCTCTCCCACACACACACATATTTGATCTCCTATACCATGGAAACCTCACTGGTCCTCCCTACTCGCTACCATCGCAGGGAAACAAATCACTCCTTCTTCAGCTCCTCCCCAACATTTCACACAAACTTCACTCATTTCCAGGCACTTATGATTTTGCCTCACATGGCAGCTATTTATAGGCAGGCCATGACCCTGTGGTCTCATGCACCCTCTATTTCTGCCTCTCATTGCTGCCTTTGCCCGGTGGGATCCTAATTGCTCATTTACGTGTTGTCTACTCCACTAGCCAAAGCTGTGCAAGGGCAGGGGCCGTGTCTGCCTCAATGTCTAGAATAGCTGTGCCTGGAACTCCCTGATATTTGGTGAATGAATGACTTCAATTCCTCTCCATTCCCTGAGAGCAATGTCATCATGCACGTGTGCACACAATGCCAGGTTCATCTTTGTGTCTTCACAGCATCTAACACAAGTCATGGCCCAAAATAGATACCCAGTACATATTTCTTGAATTGCTAAATTGCATTTCTTCCTGTTCATTTAGAATTCCGTCGGAAAGCCAACCCCCTCCCTCTTTTCAAATTCTGTCCATTGCAGGTAAAGAGCAAAATGGGGAGGGCTTGTTGACTGAGCCCCACAGAATGTCTGCAGGATGGTGGTTGGTTCCCATGCCTGGGGCTCCCCACATGTAATTGCAGTGTCTGCCCCCTCAATGGGTAACACAGGCAGGATCCTCACAAGTACTTTGAAAGCCAGTTCCTGACTACTCCAGCAACTCGCTTGTGGGATTCTCTGACTCATTTGGCCTTTTGTGCTAAAGACTAAACAGAGGTTTTCATTAGAAAGGTACAAAAAAAGTCTGAGCAGCCACTCACCCTCAACAGACCATGAGTTTCCTGGGGCAGAGGCCCCAGCTTATTTATCTCCATATTTCATGCACCTAAGTGCAATCAGCAGGTGCTCACTAGATGCTGATCTACACAGCATGGTAAACAAGATGGTGGACAGGAAAACGCCACTATATGACTTGATCTTGCTTCTTCTATGACAGAAACATTTGAAAACTCAGGAATCAGATTTTTTTTCCTATTCATGCCACAAAGGTGCATGTCACCATACCTGCAGCTACACACAGCACCAGGCTCACATTTGAATTTGCCATTAAATTTGCCAGCAGCTTTGAAAAATGTCTCTTGACCCAGTCCATTTCTGTCTCCTTCTGTAATGCATCTAATGCGACCTCGTTTCTTCCTGCTAAAATAGCAACCTAAAAGCACTAAGAGTTAATTCTACGTAATTTGCTTCTTCAATACTTCAGATTTCTGCTATGCTTCTAAAAGCTACAATTTCATCCAATTTAAGAATTCTTCCTGCTGTAATTTGGCCCTTCTCTTCCCACGTCTAACTTATGCTCAGGCCATGTAACCCAGAAAATCATCTCTTAGGGAACATTATAAGAATTAAACAGTAAAGAGTAAAACTTCAAGTGTTCAGGCTGAACGCCTCGCTCAGGTTTACACGATGGGTACACGAGATAGGGGGACCGAACAGATGGAGAGATGAGAAGAAGAACAGGAAGTGCGGGGCCCTGGGCCCACAACGGCAGGAGGAAACCGTCTCCCCTCCCCTCAAATACCTTTCTTTGCAGAAAATGAGAATTTTTTTTTAAAACCTTACCTTCTATACATGGTAAAAAGCCTGTGAATTCACCTCTCTAGAAACACAATGTCAGGCAGACCAAGCACCAGGTGGCGGAGAGAAATGGCTGGCATTGTGGGATAATCTTTCAGTTTCTAGAGGAGGTCTGAGGCATGATAATTAAAATTACAGAGCTGCTTTCAGGTCAGAAAACGAAGTACAAAGTGTGGTTTTTTTTTAGTTTTTGAGACAGTCTTGCTCTGTTGCCCAGGCTGGAGTGCAGTAGTGCGATCTCGGCTCACTGCAACCTCCGCCTCCCGGGTTCAAGCAATTCTCGTGGCTCAGCCTCCCAAGTAGCTGAGATTATAGGCATGCACCACCATCCCTGGCTAATTTTTGTCTTTTTGGTAGAGATCAGATTTTGCCATGTTGGCCAGGCTGGTCTCAAACTCCTGACCTCAGGTGATCCACCCGCCTCAGCCTCCCAAAGTGCTGGGATTACAGGCATGAGCCACGGCACCTGGCCTCAAAGTGTGGTTCTTAGGGTGATAAGCCAGTTTCCAAATGGCCTCTGTTACCCCTTTCTGTGTGACATTTGCTACCCTGGCCAAACACCGCATTCCCGTGTGACGGGAGAAAGGAATTCCAACGCCATGAATTCAGGAGCGATGGATGGAGTGCAGTGCTCTTGGTTCTTTACGTGGCTACGAGGCACTGCTGCTGGGTTTCCTAGTTCTTTTGACCTAGATTTTCTGCTTCCTCCCTTGCCCCCTTAGCACACACATACCCACATGTCCTTGGTGACACCAACAGTCACATTTGATGTTAGAAACTACAGAGTTTTCTGTTCTCAGCAATCTCGAACTCAAATGTGGGACACACTTTTATTTCTTCAGAATAAATGACTAAATTCAAAACATACACACATACTGCTTTAAAGAATACATAAACCCTTCCATGTCCTATTCAGAGCTGGAGGCCTCCCTCGTAAGAATACCACATTTGATGGAATTGTATTTTTTTGAAAAGAGTCTACACTTTCTGAAGGACTTTCAGGTACCAGGGCTCATTTGATCCTCACATCAGCTCTGTGAGGTGCTAGATGGCTATTATTATCCCCAGTTTTCACATGGCTAATTGACTTGGCCAAGATCACATATCTAGTGATGGAGCCAAGCTAGAAACCAGGTCTTCTGATTCCCAACCCACAACACTGTCCCCTTCCTTCCACCTTGGAGTGATGTTAGAAATAGGTCATCATCTCCGCTCAAGCACTTAGTTCTTTCCATTATCTTCCCATCTTCTTTTCTGGGAGAGAGAAGTCCATGGGCCCTGTGACTTCAACTCCACCCACTTTCTGATGACTCTGAAACCCCAAGCCCCACCCTCACCCTCTCTCCTGGATCCAGACTGACATATCCAGCTGCTTCCTGAGCTTTTCTTCTCAGTTGAATAATTCAATTCACAATCACCGCATGCAATCTGAAGCCCATGAGCCCTTTCTCAGCCCTGCCTCCTCTTGTGTATCTTCTATTTCTATAAAGCCATCACCACCTACTCAGTCTCCCAAGCCAGAAATCCAGTGGCATCCCAGAATCCTCTTCTCTCTTAGCTTCCAAGATTGGCCAAGAAATCCTGCCTGTTTGCTTCCTGAATTTCTCTAAAATATATCCTCGCCTCTTCTTAGCCCAGGCCCTATCATCTCTTGCCTGGAGGGCTGCGCTCATCTTCCTACAGTTTCTCTCCCAACTTTAGCCTTCCAATCTATCTTCACATTCTGATCTCTGATACAGAACTCTCTCTCTGTCTCTCTGTCTCTCTGTCTCTCTCTCTCTGAATTAGAGACAGAGCCTGTCTCTGTTGTCCAGGCTGTAGTACAATGGTGCAATCAGAGCTCACTATAGCCTTTAACTCCTGGGCTCACGCGCTCCTCCCGCTTCAGCCTCCTGAGTAGCTAGGACTACAGATGCACTTCCACCACGCCTTGCTAGGTTTTATTTTTATATTCATAGAGACAAGGTCTCGCTTTGTTGCCCAGGCTGGTCTCAAACTCCTGGGCTCAAGCAATCGTCCCGCTTGGGCCTCCTAAAGTGCTGGGATTACAGGCGTGAGCCATCACACCCAGCAAGAGCTCTTTCTGAACTCTATTCTCACTGTTATTTCCCTGCTCAAAATCCTTTAAGGGCTGCCCCTACATTTCAAGATATTCACAGTCTACATTCCGGCCACCTGGAGGCATTTCATTCCCAGAATGCACCACACCTCCTCAGAGCTGAAGGAGGAAGTTCCATTGCCATCTGACTTGGCCTCAGTAACTCCTTTCATTGCTGAGGCAAGTGGTCTCTGCTCCACATATGAATGCCTTTTCTATCTATTTCTGCTTTCTTCTTTATCATCGTACTTCTATCAGTTAAGATATTTTCAGGAACAAGAAACATAAACTAAAAATGGCTTAAACAATAACAAAGACTTGTGATTTCTCAAAGTCCAGAAGTAGGAAGGCTCCTGGGTATCATCTAATTCAGTGGTTCAGTGCATTATCAGGGTTCTTTCCATCTTTTGCTCTGCTATCCTTATTTAGAATTATTGTTCTAGTCTATATCATAGACTTAAAAAAAGATTTGTTTTTTAAGAGAGAGTCTTACTCTGTTTCCCAGGCTGGATTGCAGTGGCAAGATCACGGTTCACTGCAACCTCGCCTCCTGGGTTCAAGCAATTCTCCTGTGTCAGCCTCCCAAGTCGCTGGGATTACAGGCATGTGCCACCAGGCCCGGCTACTTTTAGTATTTTTAGTAGAGACAGCGTTCCACCATGACGGACAGGCTGGTCTTGAATCCTGGCCTCAACTGATCTATGCTCCTCGGCCTCTCAAAGTGCTGGGATTACAGGTGTGAGCCACCACGCCTGGCCTCAGACTTTCAAAACATTCTCAGTGGCAGTGCCAAATATTTGTCTTTTAATGGTGAATCTCATTTTTTGAGAAACCAGAAGCCACATACAGTCAAGTCTGGTGAGTAATATGACTAACCAAGGTAGACAATAACATGTGGGGTCACAGTCAAAGTGAGGCCACAGAGTAACAAGACAGAACTTTTGGTTTTGCTTGGGATCTGGCTCTAAAAGCAAGTTTAGAAAAGGCATCCCCAGTATCTTGAGTTCCAGCCAAACTATCTGTGAAATACACAGCATGCGAACACAAAGAGTTACTGTTTCCAAAGCTGGCCCCACTGGGATGTTTAAGTTTTAATCTGCCTGTTTAAAAAACAAAAATTAAATTTTTGAAAGTTTCCTGGGCCAGGCCTGGTGGTTCATACCTGTAATCCCAGCACTTTGGGAGGTCAAGGCAGGTGGATCACTAGGTCAAAAGATCAAGACAATCCTGGCCAACATGGTGGAACTCGTCTCTACTAAAAATACGAACAATTAGCCAGATGTGGTGGTGCATGCCTGTAATCCCAGGTACTTGGGAGGCTGAGGCAGGAGGATCACTTGGACCCAGGAGGTGGAGGTTGCAGTGAGCTGAGATCGCGCCACTGCACCCCAGCCTGGCAACAGAGCAAGACTCCATCTCAAAAAAACAAAAACCAACCAACCAAACAAACAAACAAAAAAACAGAAAAGTTTCCTGGTTACCTGGAAGAGAAAAAACAAAAAACAAAAAACTATGGAGTAGCCACTCTTGGCTTCCCACCATCTGCTCAGATGAGGAACTTAAGGTGCTACCTGGGACAAATGAATTTCCAAAATAGAAGAAGGGATTCAGGGAAGTCCCTGAGTGCTGAATCTGGGAGGCCAAGCCACAGTGGGGTGACATAAGTGGATGGCTGTTCAGTTCTTTCAACTTATTAACATATTTTCCCTCTAAGTCCAAAGGTCCTTCTTTGCCCTACAGCCCCTTTCTCTTGTTTTTTGGTGTCCTCCCTCCAATGTCTTTGTCTTTCCTTTTCTTCCATGTAGATTTTGAGTAACCAAGAGGAGTGGTTTAAGGCGGAGCTTGGGAGCCAGGAAGGATATGTGCCCAAGAATTTCATAGACATCCAGTTTCCCGAGTAAGTATTCACAGCCTGCTGAGATGGGCCTACCCCCACACACTCCTCTGACTTTCCCAGCAATCACTACAATTGTCCATGGGAACCCAGGACATTGTCAAAAATGGCTGACTCTAGAGATCTCTCCAGAGAGACGCCAGAGCACGCAGCTGAAGGCCAGGGCAGGCAGGAGACTTTGCATTTCATTTCATTCCCTTTTGATGTTTACACCATGTGTGTGTATTGCTATTTTAAGTATTTCTTTCCTTTTTTATTTTTTTAGTTTTTTTTTGTGAGTCAGGGTCTCACTCTGTCACCCAGGCTGGAGTGTGGTGACTCCATCACCACTCACTGCAGCCTGAAACTCCTGGGCTCAACCATCCTCTCGCCTCAGCCTCCCGAGTTGCTGGAATTACAGGCACATGCCACCACGCCGGGCTAGTTTTTCTATTTTTAGTAGAGACAGGGTTTCACCATGTTGGCCAGGCTGGTCCCCAACTCCTGACCTCACGTGATCTGCTGCCTCAGCCTCCCAAAGTGCTGGGATTACAGGCATGAGCCACCGTGCCCAGCCTATTTTAAGTTTTGGAGGTTTTTTGTTGTTGTTTGTTTGTTTTGTTTTGTTTGTTTTGAGACGGAGTCTTGCTCTGTTGCACAGGCTGGAGTGCATCTCAGCTCATTGCAATTCTCCTGTCTCAGCCTCCCTAGTAGCTGGAATTACAGGTGCATGTCACCACACTTGGCTAACTTTTGTATTTTTAGTAGAAACGGGGTTTCACCATGATGGACAAGCTGATCTCAAACTCTTGAACTCAGGTGATCCACCTGCGTTGGCCTCCCAAAGTGCTGGGATTACAGGTATGAGCCACTGCGCCTGGCCTATTTTAAGTTTTTATAAAATGAGTTTGTAAACTCAAATTACCTATAGTGATTTCAATCACAGGGTTCCCTAGAATTCCAAAGGGGGCGCCATTGGCCACCCCACTTTGAGAGCTGCTCTCCTAAGCACTTCTCTGTGACCTCCCAATCCTAACCATCCTCACCAGGCTCTCAGCCTTCACTGGGTGGGTGGACAGACGGACACTCCCTGCCTTCAGTAAAGCGTGCTCACCCCAGTGAGAGAAGTCAGTGGGGGAAGGGGAAGTTCTCTTCCTAAAGAGGAAATGCAAAATTGAGATTGGGCTTCGTTTGTCTCAAGAATTGACCACAAGGGTTAGATAGAAATCTAATCTTGCCTCAGAACCAGGGTCTAGCTCAAAGAGCAAAAGTTTGTTAGAAAACCACAGTAGTATTGGTGACTCCAGCGAGGTGCAGGAGCAACACTCATGGTGAACCTGAACTGACCACCAAACCAAGAGAATGACCACTGACCTTGACAGGGCCCTTGATGCTGCCCAGGAATCTGCTCGGTGACCTCTGCATACCCCACCTGCTCCTCAAACCTCCAGCCCCTCCCTGCATCACTCTCAGCCTGTGACCTTGATTCCAGGTTCTCTGGAACAATGAAAGCCACCAGAAGTGAAGCTCCCAGATTCCTCACCCCCCACCCCACCCCTACCACATCCACCTGCCTCCCGCAAGTGTGCTCAAACAGTCGGCCTTTCCTGCAGCTGGCTGGAAGGAACTGTCACTGCTTCTAGCAGAAATTCTCCTCTCTCTCTCCCACATCAACCTCCTTTCCCTCTCTGCTTGATCATTCCTGTCAGCAAACACACATGCTGCAATTTCTTTCAACGTACCAAAACACAAACAAACAAACAAAACCAAACCCAGAGGCCAGGTGGGTTTTGTGGTGGCAGATTCCTGTAGTCCCAGTCCTTTTAGAGGCTGAGGGAGGAGGATCACTTGAGGCTAGGAGTTTGAGACCAGCCTGGGCAACATAGCGAGACCCATCTCTACAAAAAAATGTTTTAAATTAGCTGGGCGTGGTGGCATGCACCTGTAGTCCCAGCTGCTTGGGAGGCTGAGGCAGAAGGATCGCTTGAGCCTGGGAGTTCAAGGCTGTGGTGGGCTGTGATTACATCACTGCACTCCAGTCTGGGCAGCAGAGAGAGACTCTGTTTCAAAGAAAAAAAAAAATTAAATAAATAAAACAAGAAAACTCTTAATATCAAATCCCCTTGCAGTTGCCACTCCATCTCTTCAAAAGGAGTGTGTATATTTGCTGCTTCCAACTCCTCATCTCCCGACCCTTCCCGCCAGGCACGCCATGGGCTGCAGCTCCCAGGGGTCATCTCAGCCTGACCTGCCCTGGGGATCCCCCTCCCACTAGAACACCTTCTTCATTTTGGCTCCAGAACATCCTTCCTCCGTTTGTCCTCCCACTGCCCTGGCTTCTCCTCCTCAGTCTGTTGTGTTGGTTCCTCCCACACCCCAGTCCCCTACAGGTTTAGAATGTTTCCTTTTCAGTGAGGTCTTTCTCATCACCATACCTTATATTAATCTCCCACCTGCAGCGCCCCATCTCTGAAATAGAAAAAAAAATCTGTTTTCATATTCTCTACAGCACTTACCATCATCTGGCACACTGCAGGTCTTAATTATTTTGTTCTTTTGTTTGTGTCCCCCTCGACTAGAACGTAAGCTCCCTGAGGGCAGGGGTAGGTGTCTGTTCTGCCCACTACCATGTCCTCAGTGCGCAGGAGGGGGCCCAGCACAGTACTAGATGTTCAGTAAAGCTTTTGAACGAATGAATGAATATGTAATATTGAAACCATAACCACTCATGTCTAATATGCAATGTGTGGTAATTTTTACAAATCTTGAAAGAAGCCCCCATCAGATTGCAGTCGGAGGACAAATGTGTATTTCCTAAATCCCCTTCACTTCTAAAATATTTCCTTTGCGATACAGCTGCTGTGGTGCATACCCTATTCCTTTTCCCATCCCCGTTACATTTCCCACACAAGGCAGTGGTACGTGTGGTAGTCTCTTGTTTAGCCCTATAGAATTGTGTGGCAAATACTCAGGCAGAATTTCCAGGTCACCAGAAACTGCTGCTTTCAGCCCCCTCAGAGCACAGCCAACCTTCCCCCTCAGTCCCGGAGGGAGACTCAGTCTCCAATAAGTACCTCCTTCCTGCTACCCTTGTCTCAGGTTCCCAAATTCTAGAAAGCACAGAGAATTGCTCACAAAGGAATCCAAAGCCAAGGCCTGACAGGCTTTTATCTTCAAGGAACATGCATATGAACCTTCTGGTGGCAGCAATTAGAGCAGCCACCTTGAAGCAATGTGACACAGTCCCACCTTTGGCCGCTGAGTGATTGTAGACACTCATTTTGCTTGTCTGTGGTCGAGAGAGGTCTCTGGCCTCCTGCCTTGAGGCTGCAGCCACAGCTTGCCTGGCCCTGTGTAAGTGTTTGACCTATTTCATACATGCCACGCTGTGTGCAGCTGTACCTCCAGGGGCTGCCACCCTGACCGTTCTGCTGATAGAGCGGTTTCTCCTGTTTCTTCTTTTCCACAGTAAAGATTATTTCCCAGCCTGGATTTTTGGGGCGGGCCCAGGATCTGGTTGTATAGACGCCGCTCTCTGGCTGCTGCCAGCCTCACTCATTTCCAAGTGTGTACACTGGACTCTCTAGAAACACTGCAGCCTCTGCTAGGCACACTGAGCAAAGCCCCCTTGTGCTCCATGCCCGCCTAGGTAACATGACACCCTGGGCTGTAACTCTCCTTTAATGCCCAGGGAGGAGCCTCTAGGCCACGGAGGCCTCAGTGCAGGCATGAGCACCCCAGGCCCTGCTCAGCCGGCTGCACCTGGTTGGCCCCAGTGCCTGAAGCCTTCCCTTCCCTCCCCGGTGCATCCTCTGTCCCCGCAGCTCCGGTCTATCTCTTCCGCAGCTGCCGGCAGGCGGCTGCTTCCTGCAGTGAGTCACTCCCACACTGCCCCATTTTGGTGCAGCGACACATTTCCATGATTGTTTCCCAGGCTGGAGAGAGACTTCTCCTGGAGAGAAGGAACAAAGAGGGTGAGTCAAGGGGAACGCTCCCTCGCCTTTCCTGAAAGCTGCCCGGAGCACTGGTTTGATTTCAAACAGCCCCTGGCCCCTCTTTGGTCTCTTTCTGCTCCCTATTGTACAGAGTCCCCAGCCTCTTTCCCTCTGGGTCACCTCTTCTTCACGTCTCCCTCCTGTCACTCCTGTGTCTCATCCTGATCCTCTTGTTTGATCTCGCCCCACAGATGGTTTCACGAAGGCCTCTCTCGACACCAGGCAGAGAACTTACTCATGGGCAAGGAGGTTGGTTTCTTCATCATCCGGGCCAGCCAGAGCTCCCCAGGGGACTTCTCCATCTCTGTCAGGTACTGGCCATTCCTGACACCACCTTGACCCTTCTCAGCCTGTTAACCTCCCAGAATGCTGAAGCCATGAAGGGACCTCTGGAATATGACCCAATGGTCAGAAGCATGGTGGCCTAGGGGCCAAGCATGGCAGCAGCTTCACAACCTGCTGTTCCCAGTGCCTCCCCAGAACACACGCACACCACTCCTTAGCACACTGGTGTGTATTCAAAATTATTTCTATGCCCATCTGCCTCCCCTTCTAGCCCAGGTGCTTCTGAAAGGGCAGGATTTTCCTCTACTTCATCTTTATGCCTTTAACAGTGTCTTGCACAAAATAGAGACACTCAGTGAGTATTTGTGGAAGGAAGAAGGGGTAGGAGGAGGAGAACTCCCACTTGTCCAGATCCATCTGGGGGTTTAAATCTTAACCTTTTCTTTTATGATTGATGCATATCTGAAGAAGAGTCAGGGGAAAATAGAAATCTCAAGTCATTGCTGTAGGATGTACAGGGGCGGAAAAGGTGTGGCACCTTTCTTCGCCCATCAGAGGAGTCACAGCTGACACTCCTACAAGACAGGTTAACGAGGAGAGTGGACACGTTTGTTTAATCAAAGACTCATGTGACACAGAAGCCTTCAGAAATGAAGACTCAAAACCCAGGGAAAGCCGTCCATTTTTATGCTTAGGTTCGACAAAGGATAGACAGCCCTGTCGAAATGGGATTGGACAAAGGGGGTTTGATCTAAGATAACAGACTGAGGTGGGAAACTGAACAAGGCCTGTCCCAAGTTTGTTTTCTTTTTCTTTTTCTTTTTTTTTGGGGGGGGTGGGGGGGACAGGGTCTTGATCTGTTGCCCAGGCTGGAGTGCAGTGACGCAATCATCGCTCACCACAGCCTCTGCGTCCCAGGCTCAAGCCATCTTCCCACCTCAGCCTCTCGAGTAGCTGGGGATACAGGTGCACACCACCACACCTGGCTACTATTATTTTTTTAACTTATTTTTTTGTAGAGACTGGGTCTTACTATGTTGCCTGAGCTGATCTCAGACTCCTGGCTTTAAGCAATCCTCCTGCCTTGGCCTCCCTAATAGTGACCCTTCTAGTCTCTCTGACCCGCTGTGGGGAAGAGGAATTCTAATTTCTATGACTCACGCACGGGGAGAAAGAGGAGCGGGAGACCGGAGGTCAGGAAAAGGCCAAAGGAAGACTTTGCTTCCAAGGCTACTTGTGAAGCCTTCCAATCTCGTTTGGTTCAAAGCACTCAGCATGCCAAGGGGTGTCATTTTCTGAGCCCCAACAAATACATGTAGAGTTGTAGGCAGCTGAACCAAAAGAAAGGCTACTTCAACACAGCACAGTACAACAAAACCGAAAACAAGAGAACAGAGCCGAGGAGGGCCAGGAGTGGGGGAGGACTGTAACAGCGAAATCTCACTAAGGTGCAGCACCCCATAGGAAGTGACTCAGTCCATGTGTAGACATTACACAGCCCCAAACTCAGAAGCCCAATTCGGAACACTGTGTGTGGTCAGCATGTTGGGGATCGCAAGTCACGTATCAGACTTGACCACATGTGAAACTGCAAGAATATAATGCTGTTAGCAGATCAGGAGAAGTACAGTAAAACGTTACTGTCAGGTTATTGACAGGAAATACCGATCTGGTTGATTCAATATATTTTGAAAGGCATGTGGCTTTGTTTTAAGGACAGAAATCCAATCTCAAGTAATAAACTGTGGCCACTTTGCTATTTAGAAAGAATGGATATTTGAAAGGATAGGTAGGAAGGACTTAAAAATAACAAGTCAACAATTTGTATGCCTGCATACCTTTAAAGTGGGCTCTTTAGCATTGCCCTTGCAATCTTGCTTAAACTCTTAATTTTCCTCAAGAAAAACTTTATTTTCATAGCTTGGAGAATGGTAAACTTGAGTTCAGGCCAATATTGATGTATCACAAATTCTAATCTTGTTAGGTCTTAATTAATGAAATTTTGCTCCATTAACATATATTACAAGTCCAGGTTGGGCGCTGTGGCTCATGCCTGTAATCCCAGCACTTTGGGAGGCTGAGGTGGGAGGATTGCTTGAGCCAACGAGTTGGAGACCAGCCAGGGCAACATAACAAGACCTCATCTCTACTAAAAATAAAAAATTAACCCAGTGTGGTGGCACATGCCTGTGGTCCCAACTACTTGGAAGGCTGAGGTGAAGGGATTGTTGGGGCCTGGGAGGTTGAGGCTGTGGTGAGCCAAGGTTGTGCCACTGCACTCTAGCCTGGGTGACAGAGCAAGACCCTGTCTCAAAAGAAAAAGATTATTTACATATATTATATACATATATAATTAGAAAAAACAATTTTACGTATATTATATTTAACATGTATGTATATATATTACAAGTCAAATCTATTTCTTAAGCCTCCCCTCTCTACCCCATCATAAACTTGACCAAGTAATTTGTTAGACTGAGGGGTATCTCTTGGGCCTTTGGTTTGCATGAAGATGACTCTGGCTTTTTCAGCTAGAAACTATGGTTTTTGTGGTTTTGTTGGTTTTTTGAGACAGACTCTCGCTCTGTCACCCAGGCTGGAGTGCAGTGGCACGATCCTGGCTCCTTGCAACCTCCGCCTCCCAGGTTCACAGCAATTCTCATGCCTTGGCCTCCCGAGTAGCTGGGACCACAGGTTCGCACCACCATGCCTGGCTAATTTGTGTGTGTGTGTGGTTGTTTTTAGTAGAGACGAGGTTTCGTCATGTTGGCCAAGCTGGCCTTGAACTCCTGGCCTCATGGGATCTGCCCGCCTCAGCCTCCCAAAGTGCTAGGATTATAGGCGTGACCCACTGTGCCCGGACCCAGAACTATGGTTTATATTTGTTTTTATTAAAGTGAATTCTACAAAACAGTCAGCCTTGACTTCTACCAAAGTCTTCCCCTGATATTGAGGCAATGAAGCTTCTAGTTATGGTGACAATTACCGTAATCATTATCACATCTTCTGTAGAAATGCAGTATAATATTTTCCAAAGCAAAATCATTGTTAATTATTTTTACATCTGTCATGGGCACAAATAATTAAGAGCTAATTGTAGTTCTATCGCTCAGCATTTGTTAAGGGCCTAAAACACCAGATTTTGGAGTCCAGCGCCCTGAGTCGCATCCTTTCCTTTGTTCCACTTCAGGCTTGGGACAATAGTCAGGCCATCCTCTCCTTGTAGACCCAGATGACCAGCAGCAACCCTCACATCCATCCTTACAGCTTATGAGAGTAAAAGGGTTAGTGTTTCACACTCTGAGTTCTTTGAGGTGGTGGATGAAAAATTATAATATCATAAGAATATTTCCTCCTCCTCCTCACCCGAATGTGAAGGGTAATGACTTTGATTTGATCCATGTTGTCTTAGAAGGAAGAAAGTATCTGTTGGTGGCCAAAACCAAGGGGAAGACCACGCAGTGATTGCAATATGTTGATTACCACCCCAAATCAGTCAAGCAAGAGGCCACTTGCACAACCTTTGGCTTCACTCAGCTATGAGCAAATCTCAGCATGTAAGATGAGACTGAGGCTCAGAATTTCCATGTCCTTCTTAACACAGATCCCTAAATCCATCCCTAAGAAACCTCCACTTACTCTCAGAGGTATCTTTACTCTCCAAGACCCTTTAAAATTCTTGACCTTTCTTTTACATCAGGCAATTGGCATCACTAGTGCTGGTTTATTTTTAGATATAAATGTATGTCGTTTGAAAATAAACTTACATCCAAAAGAGAATGACTTGGCAATGAAGTAAAACTGGATCTAATGGTAAAGGCTCAGTCCACCCTTCCTAGATGGATAAAATCCATTTTCTCTAGCCCTGGTTTGAATGTATCCCATCATTTGTGAGTCCAGACTGGCATCAGAAGGTGCTGATCTAAAAGAAGTTACCATGTTTACGTGGCGTGACAGGCAAGCTCACTAGACTGGAGTCAGAGACTCAGGGTTCTGGCCTCAGTCCTGCCACTCAGCAGTGACCTTGGCCAACCCCCCGAACCTCTCTGAACCTCAGTGTTCTCATCTGTAAAATGGAGAAGTAAGGCTAAACAATCTCCAAGATCCTTGCCAATTAAAACTCTATCATTTTGCCGGGCACAGTGCCTCACGCCTGTAATCCCAGCACTTTGGGAGTCCGAGGCGGGTGGATCACCAGAGGTCTAGACTTCAAGACCAGCCTGACAAACATGGTGAAACCCCATCTTTACTAGAAATACAAAAAAGCTAGCCAGGTGTGATGGTAGGTGCCTGTAATCCCAGCTACTCAGGAGGCCGAGACAGGAGAATCGCTTGAACCTGGGAGGCAGAGGTTGCAGTGAACAGAGATCGCACCACTGCGCTCCAGCCTAGGCAACAGAGTGAGACTCCATTTCAAAAAAAATTTTAAAAACTCTATATTTCATACAAAGCTATTTCGCCAAAAGCTGAAAACACTTTGTAACCTTATTTATGCAAAACATAAACCAAGATGATCCTTATTACATGGAGAAAAAATGTGACATATTTCTTAGGAAAGAGAGCAGCTTCTTACCTGCCAGTGCTAGCTTATGGGCTTAAATTAGGAGATGGTCCAAAGTATTTCTGGTAACAGAAAGATAATAGGAGCTTGAAATAACCCCATCGACATCTTGCAAATAAACATTGTGAAAAGGTCTTTGATCTCTTAGTCGTTAAGGTACTTGGAACATGCTTTTCTTGTGAAAGGCTAGTTCCAGTGTCCAAGACAAATTTTAGCTCATCTGATTACCTTCTGCTGATGTAAATCCCCTCTAGCATAGCCTGTATCCTAAGTGGTCCATCCTAGAAAGCTCCTGCTGAAGCCTGACTGGGCTGGCCCACCTGCCCAGTGATGAGTGAGTCATCCATATCTACATCTCCTGCCGAAAGAGAACTCCACCATCCCAGATGTGAGCAGCCTGGAGGTGGTGACATTATCACCGTGTAACATACAATTTCGTTTTGCCTTGATCTCCAGGCATGAGGATGACGTTCAACACTTCAAGGTCATGCGAGACAACAAGGGTAATTACTTTCTGTGGACTGAGAAGTTTCCATCCCTAAACAAGCTGGTGGACTACTACAGGACAAATTCCATCTCCAGACAGAAGCAGATCTTCCTTAGAGACAGAACCCGAGAAGACCAGGTATGCTCCAGGTCCGATCGACCCCAATCTAGAGATTTTAGGCAGCCCAAGTTCTCACGGGAACCGCAAGGAAAAATGCATAGGATGGGTATATCCTCTGAGTGTACTGAAAGACAGGGCTCAGAGCTCTGAGGTCAGATCTCAACTTAATACTTCCTAGTTGTGTGACTTTGGAAAGTTCTCTGAGCCTCAGTTTCCTCATCCATGAAGTAGGGATAATGGTAATATCTACCTCCCAGGATGGCTGTGAAGGTTGGAGAAGATAATGTATCCCATGCTTCATGTCATTCCTCGTCACACTGCACTCAACAAGCATCAGTTCTTACCACAGGTGCTGTTTGTTTGTTATTCATAGACATTGCTACACCAAAGTTTTCAACCTAGCTCAAGAGTTGCCCAAGATGAAGGAGTTGGGGGTGCTACAGACGGGGACATTAGGGAACAGCCTAGAGGTCAGGAATTAATTCAGCAGTTGGAGTTCTATGATGGGATTGGGGGTGGAGAGGACATGGGAGGAGAAAACTGCACATGGAATTATTGCTGTAGGAACTGTTTGGAATACAGAGTATTGCTTTAAAAGGAAATGCGTCAGACAGACCTGGTATGAGATCCTGCTTTAATCACTTAGCTACCTGTATTCCCTAGCCAAGTTAAGAAACCTTCTGAGTATCAGTTTTCTCATCAGTAGAATGGAGAGAACAATAAAGCCTCCCTCACTGGGCTGTTGTGAGGAGTAAATGAGTTACTACACTAAGCACTATCAGAGTCTGGTCCATATTAAGCACTAAGAAAATGTTAACTTGCCTCCCATAAGTAAATTCACACATACACACACACACTGTCTCTCTCACATACACACACACACACACACCAATTTATAAACTATTTTTCAAAGGAAATAACATGGTTATAAGAGACAGGTATCATAGGAAGAAGCATTCACTAGAATAGCTGAAATCCTAGGGACAGGTTATTTGAAAAGGTATTGAGACTGTGAAAGCAATGTGTGCTTTGGGGAAGTCAAGAAAATCCTCCTTTTTCAAGTCCGTAGTTGCTTTTAAGCCTGAGAAGTTACTGCCAAAGGAGAAAAGAAGTTCCCACCAAATGCACACAGAAGTTGAGAAAGGAAAACAAAGGCTAGCCAAGACCTTGTGAATCACTCTAACCAGGAAACGAACAGAGGTATTAACTCACTAGGATGTGCATTCAGAGATAAGAGAAGCAATATAAAATTGCATTAAACGGGATTAAATGAGTTGGTATTTGCAAAGCGCTTAGAACAGTGCCTGGTATATGCTACGCCCAGGGTCCTACGTAATTGTTTGTTAAATGAAAACAACAATATGGTATTTCTGATTCGTAAGGTTGTTTTAACATTAGGGAAAAAGGCCTTACTTCTTCCCCAGCGGCAGGCCTGGTTCCCATGGCATTGCAAGAATGTTGCTGTTTAGGTCTCTATCACCAGGCCATAAATGACAGTTCAAAATCACGCAGAGTCAACAGTGGAGCTCATCTGGAGGGTAGGATGTCCAGCGGTGTGGCAACATGTGATAAGAAGGGGCGGCATTGTATCAGTAAAGTGGAATATTTCAGCTTGATTACACAGAGAAAAAACAAGCGCCTTGGAAATGGATTAAATGGCTACCAGGCGGAAAGTGTTAGTCTGTGAACCAGAGACCTGAACTCCTAAAACTGGGAGGATCTGAGAATACAGAGGCCACTTTGGAAAATGTGAAGGTCTGAAGTATCAATTCTCTTTCAGCTGCCCCCACCTACCAGCTATTTCTTGGAGCCAGAATGAGCAGGGTCCGGGAACAACTGCCCGAGGGTGGCGTAGGGCCCGAAGATCAGAGAGGACGATGCATCTGCAGCATCTCTCTTCTCTCTCCCAGGGTCACCGGGGCAACAGCCTGGACCGGAGGTCCCAGGGAGGCCCACACCTCAGTGGGGCTGTGGGAGAAGAAATCCGGCCTTCGATGAACCGGAAGCTGTCGGATCACCCCCCAGCCCTTCCCCTGCAGCAGCACCAGCACCAGCTACAGCCTCCACAGTACGCCCCAGCGCCCCAGCAGCTGCAGCAGCCCCCACAGCAGCGGTATCTGCAGCACCACCATTTCCACCAGGTATCTGGAAAGAAGGCAGTGGGCACAATACGGCGGAAAGGAGAACCTGCCTCCCCTCCAAGCCTGGCCCAGCCTCTTTAGGTCTCAGAGAGTTCATGATGAAGACCCTGGACCCCCCCAAATGGCAGAAATAGGGAAACTGCTCTTGGCAAAGACATCTCTGTGAATTAAATGACTCCCGCCTGAACACACACACACATACACATACACATACACATACACATACACACTCACACACACTCACACACACACACTTCCCCTGAGGACTCAGTGAACAATTGCTTCATTTTCCTATCAGCACACTTCCAAATCTATTCCTGCCCCTTAACCCATCTGGCTGTCGAGATCCACAAGAAAAAAAGGCTTAATACCCACAACAGAGCCTTGTTTATTACTTATTTATCCGCTCCCACCCTTGTTCCCGATGGGTTTTCAGGCAGCTTACTGAGATGGACAATACGTTCGTTGTTCCTGAATTCCTTAGCAGGGCACACAAAGTCCTTTGTGAGCTGCCAGAATCTATTTCCCCAGCCTCATCCCTGCTGCCTCCCCCCGACTCCCGTGCAAACATACATTCCAGCAACCCCACACTACCTTAGTTACCCGAATGGTCCACTACGTTTCCTCTCATGCCTTTGTGGTGTTTTATATGCTGATCCCTCTGCCTGATGAGCCCCGCCCTGGGCAGTCCTACCCCTCCTCTAAGCTGGAGTTCAAGCATCACCTCCTCTGTGAAGCCTTTCTTGATTTCCTGGGCAGACACAGACATTTCTTCTCTCTGCTCACTTACCACTTAAATGCCCATGGTTCCCCCTCTAAATGGAAGCTCTATGAAGCCAGAGACCTTCTCTTTCCAGCTATATTTCCCTGTGTCTGCTACTGGACACGTGGTAGGTGCCTGATAAATATTTCTTGACTGAATAAATGAAACCCGCCTTTGCCTTCTTTGCCTTCAGAATCTAAGGTCCCTTTAGACCTTAGGTCCTCCTCCCCCTCAGCGTGGAGGGTTTATTGTCATCACCAGTAAGTATTCCTGGAATATACCAGCTGTGTAGATGGCATCTGAGCAAGGCAGTGGGGGAACCGGTGGGAGATGTCCTGGCAGCGGGATGACCGCTCTTCTGTTGTATGTTTCTAGGAACGCCGAGGAGGCAGCCTTGACATAAACGATGGGCACTGTGGCACCAGCCTGGGCAGTGAAATGAATGCAGCCCTTATGCATCGGAGACACACAGACCCAGTGCAGCTCCAGGCAGCAGGGGTATGAGAACCATCCCTCTTGGATCCCTGGGGAAAGGCCCCGGAACAGAGCTCAATGGAGAAGATGAGGCAGGAGAAACTCAAACCACACAGATCTGGCTGGGCACGGTGGCTCACTCCTGTAATCCCAACAGTTTGGGAGGCCGAGGCAGGTGGATCACCTGAGGTCGGGAGTTTGAGACCAGCCTGGCCAACATGGTGAAACCTCATGTCTACAAAAAATACAAAAAACTAGCCGGGCGTGGTGGCAGATGCCGGTAATCCCAGCTACTCAGGAGGCTGAGGCAGGAGAATCGCTTGAACCCAGGAGGCAGAGGTTGCAGTGAGCCGAGATTGCGCCATTGTACTCCATCTTGGGCAACAAAAGAGAAACTCCATCTCAAAAAAACAAAACAAAAAAACAAAAAAAACAAAAACGCACACACAGATCAAATGAGAGGGGATGGAATGTTTGGGGAGGCCTGGGGCTGAGCCAGCACCGTCCAGTCTGTTGATCTCAGTCTGGTGCCTGCCAGGCCTTCCCTGTTCTCATAGTCCTCTGTTCTGGTTCTTTATCGTCTTTATCATAGTCCTTTACCATTGCCTTTATCATTGCTTTTTTGCTTTGTTTTTTGAGACAGGGTCTCACTCTGACTCCCAGGTTTGAGTGCAGTGGCACAATCATGGCTCACTGCAGATTCAAACTCCTAGGCTCAAGTGATCCTCCTGCCTCAAAAAACAAAACAAAAAAACAAAAAAAACAAAAACGCACACACAGATCAAATGAGAGGGGATGGAATGTTTAGGGAGGCCTGGGGCTGAGCCAGCACCGTCCAGTCTGTTGATCTCAGTCTGGTGCCTGCCAGGCCTTCCCTGTTCTCATAGTCCTCTGTTCTGGTTCTTTATCGTCTTTATCATAGTCCTTTACCATTGCCTTTATCATTGCTTTTTTGCTTTGTTTTTTGAGACAGGGTCTCACTCTGACTCCCAGGTTTGAGTGCAGTGGCACAATCATGGCTCACTGCAGATTCAAACTCCTAGGCTCAAGTGATCCTCCTGCCTCA